>NC_091392.1:106940893-107252560 GCF_032191515.1 Phaenicophaeus curvirostris
GGTCATTTACTGAATACACAGCTGTCCCATGACAGTAATTGGTGAAGCAAATCAGTAGAGTGGCAAATAGCTTAGTTATTGCCCTTGTAACATATTTAATCTGCACTACGTGGTAGAATTTGCTTACTAATAAAAGCCAGTCCATTTCCCCTTGCAGCTACACTAGGTATCTCTGTGAAATACAACCCTTCACTAACCCTGGTACTTATGTCTCTTCTCTGCACAATGATAGTACAACATCATTTTCCAAAGGTTAATTTACCATCAAAAACAAGAAACAGGCTAGTGTCCAGAACAAACAGTTCCTCTCTGTTTATTCTTCTAATAAACTTGACAATATATCTTCTACAGCAAACTTAATTTTCTTTTTAGTGATGGTAACGTAAAATGATCCACTGAATAAAGAACCCTGGTGTTAAAAATTTAGATTTGGTCTTGAAGCAGCTATCTTGTTAATCATTTTTATGCAACTATTATGTGAACCAAGTACCATGATAAGAACTTAGCTGACTGGCTGAACATGAGGCTCAAAACAAAATGATTGTTGGAAGATAAATGTTTAATGGCTGCAAACGTTAAGTCTCCTAGGTCTTGTGCCTTCATTAAATGACACTATGCAAAAAGAGATGCAGCATGACAAAACTTTTTTCAGGTACATTGGTTTCAAGGGACAATATAATATACTGAACAACTGAGAAATATGACAGAAAACAAGAAATACATGTAGTGTCTTAGAGTGAAATAGTAAAATATCATACTAGATTTTCAAATAGAAGGAATTACAGAGAGAAACTAAGAATTGTTGGTGTACAACCACTGAAATTAATTCTCTGTTATATAAATATCTGTAAAGCCTTTTCAAAGCTGGTATCACTGGATTTTTGTTGTATGGAGAAGACAAGTGAGAATTCACCCTGTAAATTTAAGCCAAGTCCAGATAGCATTTGTGGTTAAGTTTTAGATGACAATGCACCAGAATTTAGCATTTGACGTACATGTGGGAGATCTCCAAGTACAATATGGGTATCTGCCATGTTATTTAGAAACATAACATCTTGAATGGAGGAAGGAAATTCTTGCATCTCAGATGAATTGAAGAATCTAGTGTCTGATCAAGTAACTTTATTATAAAAATATACATAATAGGCTAGAATCAAGCCAAAAGCAACAAACATTTTTGGGTCACAGGAACTGCTAATGTTCATTTATGAATAGATTAGTTTAAACACTTTGTGAATGTACTAATGGAAGGACAATTTCCTTTGACTTTATTGTTTTGTGTATCACAGATTCTTCCTCCGCTCATACTTTAAGTTACATTTTTAATGTAATTATAGGAAAATAACTTGATGTACCATTTTTTTGTCATAGCTCACTGAGCTGTGCACATTAGTAACCTTTATGGCTTAGTGGGAAACAGAATTGAAAATAACAGACTAAGTCACATAACTGAGGTCTTTGCTTATATATTGAAATAAAATTAATTTGAATTATATTTAATTCTTGAGCATATGTCATTTATTTACTTGGCTGTAAATGTCCTTTATGCATTGTTGTTTTTCATAAAGAACTTTTTGTCCATTTATGTTTATTCTTTGACAGAGGAAGAGTTCTTTGTATTTGAAAAGTTTTATGTACATATACTTTCTCCTCCTAACATCTGTTACAGAAAGTAACAAAACAAAATCTCAGCTTTTTTTTTGATTAACTTACTATATGAAAGTAAACATGAAACGGGAAAAAAATCCTATCAATAAAATACAAATAAGACATTATGAAATGCTATGGATGACCTGTCAGATGTTATGTTCAATGGCATGCAGGTTGACAGAGCCTCTATTTCAGCAAAGCACTTTGGATACAGTGTTAGGTTATGCTGGGACTTGGGGTTTACGGAAGGCTAGGTGTGTATAAAGGTGGGAAGGCCTGAAGCACAAGCCTGGGAAATGAAGTCATGCAAGGTGAGGAAGGAGACTTTTCTCCTTTTGTGCATGCGTGTACAAGGATTTGTATACAAGGCTTATCTTAGAGAAAAGCACTGCTGCCATATCACGTGTGGACTCACCCAAGTCTGAAGCTGATGCCCGAATGAATACAGCAACTCTTGCCTATAACTGAAATAGGTACTGGATATCAAAGGTGAGGTCTTACATATGTACAAGGAAAAGCAGAAGACGTTTTGTTCTGTCTTCAGCAATCCTGCACACCAGGCCTGTGTACTGAAACTCCAGAGTGTATGGCTTGTCATTTTAGATGTGTACTTTAGCCTATGGAGGATTTGTGTGCAATTTTCACAGAGGCAGTGAAATATGACCCACTTATTCCCTGTTCCTAAGACTCATCTAGGAAAAAAATAGTCTGTTTCTTTTTTCTTGCTTATTGTCAAGGGGAAAATGTGTATCACATTTGTGATGCATCACTTAGACTTGTGATGATACGTCACATTATTTCTTTCTTCTAGCTATCCATTTGTTTAACTGACCCTTATTGTTCTCTGCTTAAATAGAACAGAATGAAATGACTGTCATTTAACAGATTTTTTTTTATCTTAGATTTTGCTTCTGATTTGATGTACACAACAAACTCAGAACAGTTAATAGAAATCAACATTCAATGACCTGCTCAATCAAAATATTTGAAGAAAACCATCACTTATTTTCTTTTATAGATCTTTATCCACCCATCTTCATGCATTTATATCTTATCTGGTAATACATTTGCTTAGCTAAGTACTTGTGCTTTGATTTTAATTCTGTCATTATGAGCAATTACCTTTTCTTTTAACTTTAGTTCTTTCACATCTGAAACAGAGTGACACATCAGTGATATAAGTAACTGAATTATGACACTTCTCTTCTTTAGAGATATGAAAAGAGATTTTTAACATTGCTTTTATAGTTCAAATACTTGAGCAGAAATTTCAGAGGTGACTAGCCACTTTGAAAACCAGTCTTTGAAGAAATAAGCCAATTTTTAATTGCTTCATACAATGAATCTTGAAAGAAGTCAAATTCTTTATTTTTATAGTATGAGGAAAATATATTCAATTTTGAAAAAAAGATGTTTTGTGATACAACAATTCTCCCTATGATTCACAGCTGTGAAGACATGTCTGCTACACAAACATACTAATCTTGTAGTCCAAGTCAATGGAAAAGTTCTTGCATTTCAATCTCCAGGTAGATAAAAGACACAAAATGATTGCTGTAGTTGACATAAGTACAAACCATGGTTTTTTTTCACTGGACCAAAGACTGTAAGTTTTCTATTAACACTGCCCAGTTGGACAAGCACATTCCAGGTACCGGAAGCCATGGCTACAGCAGCCTTCATCTGTGTGCCTCATCTACCCACAGCTGGTGTCCAAAGATTTGGGGGTTCTCTCTGTATGGTGTTCCAGGAAGTGGAGTGGAGGTGAGGGCGGGGTGTGTCTAAGCTGAGTACCTCATTGCCTTTTGATTGCTCTCCCTCTATTCCATTACTGCAGGTTTTGAAAGAGAAGCTCAGAGTCACCTCAGCCATGATGTCTCACTTGCAATGAAGAAAGTCCAAGATACATTCAAAACTTGGATCAGTATGTTTTGATTCCATATAGATGTTGGTTTTCTTCTTTGGCCTTCCTTCTTTGATTTGCACTGGATTATCAAATTTCTACTGGGTTACCCATTTTGCTCAGTCTTGTCCTCATACCCTCCCAGTAGCATTTTATTAGAAATTTTCATATTGCACTCGTTTTTAATTCTTAAACCTATCTTGAAAAAGGTGCTTCTCCTTTCTAAACACATTCTTTTCTATTTCTTTTTCATTTGTGTGTATGCTTCTGAGTTAATTAATTTTCTCACATCCTCTTGCACTGCTGACCAAAGAACACGGTTTTCAGCAAGTTAGATTGTTGAGTTATTATGACTGTTTTCTGGCAAGCAGTGCATCAGGTCATACAAAAATAATGAGACTTTCTTCATTTATACAACAGCATGCCAAAAAGTCTTTAGGCATTATCAAAAGATCAATTGAAGTACAACTTGAGATGAAAAGAAAAGAACAGCACAAAATTATTTTCCTAAATAGTTAAGGAATAAAAATATAAAAATGGCAATAATGAGGAACAGAAATTTTAATTGCTAGAAATTTTTAACAAGGACTTGGCCATTTTATCTACTACTGTCATAAAATTACCTATTAAAATTGCTTATTTGAGTGCAAAAGTCAAACCAATTTTTGTGTCCATTTGCTAAAATAATTGTTCCGTCCAAATCAATTTCATGTTGTGTTTTTAAACTTATAACATCCTTTACACACATAAAGTGATGATAGACTCTTTTCAACTTCCCTCTTGATATATTAATTTTTCAGGAAAATATTCTCATTTGACTGTCATAGATCTATATATTTCAACCAGTAGTTAAGGGCCTTTTCATCTATGTGGGTTTTTTTTTAAAGGTTCATTTGAAAATTTGCTGCCCGCCAGCTCTGATGAGTTCTGATAACTGTTTTGTCCTTTCCTCACTGAACTTTTCTATTCTATTTTTAAACTATTTCTTAGCATCTCCTTTGTAATTTCCATTTGTCCTTGCATTTTTCCACTCCGCTACATCCTCATTTTACTGCAGAATTTTTGCAGTTTCCCTGAATCATAATTCTCAAGAACTGATGGGCAGGGACAAACCGTTTAATAATAAAACTAAATTTGTTTAGACTGATTACTTTGTACTTTTTGTGACCTTAGTTTTTTAAAATGGAAAATTCCCTTAATGTTTTATTCTGTAAACCTAATTCAACATAAAAGGTCATCCTGAGCTACATAATCAAGAGTCCTGGAACATGTGGGCTAAGAAAAACATCTAGATGATTTCCATTTCCTGTAACTTCAGTCTTAAAAAAAAGAATGTACTGATACTTATTGTTACTTCCTTCAAGTTTCAGAGCTACCCTTTTTCAGCTACCGAAGCTTCTATATAAATGACAAAAAAATCTGAGAAATTAGACTGCTAAATATAGGTTGCCATGAAATATTACTAAAACAAGCAACTTTATGACCTGCCATTAAAATAATATAACAAAAGAGTAAGTTACAGAAGAGAGGCCACAGTTTCTGTCTAGCCATTTCATTTTATAGCTCTAGTTATGCTATTCTAGTGAAACTCAAGCTGCAACAAATCATGGCATCTCACAATGACAGTTTCAAATGAACGTATTTATTGAGACAGACAAGTACATCACTAAGAGTGTTATTTACTTCAAGTGTTGACATACTGTACCAGCTGTTGGATTTAAACACTGACTCAGTCACTGCAGATGAAAACAAAGGAATTTTTCAAATTGTACACTAGTATGAGCAAAACAATGAGCATCGTAACATAACATAAGTAATACTGATTTTTTTCCCAACAGCACAGAAACCATCAAGTTTGATAGAAAAAAAGAAAAACACACAACAAAATTGGGTAGAAATTCCAGCTTAATATTTAATAAGAAAAAATTACCACATTTAGATAAGTGTTAATTACAGATTTTAAGGAAGTGTAAAGGCATTTTTTCTTGAGAATTCAGTGACTGATCTTTAGAGGCTTGCTGAATTTCATCCCCAAAATAACCCTAGCCACCATTTCTCACAGGTAGTCATGTTTACCAGCAGGCCAATTGCAAATGCAAGATGTATTTTCTTATGTAAGTTGTCTAGGATGAAAGCACACTCAGAACTGTTGGGAGCTCACTGAACTTGGGGACCTAGCTCATGTAGACATCTGGTTAATCAACCCGAAAGGAAGGGGACTTGTGTTGCAAAAGGATAAAAAATCAACCTTGACCACCTCACCTAATAATAAAACAACTAAGCAAAAAAACACAAACCAAAACAATAAATCAAAACATACAGATACTGTAGGCATGTGCTATGAAATGTACTGTGAGGTGGAATACCTGAGGGAGACTATATATCTGTTCAAATTGTGGTGGCTCCAATGTCTAGAATTGTGAGTTTCATCAAATAGGAAAATCCAGCACGAAAAAAAGGGGTTAGCAGCCTTATAGGAGGAAGACATCTGTTCTAAGGAAAGGAAGTGACAGCTACCTTATACATAGAAGAACTGTTTGGTAGCCTTATGCAAGTGTCCTGTCCTTCAAGAGTTAGGATTGTGCTGAGACCAAAAGAATAATGATGAGAAGAACAACTAGATGAGAGAGACTGTATGTCTCAATGCTAAGAGGAATTTTGTGGTTGTTCCAACATCACAAAATGCTTAATGAGATAGTTAAAAATCCCTTTCTAAGGAAGTGAATTCTATCTGACAACCAGTCCAGGAAGTATGAAGCCTAACTGGAACCAAGTCAAAGATATTAAAAGTATATTGTCAATATTAATGTTGCCTTTTTGCCATGCCTTATTTAATCTTCAGTATAAGCTACTTAACTAATTACTCTGCATAGCCATGTATCTTCCTCATAGAAGACTGATGTAATGTCAGTCCTCTAATAGTGTAAGTCAAGGAGATGAGTATAGAACTGGTATTATTAGTCCTTCAGCTTGAGCATACAAACTTTGGCAGGGACTTAAAATTACTACAAGATTAATGTGTAACCCCAGAAAGAGTTGATAGAAAAAACAAAGTTAAAACTTTGGTTTCTTATCACAGACGATTTTTCCATGAAGCAGTACCACTGGCAAGACTTGAAGTTCCAACACAAAAAACCACCAAACCCCAAAAAAGATGTGTTCTATTGTGGTGAGCTAAATTTGCCTGGCTGCCAGGTACCAACCGGGATGCACTTTCACTCCCCTCCTCAGCAGGGCAAGGAGAAAACATATGACAAAAAGCTCATGGGCTGAGGTAAGGACAGGGTAGTCGCTCACCAATTATGATGATTACTGTCATGGGGAAAATAGATTTGACTTGGGGAAGTTAATTTAATTTATTGCCAATTAATAAGAGTAGGATAGTAAGAAATAAAAAGGAAAGTGAAAGCATTTCCCTCAGCCCTTCCATTTTTCCCATGTTCAGCTTCAATCTCAACTCTTCTACCTCATATGTCCCTAAGTGATGCAGAGAGGATTGGGATTGGGAGTTGCAGCCAGTCTATAACACTTCTCCCACTCCAGTATGGGGTCTCTCTGACAAGATACAGTCCTTCACAGTCTTGTCCTATAGGAGTCTTTCCTAGAGGCTGCTATTCAAGAACTGCTCCAACACAGGTCTTTTCCACGGAATACAGTAATAGATTGCTCCAGCACAGGTCCCCTATGGGGTCACAAGTCCTATCACAAAAATTGTTCCTGCATGGGCCACTCTTTACAGGCCACAGTTCCTTCCAGGAACCTGGTACAGTATGGGTTTAACATCGGCTGCAGTTATCTTGAGGACATAGCTTGAGTAGTGTCCACCATAGTTTACAGTGTGGATATCTGCTCCACAGTGGTTCTTCATGGGCTGTAGGGGGACAATCTGTGTCCTGATCTTCACCATGGGCTGCAGGGGTATCTCTGCTCCAGTGCCCTGAGTATCTCCTTCTCCTCCTTCTTGCAACTTGGTACCTGCATAGTTATTTATCTCACATTTTATCACTCCTCTCTCACAGTTGCTGCACATATTTTTTTACTCTTTCTTAAATATGTTATCATGGAGGTGCCACCAGTGCTGCTGACTGGGTGAGCTTTGGCCAGCAGTGGGTCCATTAAAGCTGGTTGAAAGTGGCTCTGTCAGACATGAAGTAGCTCCTGACATCTTCTCACAGAAGCCACCCGTGCAGCCCCTCACTACCATATCCTTGCCATCTAAAGCAGATATATCTATCCTGGACTTACTGCAGAAGGATTTGGCAGAAATCCATTAGAAAGTAAATCTTATTTATCTGATGAAATGGGGAAAATATAAAGAAAGTAGAAGGAATACCAGAGGGTAAAATAACAACAGAGAGACTGGAAAAGTAAGACCTTAAAGAAAAGTGAAGTCTTTTATGGTGAGAAATAGAAGCATGAAAAGGACTTCAGTTAGCCTAGTAGCAAGCAATACAAGTTCTGCAATACAAGCAACCCGTAAGTGTGATCATATATCTGAAAGTATATTTTATTTCTATCAAATTGTTTTACAGAACAACAGGGAGATCCTGAAAGTAACAGCACTAAAAGGAAAACAATTAGTCTACTCTAATTCAAATGAATGATAGTTAATTCAATAAACAACCAATTGAATCCAAATGCATTAATGTTAAAGGAAAAAAATGGGAAAAACTAACAAAACCACTGTTGCCAAAGGTTAAGTATGAAGGAAAAATGAAGACGTGAAAATAATCAAGAAGACTAGTTAGAAAATAAGATATGGCAAGAAGACATTTTATAAACACAATAGAAAATGAAATCAAAAGGAAGCAAAAGTCTTTTATTTAACAGGAAAGGAGAAAAAAAAAAGAGATTACACACAACAGACTAAATTCAATACCTTGTTTGATTTTTTCACTAAAAAAGAAAGAAAAATTTAGCTTTGACCACATACTTCACACAGTGAATTTTATCACAAAGATTTTAAAAGGGTAGGTTAAATAATATTAGATAACTTAGTTGAAATTAAGTCATAATAACCTGATAAATTTATCTTTAAATGATTAAAAATATTCTAATAAAAGAGATTCATAAAACATTAGTGATTTTCTTCAAGAAATCACAGAAAGCAGGTGGTTTGAAAAAAAAGAGAAGAATGTGAAATTCTTTATCAACTATTAAGAAGTGAGAGGTAGAGCAGTGGCAAGGAATGTTAAAGAACTGCAAATCATCATAGAATCAGCAGGTTGCAAAAGTTCTCTTGAATCATCAAGTCCAACCATTCCTATCAAACACTAAACCATGTCCCTGAGTACTTCATCTACCCGTCTTTTAAATACCTCCAGGGCTGGTGACTTAACCACCTCCCTGGCTGCGTGTTCCACTGCCTGATGACCCTTTCTGTGAAAAATTTCTTTCTCATATCCAGTCTGAACCTCTCCTGGAGCAGCTTGAGGCCATTCCCTCTTGTCCTGTCCCCTGTCATTTGGGAGAAGAGGCCAACACCCTCTTCTCTACAAACTCCTTTCAGGTAGATGTAGAGAGCAATAAGGTCTCCCCTCAGCCTCTTCTTCTCAAGGCTAAACAACCCCAGCTCCCTCAGCCACTCCCCGCAAGACATTACACATACTTAGAGGAACTAGAAAAAAAGAATTATTTATCTGATTATATTGTGAGAGAATAAAATTAAGAAGACAGTATAGTTTTGTCAAAGTTCAGATAGTGCTAAAGTGGTCTTATTTTGTCCAAGATGGATCTTGTACCAGATTACAGCAAAATATGTAACTAATTTCAATGAGACTTTTCCTATTACCCTGTGGCATGTTCTCAGAAGCAAAGCTGAAACCCACAATATAGATTTTAAAAAGTGAGTACTCACTGCTTTATACCAGTCCAAGGAGTCATCAATGTTTCTTTCATAGTGAGAGCATATTTCATCAATAAAGCTGCTAGAATAAAAGCAGAACTTGATAATAGATGTCAATGCTGTAAAATGTATTGTCTTTGAGAAAGAATTCATGGTGGCACAGCAAAAAGGCTCCATGGAAAAAAGCAAGTCTGAATGGTTAAAGGGAGAATCATATGGAAAGTCACACTAGCTAGAAAAGAATACAGGAAAAATTAGATATATGGATAGTGCACATTCTGTACACAGGGAAGAAGTCATAGACCTAAATATCATGTTTTCAATTTAATATAATGTGTCAGTTTGATGTCTTATCAAATCAATTGTGAAGACTGGCTTTGAGATCCATTGCTTAAATTTGGTGAGGGAACACTGTACTACAAGCTTCATATAGAGCCTGTTAAGAGCACTGCTAATATTATATATTCTGTTCTTCATTTCTTTAATCAATTTCTTACATCTCTTTCAGTTTCACCTGGAAGCAGACTGCTTAAAAGTAAAGCAATATAAAGTGTTTCCCAGCAACAACTACTTTCAGTGACCTTCAAATTAGATTTAACATTTGTCTTGGACAAAACTATAAGGCTTAATGCTTCCCAGTGTTGTGGACAGTAAAATTAATCTGGTACTGTTAACCTAATCAGTAGTGAAATAAAAAGTCAACAGAATTTACAGAAAGCTAAAATCCACATTCATTAGTTTAACAAAATGATAGCAGACAGAGAATTGTTATCCAAGCTTGTAAATTATAGTAGCTAGTAAGTCCTGTACCTCATCTACAAACAATAATCTCTCCTCACACTGGGACACCTCTCAAGGGTGCTCCTTGAAGCAATGAGATCTTTTACCAATTACAGATTGCTTTTGAGCCCCATTTAAATCTTCCCTGGATGGCAGCTGGACTTCATCCCAGCCAGTTCTCCTCTTTAGCAGGGATTAGGCTTTTAGGCCAAATATGCAACATTTTAAATAGAATAAATCATTTAGAGTTATAATATTGTGTGATTTAATATGCTGTTTGCTTGGCTTTCTGAGCATGAGTACCAAGACGTGCTCTGAAGCACTAGACCACAAACTGTAAATTTCCACTTAAAACTTTCCTAACATATACAACATATGTAGTCAAAGCGCAGCCTCCAGAATCAACAAAAGTCAGAAGATACAGAGGCTTCAAGGATACAGACCATCAACAGAAGCTGCACTAAGATAAGATAAAAACCTCTCTGAAAGACAGAAAAGGAATACAATGAGGAAACAGAAGATGCCAGACCCACATATTACTAATGGATCAATCCACTGCAGGAGGGCCAGTAGTCTGTAAGGGTATAGTTGCCCAGAGATTTCTTCATTCATGTCAGCCTTCTCTTTGGAGCTGCTATATTCATCTATTAAATTATATGTTTTATGAAATCTAGTGATTGAGAGTCTGTTTTGTGAAACCTTGGGTTCGAACTTCAGAATGAACTGATGTTGGACACCCAGATATAAGGTAAACAAAGTGGGAAATTGTTATGAAACTTTGAAATCTTAGCTAAGTGCCATAGAGAACTGGGTGTGCACATATAATATTTTAGCTAAAAGTACATATAATCCTAACCCTTCTGACCTATTAGCCATAAACCATTGATCAAGTCTAGGAGTAGGATTGGATCCAGCTTCACCCAAACTTCCCTCTGATAAGGAGTTTAGAAAGCAAGCGGGTACATTCTGAAGCTTGCAACTCTAAGGGTGGTTTTCCCTGGAAACTCACTCTACATATATTATAACCTGATTTTCCCTCTATATATTTCCTCCATATAGAAAGTAGTAGTGTGACGTTGCCATCAAACTTTGATAAGTCACATTTTTATCTAAATATAGATTTTATTTAAAAACTCATTTGAAACAATCTCAGACCATGAATTTTTAGCTTTTGCTCTTCTAATTCTCTCCTCTATCCTGCTGGGGGTGGAATGAGCAAGTAACAGTATGGAAGTTTAGCTGCTGGCTGGGGTCAAGTTATTGCAACCATTTATTGTCCTAAGTAAGTAATTAAAAATTAAACAGTATCTAGAGTGGAAGACTGTAGACACATTTTATAGGGAAGAAGGACTTGATGTTGCAGGCCTTGTTGACACTGAGCAACCCTGGCAAGACCTTGAAACAGGTGGAAAGGAGAAGTAACTGAGAGAAAAACAAAGAAGAAAAATGTCAACATGGCTAATTTTAGTGTAACTTGTTTATAAGTATGAGTGGTTGTTTAGCCAATATGTTAGTAATAGGCATGTGGACAAGTTCTTTTAACCAAAAATAAACTGTAGATAAACACATGGACAGCTTATGCATAACCAGATGTGTAACCTAAAAAGGTATATAAAGAGAAAACTAACACAATAAAGGGTCTTGGATCCACCAGATTGAAGTCTATGTCTCAATCCCCTCAACAGAAGACCATATCCTGTTTTGGAAATGTGCTGAAGTTAGAGGACTTCAAACATTATTGTTATGTTTTGAAGAACTTTTCAAGTGGGAGGTTAAAGCAGCAGTCAGATGATCCAAGGTTTTCTCCAAAGACTGTGAAGAAAGACGCTGGAGATATGTCACAGAAGGAGAGATAGAGTGATGCATTTCACTCTTAAGAGAGAAGCAGCAATATGTTTATTGATATAAAGAAGAGTTTCAACAAAGTTTGATAATAGATGTGACAGTGATTTATTTACAAGTTTCTGTGGCAGGATATACTTGATTATTTACTACACAGATGACAGAGTCAGAACAAAACAGCCACAGAAACTTCCCTGTTGAGTCATGAGTTTCAGAGAGGAACTGCTTGTATTCTAAACCCCTCCTCAGAGAGAGTCTAGGTGCAGCTGAATACAGACTTGTTCTCAGACTTGGACGACAGTTTATATCTAAAGGATTCTATATGCACAATCTATACTTTATACATATTGTCTAAGATCATGATGTTTCAGTGCACTTAGTCCCAATTCACTTACTGAGGGTGTGTTGCAGCAAGGATTCTCTCAGCCTTGAGGAATAACTTTGAGAGGCATCCCCTTCAAGAGGAGATCCCAATGTGCAACCCACTGTCATTTCAGGGAAGTTCAAAGTGCTCTTGGGCTGCTCACTATTTATGGACTAAGATGATTGACTCATTGTCATATTTACACAGTGACCACAGATGCAAATTAATTTCAAATTTGGCTTGAGTCAGATCCTGACTAGCATTGTGGACAGATGTGAGCATTATCATAGATTAGCCCATGGCTGTTGCTATTATCTGCCTCCCCAAAAATCACCATGAGGCAGATACAGCCATCACGACCATCACCGGCCGTAATGATCACCACTGGTGGTCATTGCTTGATCAGTATTTACGGGAAAAGGTCAGGCTGGGGCTAGGGGGAGCACATCAACACACTCCATCCCATGCCTGTAACCAATTCATCTTAGCCTCACAAAGTGGTGGTACAGTCACCTCGTGCCTCTGTGCCATAAATAGATCTTTGGCAATTTGTGCTCTTACAGATCCACAACAAGTAGGTAGTGAAATATTGCTGTTTTCTTCTTTGTATGTTTTGGTTTGGGTTATCTGTCTTATCATGTCTACATTTTCTTCTGAGAAAGAGGATGGGGAGCAGCTGACTCATTTCCACCACAGTCCAATAAACAGGAGAGATGTTGCTGTTATTTATATGCAAGTGGAGAATTACTGTCAATGTCAACCAGGACCACTTTTCCTATACAAACCAGAGAAGATACCATAATATAGCTAAAGCTGCTCAGATCAGTTTGAAAGGAGTGGTTGGACTCGATGATCCAGTGGGTCTCTTCCAACCTGGTAATTCTATGATTCTGTGATTCTATGAAAGGAAGAGTTATGACTCATAGCATGGGTTTTTTTTTTCACAACATTAAGATGATATGAAGATGGTTTTCTTTGAGATTTTCCTCTCTGTCCTCTAGCCTGGTGCCACAGTGTGCTTTTGGAGACAAGCAAGAGAGATTTGTCTCTAGATATTTGTCTGTGAAACCTTCTTCATGTATTTGATTTGGAATGCTTTTAGGAAAGACTTTTGAGTTTATTTAGAACAATTTGCTAGATTTTAATTGTTATTCAATCACAAGCAAATTAAGTGTAAAAACCTTGACTAGTAATTTTGTTTTCCAACCTGATTATCATGTCTAATTTAAGGCATTATTAGCAGTTTCAATAGTACTAAGAGTTAAAGCTCTAAGAGGCTGCTACAATACTATTTCTTTTTTTTTTTTTAATTAAGAAAACAGTATGAGTACCAGTGACAGAATTGTTTTAGCATCACATACAGTATGGGTACAATATCTAGCTGTGGCAGCCTTAGAGGAAAACAGCAATAATGTTGTCCTGGTGCATAGCTACCAGCATGCACATTAATTTGCAAATAATCAAAGGAAAATATCAAATAGTCATGATGCAGCTCTAAACATGAAAGGACACTATTAAACCAGATAATCTAATAAACAAACAAAAAAGAAGATGCCATAAAAATCCAGTAAAAATCCTCATGATTCTACCTATATTTCTCCAAAAATTTCTTAATCGTAATTATATTGACTGATTTCACAGTCAACATGAAAGGCAGATTGCCCTTCTGGAAATCCTCTGATAACATGGTATATTATATTTATATATATCTATGAATTAGTTAAATGTTATTTAGACACAGGAAAGAAAGGAGATTGTTTGCTTTACTTTCTTTGCAGAAAATATTTCTCACAAAAAAAAATAATTATTACAATTATATTTTCTCTTATGCAACTGTGGAGTGGAAAAATCTCCATAAAAATCCTGAGGCATTTTAGTGATTTTTTCCTTGGCTTTTGGATAAATAAGGCAGGGAGTACAAGAACCTGCTTGTGCACTTGGATTTGAATACTTCACAAAAAGTATACATTAGAGCTAGAACCAGAACTTTTGAGCTGCTTCAGAGTTTTGTTGACTTCATTCGGTGAGGAAGATGATGAAGCATCATAATAGGTTGTTTCTGCTCATTGAACTGGTAAAAGGTTTCTGAATAGCATCATGCAACAGCAAACATTTTCTGGAATGGAAACTTAGCTGCCAGCACAGAACAAAGCTGAATGTTGTGCATATTGTCCCCTATTCTGGCTGTGCAACAAGATACTGCAATTCTTCACTGTAAAATTTCTTATCACAAAGCAGTTCTTTCAGAACTCTGCAAAAGTATCTCAGTGATGATTTAGTGATTTTTATGAGTTATCAGTCATATGCTCAACAAATGATTCTTCAACAGAATTTAGTTGACTGTTCCTTTAATATCAGGCCTACCTAGTTAAAAATAAGCTTTGGACAAGTACAACTGCTTCTCTATGAGCTCACCATCAGATTAGATACATGAACAAACGTAAATTTGTCATCTCTATGAAATTTATGCTACATATATATGTCACGAAAACAGATACTTAAAATTTGATCACCAAGAAAAAGTTTTTTTTAAAAAAACAAGTGAGAATTCCTTCATCATCAGGGCTTACAACTGCAGTCACTTACATAGGGTTCCAAATATGCTTTAGGCAATGCAATTTCAGGTTTTGCCTAAAAACTGCACTGTATTCTGTACCATATTTTTACATTTAATTTTATTTCTAGATATTAATTCTTGATATGGCATTTCAAATTCTGTTTAATTTACATATTGGAATGTCTCACTATAATTTTATATAACTTTTTTGGAAACTGATGTATTTTAAAGGCCACTTTAAAATTACATACCTTAATTTGCCACACTTCTGGTATATTTCCAACATTAATTCAAGTAGAGAAGTATCTATATTGTTTTGTTCATGATACAGCTGGTATTATTTATTTATAATGAGTTTTTCTGCATCTTTTCCCCCCTGTACTGATCCATTGCAGGATATTTCTCAAGAAATTTGTAGCAATAGCAAGTATTTTTAAGATACATGAAAGGTCATCACATTTTGTTTTTAATTTTTTTTAGTCTTTTTTTTCTCCAAAAAATTATAATAAACAACCTATTGTGAGGAAAATTCTGTCACACTCAGTCTTTATAAGGGGTCATTTACACTGCTGGGAAAATGCATCAAAGGCAATTTATGCTTCAGAGAATACATATTTGGATTTCAATTCTGGATTTACTGCATGTTAGATGACATCCAAGTATTCTATCTGACCCCTCCATATCCCCACATAAATTAACGGAATCTTAGAACAAAAATAAAAAAATTTATTTTTTTTAATACTCTGAGAGATAAGAACTGCTTTCAAGCTTGCCTTTACTGTGAAAAAATATACTCACCATTTTTATCTATTCATAAATAATTAAATAATAACTATTTTAGTCAGAATTTAATCCTTTCAAGTAACTGGAGGTATAAACTTCTGAAGATTCTTCCCATTATAACATTTCACTTTCACAATGAATAAGGTTTTAAACATCCAGCTCTTAAAAGCTGATGAGAAGTTATGACCTATCTGCTGAGCTGCCATGAATGACAACGTAATTGCTGTTAGACCTGTTTCACTGTTACACAGAATTGATTAAAATACTTTTATGGCTATTCAAACTGAAATGTTTTGCCTCAGTTGTGGTGAGCTAGCAGTACATACATAGTTATGGCAGTTCTGTCACCAGGAAATAACTTAAGCCTGCTGCAGCTTGACTGTTTTACATTATGTTCCCATATTATGATATTACCACTACAGTAAAAAAATTTAATCTGTCCTTTTCTTCATAGCCAATAAAAATATTGCTTTCCAATTATTTCTAGTACTGAGAAATGATTTTTTCACATGTATCTTAATGCTTGTTACTTGCATCATTAATTGTTTTAATTGGTAAGACACTCACTTCTCTGCAGCATCATAACTTCTCATTTCAATAAGTTGGATAAAAGTGACAGTGGTGACTTTGGCCTCTCCCTGCATACAACTGCAAGTTCTTGCTCTCCTTTTGAGGTAATGATGGTATATGCATGGATTTTTTTTTTCTTCTTTTAATTTCTTTTTTTTCCAAGTTGGATTAGGAAATTCATGCAGCTGAAAAGTAACCTAACTTCCCACCAGGCACCACAAATATAAATGCTAGCACAAAGAAGTAAAGGAGAAGAATAGCAACATGGAGAGAATGTACGGGGGACAGAAATATTCTCCTGGATGACATTGCACCTAAAGACTTTCTTAAAGAGATTTTGAAATTGGTCTTTCAATAATCCTACAATTTGTAGATGCAACCATTCAAGATCTACTTATGTATTTCAATAACATAATTATTGCATTTCCTCTCTTGACAATTTTTACCTTGGGATAAACCTCAAAGTTTCACATAATGTTACTGTATTGCTCCTTTTGTGTTTTTCATAAACAGCAGGTGCTTAGCAAAACCGAGTTTCAGAGACCATAAGTATTCTGCTCTGAAAATCCAAAAGGTCTCCATAATTAAGTGGAGCCACCTAGTTTCAGAGTCTGTTAGCTTTTCTTCAGAAAAAGGACGCAAAAGAGGAATGGGTATCTACTTTCCTTCTAAATATTTACATGAAGCTTGCAGGACTTAGCAGATGTGAAATATTTTACTTTCTTCACTGCAGTAATAACCTTTAACAAAAAAGGAGTAGGCACTGTGTCCAAATCAGTGGCTTTTTCTGTTTTTCAGCAAGCAAAGACTGTGAGACTGGCAGCACAAGGAAATGAGAGAGTCAGCTTTGCCTGGGACTTGCCTCCCTTCAATACTTGTCAGCCCAAACCCATAATTCTTTGCAGAAGAAGGAAAAACGCTTAAGTATAAACAGGCTCAGAGGTAAATAAGGCCTTAGAAGGAATAAGAGGTACTATCCAATGCCATTCAGAAGATTAGGTTTAAGAAAGTGTGTTCATGCTGAAAGAATTGAGTTTTATTGTTATGAAAAGATTGTGGAAAGAGATATTGTCCCCAATGTAAGAAAGGAAAAGTTGTAAATTTTGCGTTCATCTAACTGAATAATAAAACTGAAAAGGAGGGAATGCCTGAATTTGATATTTTCTACTGTGTATAGAATTACCTATATCTGGTATATTCTAGTTCAAAAGTGAAAGCCTGGTCACATTTGAGACCAGGCAGGCAATGACTTGTAGATTTTAAATTGCAACAGTATGAATGAAAGCCACATGCAAGCTTTCACAGCACCTGTGTGTCTAGTAAAATGTATAGCTCTCTGAAATTGTCACAAATAAACTAAATACCTGTAAGTGAAACCTCTAGTAACCTACTGCTTGGGAAAGTCAAACATCCAATATATTAAATTCAATTCATTTATTTGCAGGCTTTGTCCCCACATTGCATTATGTTATGTTTGAGTATAAATCTTATTCAAAGATTCCTATGGGGTGCAGAAATATTTTTATTACTCTTGAAAAATAAGAGTAGGTGTATTTACAGAGAGTAAATTACTCGATTAAGAAGTTTGTCATAAAGTTTAAGTGAGAAGTGAGATCTGCAACCTACTACATGCTACCACGCAGTCTTAGTGGATCTCTGCTTTAAATCTTTTTTTTTTATTATTATTTTATGAAAAAAATCTAAAAAAAACAAACTACCAAAAAATCCCACAAAGTTTCCTTTGCTTGATACCATCTGCATCAAACTCTTTATTGTTTTCTCACTTCTGCAAAGGCCCACATGAAACTAAATCAGGTTATATAGAGGAAATATTTTAGAGAAACTGAATTTTAATACAGAGTCAAAAATGAAATTTGGATTTTTTTTTGACAATACATTAAGAATAGCTTAGAAATGTAATAAAACAATATAAAAGAATGAAACCTCACTTCTCTCGAATATTCCAAACACATAGTGATCTAGCATATGATTTCTAGAAGGAGGTGTACAAAATGTTTTTAAATATGTATAATTTGTACTTGAATCTTTTATTCTTTCCTAAATCCTTTCAACTTTTTATATTCTTTGCAGCACCCCTCTACACATCCAACTGTTTCTTGCTGTCTGTCAGTGCTCAAGTGTCTGGAGTTTATTTAACATTCCATTTGAGCTTACACTAAAGCCAGAAAGAAACAGATTATTAAGGTTTCTCTGTATGAAAACACTTGCACATATCAGCATTGTTTCAGAATTTTATAAGCTATACCACTTTTTAAACAGATTCAGTTTTACCTGGTGATTTTCCTTCAATCCTGTTTAGAAGTATGGCTTTTGGTAGCTTGCATCTTTCCATATTAAAACCTGTTGCCTTTTCTTTCTCTATTTCCACCCTGTCTTTCAGTACTTTTTTTGCACTGCCTACAGCTTATTCAGCATGCTGTCCATCAAGTTTAGATTTGTTTAAAAGCATGAGCAACATTGACATTACTTTTGCTGCCAGATTACTTAAAAAAATAAAATCAGTCCAGATTTCTGCATATGTCATTTATCATCATCTTTTTTTAGCAGGTCAGCACTTTACAGCAGGCAAGGATTTGTATATATCTGATGCCTTCTGTGGTGCCCCCCATCCCTACTTAACACTAAACAGCTATTCTTGTCAAAGGACATTTGTACTTTCTTGAAGATCTGTTTGCCAGGAGCATCCTTGTTTAATGATAAGTGCTTTCTATCTAAAATGTCCTGAATCAGAACAAGTTTCCATACATAGCTTTGAAAGAGATTTCTGGCTGTCACCCTTGCCTAGATTAGTTTGTTGCCCAACTAAATCAAGATAAACTTCTTGTGTTTGCCTACTAGTAGCACATCTCTTATTTAGATTTACCAAGGGCAGTATGTGCTATCTCACCTTACAGAATAAAGACTAGTATTCTACCTAAAGGGGAACAAAAGGATCTCTTGGAAGAGAGAGGAATGTGTAGCATAGACAGGAAGGTAAGCCTCAGGAGCTTCTGGGAAATATTGACTTTAAGAAGCAGTGTTGTAGTTGTTGTCAGCAGGCAAAGTCATACCATAAACATGCTGAGCTGGGACTGCTAGTGTCCTGTCAAAAAGTGCAAACTTCTGCTTTGCCCCCACCTCCCCTTGCCTCAGCTGTGCATGTGTGGCAGTGAAAGGCAACATGCCAAGCAAAAGTCTGAAGACCAACAATACAGAATTATTTTATGACTGCTAATAGCAGTCGTCAGTCAGATTAAATCCTTCAAGAGATGACTTTTAGTTCTTTGTAAAGTACAAAGTAGTGATGAATATCTCTCAGAGTTAATTGCTGTGTTACAGCCTAATAAAGACAGATACCTTGCCTCTTGGATTTCTTTCTACTTACCTCAGTAAAGCTAGGAGCTACTAAACTGCATTTTCCAGAAGAATGAAAGGTATCTCACTATATTTGACCTTCCACTGGATGTTTTATCAATCATAATGTCTAAGTCACTACAGAATTGCTTTTTTGTGAGTTGGGAGTTCAACAGCGACATGTGTTTTCTGCAGCATTCTGTTTAAGGTGCCAAATATCTCTATTTGTCTTATTTGAAGATGAGCAGCTGCCCTAAGTATAACCTAAATAAACTTATCTACTAGATATTTTATAGACATTTTGTTAAGGATGACACAATATTTAAACTCTAAAGGAACTGATATCAACCCCTTTTTCAAAGAGCACTGAATCTGTGAGACAAAAAACTAATTTTAGAGTGAGAATTAATGTAGCAAACACTATCTCTGACTTCTAGCGATGTTTTCATTTGCTTCAAAGTTCATGTTTATAGATTTAAAGAGAAATCAAAAAGTTAATTACTTTTGCTATTTCAGGGGAAATGAAAAATATTTTAGGATGTACACTCTTTGATGTAATCAGCATATAAACAAAAGAAAAATAAATTGTTTTATGCTTACTCCACTGAAACTCAACACATCAGGTATTTGAGTGTGTCCTTATAACTCCAGAGGAGTTATTAAAAAGGCATAAAGAAATATCTAATACTAAGCTTTAAGGACTGATGCTCTCTTCCTAATCCATACAACCTATGGATTTGTGTGGATTCTGGACTTCTTGATATCACAAAAAAAAACCCTGCTTGCCTGGGTCAGGTCTAGGTTTCTACTTTTCCTACTATACAGTAATTCCTTGCTGAATTACATGACTGGAGGGGAAGCATCAAGGTACAGCAATTTGTTCATACAGAAAGGATGCTAGAGTGGTGAATGTAGATGACTGATTTTATATATCTAAGTTTATTATCTTTGGTTACTGTGTTATGCCTTCTCATACTGCAACTCAGATGAACATGTGATAATGAGTCTGAGTTATATCAGTTCAGCAGTCAACACTGCTACAGAAGAATAGTCACCCGTTAAGGTTAACCGCTTGTGTATTTACTAAGGCTCTCAGGCAGGTTTTGCAGCCCAAAATATATCTTTTTTGGTGTGGTTAACATTACCTTCGGTCACTCTGGCAGAAGCACTCCCATGCTGCTAAATCAGTAGAGTTTTGATCATCAATCCTTAACTTCTGTTCATAGATATGACCACATAGACAATATCAATAAGTTCTATTTTTTAATATTAAAACTGAAAATAATTTTAAGATATTAAGTCAAATTCCCTGTTGCTATACTGAAAAATTTTACAGATGTTAATAAGAAAATATTTTACTGGTTCTAGTTGTACAAAAGGCATTAAAACAGACTTCATGCAACGTGGTAAATAGCTGTTCTGTCTTAAAAGCACAAGAGTTTTTGTCCTTACTGACCTACTCTTAACATACTCACATGAATTAAAAAAAATGAAAGTATTGTAAGTGTGACTGCTTGAGCTGTACTAAACATTTAGAGAACAAATTAAAGAAATTGAATAGTATAGAGGTGTGAACATTGAAGACAAATTAGCTGTCTGACGCAGCCCAAGAGGAAATCAAATACATCTCATCTATAATAAATGTCAGTTCTTTATTGGAACATGAACTAAGACTCCTCAAAAATCATAATCAGGAAAAATAACAATAAGCATCTATCTAAATTGTGGTAACATCAAGGGAGAGAGATATAAATGTGTGTCAGCAGCTACAGAAATCAGATACAGAAACAGGTGAACAGCTTTAACATAACTGCTAAGATTACCTCCAAAGACAGAATCTCCAGAAGCCTTTTTGAGTCAAAAATCATGAGGTCATAATGGAGGTATCTATATCCCTATTGTGCTTCGAGTACAGCAGTCTGAATCTTCATATACAGACAGGAAAGAGGAGTTAGGAAAGTCATGGGAATTAGAGAGACATAACCTGGAGGTCTAGCTTTTACTTAAATTCTCTTATCTATGCATTTGGAAGGTGTTCATTTCAGTGGCTGCTAGTGGTCTGGAAAGAAGTTGTCACAATCCTGAACTATGACTCTTGAAAGACAGAATGATTTGGAGCCAAATGAAGAGCCTAAAGATTAACTTCTTTAGTTGTATTTTGTATGTCTTAAATATCATCTGGGTACAAGGCTGTATGCACCTGGGGACATTGTGCAGCTTGGCAGAAGCAGAGAAAAGAAAGGTAGGTGTGGGAGCAGGTGCTGCCCTCCCCTTCCTCCCTCCTTCCCCCTATGTTTGTGGTCGGCTCATAGTAGACAATTAACTGTTCCAGGGGGTTGTGTCAGAGGACAGAGAGGAAGATGTGGGAGCAGGTGTTTTTTCCTCCCATGCCTCACACCCCCCATGCAGTGTTGCCTTCAGACTGCACATACGCACCCAAAGGACTCATGTGTAGGTTGTTTCTGGCAAGGGTCCATTGAGATGCCAGTGACTCCTGAAGCCCCCATGCCAATTCAAGAGCAAAAGTTCTTGAAGGCACTTTTACACCAATTTTAGAACTTTTACACACAGAAACAGCACAGGCACAGCGAGACCACTTCTTGCATGCTAACAGGGGATAGACCTCCTCTATAAATAATCTATGCCAAGAAGCACGTGGGTGCATATCCTGTGCCCTGTGGACCACATTTCCTGACAAAAACGCCAATGGGCTACATTGGGTTGGTGACTATTTTTCTCTTTTCCCTGCTACTTCTCTTCTTTCTCTCTCTCCCTCTCCTTATTCTTTCCCCTTATTCTACTGCACTTTTTTTCTCTCTTCCTTAGCACTCTTAGGTGGATTGGACTATATCCGAGTTCTTCTTGTGGCAAAGTGCAGATTGAAATCTATTTTGTGACTTTGACTGTGTTCAAAGTAAATATTGGATTTCAGCATATGCTGGAAGTGATTTATTGTCACTCCAAATTGCTGCACAAACATACAGAAGAAAGTTTCTCCTACCCCCTGCTAGCAGGTAGGTCGGTACTGGCTGTAGCTTATAAGAAAGATGAGGACAGACTTGTTAGTAGGTCCCATAGAGATAGGACAGGGGGTAACAGTTTTAAACTAAGGGAGAATAGATTTAGACTATCAATAATGAAGAAATTTGTTATGATGTGGGTGGTGATGCACTGGAACAAGTTGCCCATAGTGGTCGTAGATGCCTCATCCCTGGAAGCACTCAGGGTGGGGTTGGACAGGGCTCTGAGCAACTTGACATAGCTGAAGATGTCCTTGATGATGTGGGGGGGGTTTGGCCTAGATGGCCTTGAATGATCCTTTCCAACCCAAACTATTCTATGATGCTTTCAGATGTCAAAAAGACTTTAGGCCACTGTGTAAGTAAAAAAGTATATCCAAGTAATAGCTGCACGTGAGCTTTATAAACACTTTGGTTGTTTCCGGCTCTTTGTAATTTCTTCATTTTCTTTCCTTGTGTTACTTTTTCTTCCCATGTGAAGTATTTCTTCCTCACCGTCCCTGGCCCCCCAAACTGCATTCTGCATCCCTGCTTCAGAAAATTTCCCTCCTCCTTGTAGGAATTATACCTAATATTTGAAAGGAAACAGGGTTGGGTCTGTGAGTAGTCAGCAGCAAGCTTTAGTAAATACTGAGAACATGCTGTAGAGAGTAAGTATCTAGTAGGGTTTGATATGTGTCAAATTGTCAAATCTTCAAATCTGCATTAATTTGTTATTGTTTTTCTCTCTCAGCTAGCTTTTGACTTATAATGCAGTCAGTCTACCTCCCACAGTTAAACACTTTCCTTGGTTATTTGGATCTGAACTTTGGATTCCCACATCATAATTATTGTAAATAGACATCAAGCCAGCATCAATGAACATGTTCTTGTCCAAGAGTTTATTAACAAAGAAGATAAAATTATTTAAAAATAATTATTGCAATTTAAAATTTGCTACTGTTTTTTTTTAACTACAGTGTTTCTTGTACATATATATCACCCCTAGTATAAGACACATTTCTACTCTTTTTCATTCTTTCATTTTTCTTAGCCTCTTAGAGAATATAAAATGAAGGGTGATATAGAGACACTTAAAGGACGGAAAAAAAGGCACTGTATTATAAGCACTTTTTATACAAATTAAATAATAGTATAGTCTTATTAAATGATGTGACTGGTAAGAGTATAATTCTCTGTGAAATCACCCTAGCTGTGGCCAACCAGATTTAAACCAACTGAGAACTGAGCTCTGCATATGTCAACTCATTTCTGTATAAATTTATCTGGTTGAAACAGTAGGATCAAATCTCAAGCTACACCAATAATGACACCAAATCTGAGATTCTTATATTAAATGGATCAAACCCATAGAAAAATGTGATCCTATTTAACCTAATCTAGTTTATTTTTTTGGTGTAGCAGGAGCTCTACATCTCTTTAAACATGCTTAGAAGAGATTGTGAGAAAAGGAGATTTAAAACATTAATAGTATTGTAGCAGATGGAAAAACCTCTTATTTGTTCTCATGAGCTAATGCAGGGTGGGAAGGAATAAAGAATGTACTGCCAAGAAATATATTTTTAAATCTGTTTCTAACCTTCCAGAACTCAAAGTTGAAAACTGTGCAGCTTGATAAACATATAGCCAGGCTTTTTTGTGAAGTGGCTCACTTCAGAATACCATAGAAAAGACTGCAATATTTGAAGAAATGAACAAAGCCTTTCCTCTCCCCGAAGCATAGGACAAATTGATACCCGTTCAAATGCTTTTTACAATGATTTTGCTAAAGCAAAAATTATGCATATTTTATTAGACAGCTCACTATCAGCTAGCCTAGAAAATTTCATAGAAGCTACTTCCCACCACAGCTCTGATTTTATGGGCTTTGAGGGGGGAAGAATGAGGATAAGCTGTGGGATTCTGCAAGAATGAAGGAGACCTTAGCTTCTCACTTTGGAAGGTGTGCAAAGCTGAGAGCATAACTACTGCATCACTACCTGAGCCCAAAGATATTAGATATAACCCAGACTAAACTGCCTTTTGTTCAGACTGCTTCCATCTACACAATCCTGTTCAATTCACCACTATAGACCTCCTGAAAAATAACGTTATGAGAGACACATTCATCTCCTATTTGGAAAGGAACATTCTTCACCACTCAAAAGACCACCCTACATCTGACTTTCTTGTTTGTTTGTCTCCGTTTCTTTGGATCACAGGATGTTTGAATGAACCTCAGGAGACCATCTAGTCCAGTATTTTGCCTAAAACATGGTCACCTATAAGATCATACAAGTTTATCCAGGGCTTTCTTCAGTCAGGTCTAGAAAACATCCAAGGACAGAGACTGCATCCATGACACTTCTTCATTATAACCTCTCTCTCTTTTTTGTTTCCTTTTCTATCCACTGTCTCTTACTCTCCCACTATGCAGCCCTGAGTCTGGCTTATCTCAGTGACTCATCCTGTCCATACAGACAGGCAGTCCCCCTTCAAAGTTCTTCAGACTGAATAAACTTCAGGTCTCTCATCTTCAACAACTTCTGTCTGCTGACCTCACTTCAGTTGATCACCATCTTTCTTGTATTGGGGGATCTAAGCTGCCCACTGTATTTAGATGGGGTCTAATAAGCACCAGGCAGTGATGGATAACCCTTTCTCTCAATCTTTTGGTTGTTGATACAGCCTAGGTTGCTGCTAGCTGTCTCTGCTGCCAGGGCAGGCTGCTGAATTACACTTAGCTCACTGTCAGCTAATGATCCCAATGCTGTTGACAGAGCTGCTTCCCAGCCTACCTTGTTGTCTGCTTCCTGCCTGGCATAGAAATTTTCCTCACAAATAAGGTAATTCAGTCTCAGTTGTACCTGACCTGAAATCTGGACTCTCTGTGTGCAACTTATATGTTTATGTTTTTCATTGGGACTAGGAAGATTCCTTCAGAACAATTTTCTTGATCTTCAACACCTACTGAACTTTGGCTTACATTGCAAAGCAGCCTCCTAGTATGACAACAGGATTCTTTTTGAATTAAAACCTGTGGGTAAGTTAACTTTGGGAGCTTGCCAAATGCACTCCAGCTAGTTATGGATATTTGTACCACAAGATAACACTAGAGTTCACCTGAAGTTAAAACTCCAAAACTCAGTATCAGTTCTGCTTGAGAAAACTGTTCTTAGACTTTGTGAGTACTAGCTAATATAAACACATTGTATCCTTCAAAGCTTAGTATTTACCATTACAAATGTGAAAGAATATAAAAATCAAGGGATTGCAAGATGTTGGGATCTTTTTGGAACATGAAAATTCTTAGGTGACACCATGACAGAAAATCATGGTCTGCTGAACATGAGCTTTTATTTCTGTAGTCAAAAAAGTAATTGAAAAATAATTATTACTCTATATATTTTATCCTCCTTCTATAGGTGAAAAAAATCAAATGTAGTAAAGCAACATTACTTCTCTGTTTGTGCAAACCCTGGAAAACCTCATTATCTGAACTGTAACAGTGCTGGTGCATATTGAAACATATAATGCAGAATTAAATGTAAAGCCTAGAGATCATGTTTTACAGCTACTACTTTAAGCTGCTCCATTTTCCCCAAACCCCATAACAACTCAAGAAGATACAGAACAAAAAGCTCATGGGTAAAGAGAAAGACTCAGAGATCACTCACTAGTTACCAACACAGGCAAAACAGACTTAACTTGGGGAAAATAACCACTCTGCCAGGGGTTCTTTCCACACATTACTGTCCATCAGGAATGGACTGTTCCAGCACAGATTCCCCCATAGGGTCACAGGTCTTGCCAGAAAACCTTCTCCTACATGGATTCCTCTCCATAGATCCTGCCAGAAGCCTTCTCCTGCTTGGTTTTTCATGGGCTGCAGCTTTGTTTAAGACATATCCACCTGCTCCAGCATGGAGTCCTTCGTGGACTGCAGGGGGAAAACTTTCATCACCATGGTCTTCTCCAGGGGCTGCAGGAGAATCTCTGCTCTTGTGCCTGGAGCACTTACTTCACCTCCTTTTTCACTGACCTTGGTGTCTGCAGGAATGCTTCTCTCATAAATTTCCATTCTCCTGTTTCAGTTGCTCTTGCATGGTGATTTTTTCCCCTTCTTAATCATGTTATATAAACACTATCAATACAATTGATCAGCTCAAATTTGGGCAGCAGCAGGTCCACCCTGGAGCCAGCTGAAACTGGCTTAATTAGACATGGGAGCAGCTTCTTCTGTCTTCTCATAGAAGTCATCTTTGCAGCCCTCCTGCTCTCAAAATCTTGCTATGTAAACCCAATACAATACTATTTCCCAGTGCTATGGGAAAAGGAAAAAAAAACCAAACAAATAAAAAATCAAAACCAAAAATGAAACCACGAAGTGGTATGCTTAAAAATACCCAGAGGTGGAGGAGCACCAACTCCCTCCCCAAAGAAATGTTGGATAAAAAGATAGTTCAAGTATATAGTACGTTACAAGTGTTAGTCAGAAGGGATCTCAGTAATGAGAATTAAATACAATGTGAAGGTGAGAAGATATATATAAAATTATGTGGTACCTGAGCATGACACAAATGGTATGGAATAAGTGGTGGACATTGTTGTGGTTCTGGATGAGATGGAGTTAATTTTCCCCATAGCAGCCGTCACAGTGTTGTGCTTTGTGTTATTTTTTCTGGAGGAAGGGCTACGTGTACTGATATCCTACTTCCCAGGCAGTGGCTGGACATCACTTGCTGATGGGATGTAGAGGATAAATCTTGTTTTCTTTTGCTTCCACACATGACCCTTGCTTTTGTGTTATTGAGCTGCCTTTTTTTCTTGAACTATGAGAGATTTTTTTCCATCTTATTTCCTCCCCATCTGTCCTGTTGAGAAAGGGAGTGATAGAGTGGCTTGGTTGACACCTGGCGTCTTGCTAAGGTCAACTCACCACTTACATTAAATGAAATAGCTTGTAAAATATAGCCTAAGTTTACAGCATCTTGAATATTAAGCAAAATATCTGTGGAAACTACATGTATGTATCTAAGGAAGCTTTGGTCCTAACCAAGTTTCACTATAAATCTGGAAGCTCATTACTCTCCCAGCCTCAAAATCCATCAATACCAGACACAGACTAATATAAAACAAAAAATATTTGAGTTACAAGGGACTAAGATGATCTAATATATCTTCCTGCTTAATGCAGGGTCAACTGTGAGTTCAGACTGGTTTTCTCAGGGCTTCTTCCAGTCAGATCTTGAAAACCTCTGAGTTAAAAAACTGCAGAATCTCTCTGCGAATGAACATAGGTGCCTAGTAGCTAGGTTCTTCATGGAACAGGCAAAGATCTAAGAATCAGATACAAAATTAAAATTAAAACCAAATAAGGAGTTATTCCTATGAAGTGAAGACACAGGGCTATACACCAGAACCAAAAATATAAAGCAACAGAAGACTTCTGTTTATGTTACTTTTTCCCCAACATGTTTAGTCATTTTATTGTTGATAGCTTGATTTAAATGTCACTGTAATCAGTGAAAGTTAAGTACACCAGTCCCACATAAACATTCATGTAAACTGGGATACTAAACCTTGACAGCTTGTTTAAAAACCATACACACTAACTCCTATTAGCAGTTACACAGAGAAGCAAAACCATGTAATTGGAAATTTTTGTTGTCTTGTAAAATGGAAAACTCGAGTCCCTTTTACATTGAATATTTGGACTGAAATATCTGTTCCAAATCCAATATATAGTACGTCCAAAAAAATTATCCTACGAAATCCAGATGTAGACATTAACTATCAGTGTCCAGCAGATATGGGAACCACATAATTGCTCTTAGCTGCTTATTAATGGCCCTTGACTGTCATTTGTGTTAAGCCCTATATAGAGATGTACTTTAAGAACATCTACCACAACAGTTCCTGCAAGAAAATACTGCAAAGGAAGTGGGAAGGTAGCAGAAGTAGAATTTACTCTATTTATTTTCTGCTTAGGCTGACAGAAACATTTGGAATCCCTAGAGGGAGAGTCAGAAGTTGAACACCAACTTTGATGTTCTTAGTGCCACCAGATTTTAGTTATGTCCTTTGTAGAGCCAGCCTCAGTACAAGTCTACCATGCATAACGTAAAGTGGTTTGCAAAACCTCTGAATCATATACGATACAAGTAATATACCCAGAAAAATTAATTTAGTTAGAAGATAGAGCATTTTGCACAAGTTGTACAGTGGCACAATCTTACTGCCCTATCTTATGTCTGAGGTATGTTTCTTTTTAAGCAAAATTTGCCTAGAGGAAAGATTTTTGCTAAACAATCATATAATGCCAGACTATACAGGCGAGGCTTTTTTTATTGTGGGTTTTGTGTTTGTTTGGTTTTTAATCAAAAGAATTCATTATAAAGTCGACATGTTCTCTGTCCCCCAAGCTATTTGACATAGCAGACAACTGTTCTGAAAGAACAATAAAAAGTTGAAAAGCTAAACTAAGGATTTTATATTAACATAATACAGGTTAAAAATGCAAAATTAGCAACTCAAGATATGGATGCAGTGTATTTGTCTTAAAAATCAAAACATACATAGACAGCGCCAGGGAAAATTTCCTCATGCTATGCTAGAGCTGTTATTGTCAAAGGGTTGCCATTTACCTTTAGTTGTGACAGGGATGCTAGGAAGGGTGTTTTTTTAATATGCCTACAGATTGCATCTATGGGCTGGATTTTCCAGCTCAATAGTTTGCCTGAGATAAGCTTGAACACGTCAAGGAAGTGGAAGAGTATGCGTTCCACTGTCTGTCAGTATTTCTATCCTTTTGATGGTAAACACAGGTATTATACAAATCAAGCAGACAATATTTTAACTGTTTTTAATTAAACAGTGCTGTCTCTGTCTTTCTCATATACATGTGTTCTATTCATTAGTCAGACAAAATATACTCTCATGAGAAAGCTCAGCTTGTTGTATTTGCACTGAGTGTTATGCTGTATTGATAACTTTGAATTTGGAATAGTTGGCATAATTTTAGGCTTCTTTATGAAAATTTTACACTACCTCGTTAAGTACTGTTTTGTACTGCTAGCAGATAGTCACTTTCTGACTTCTTTTCTGAAATCATGTCTTACTGGAATTAACCTAGGTTTTAGTTCAACAAATACAGCAAGATACATTTCTGTCTAAGGTACTGGTATTCTACTTTTTATTGTAAGCTATCTGATTACCTGAGAATATTTAGTATATTATATACTAAAAAAAAAAGCCCTATCTAGATTCAGAGAACTTTTAACATTCTTATTTAAACCTAGGAAACTAAAGAATGACAACATTAAAATCAAATATCAGAAAAGGATAATAGTGAAAGCTGTATTATCTCAGATTTGATTTCAGGCACATAAATTCCACTTGAAATACAATAAGTAATTTCTGTCGCCTATGTGTCAGGGTCATCCACATATTCTAACTGAAATTTAATTTCTGCTTATCCTAAAAATCATGGAGATAAACTCAATTCAATTACCTAAGTAATATATCATGTTTGTGAACCCAGATCATATAGAATATCTTCAGCATGCATTTTCTCAATGAATTAATGATAATATTTTCTCTTACTATAGTTGTAGATGGGGCATTCTGTTTCCTATTTTATTCTATAGGTTAGTAGATAAAAGCACTCATCTAAAATGCTAGGTATAATTCCCTTTTTTTCCTATGGAATTCAAACAAATGCCATTAACTTTGCTGAAATGCTCACATTGTCAAGTTTTAAAATTTTGGGAGGAAATATATGAGCACAAGGAACAAATTGTTCTCCCTCAATCATTCTTATCGTAGAACAAGTTGTTCAAGACTGTTCAATGCAATTAAATGGCTAGAAACGCTCCTAATAAAAATTCTTACTTAAAATTAGGTTTTGAATCCCAAAGAGGCAAGGCAATCATGTTAAGTCTCAATGAAGTCAGAGGAATTATTCATATTTGTAAAGCAACTGTATCTGCTGACTCAAATCTCAGTGAATATTAGTTACATCACTGGTTTTGATGCATTTTAATCACATATTTAGTTTGAATTAATCATAGGAACATAGCTAAAGAAGTAATTAAGACAGAGATGAGAAAGGTAAAGAAAAAAAAGGGGGGAAGAAAAACATGAAGCCTCAAAAATGTCAGTAGGAATGTCTATTTCAGTACATTTCTGCACTTAATAACAGACCTGTCACTTGGTCTTCAAGGTGCAAATTTGACTTCAGAGTAGTACCTCTTTATAACACAGAAAATATAGCTAATGTAAGGAAGATGGATATACCTGTTCTAAAAAGATGCTTTGTTTTTAATTCCAGATCTATGTTTTCATTACTTCTCTAATGAAATATAATGAAAAATTACACTCAATTAAAGATTTGAAGTTTACCTTAACTATGAAATATATTGGTTTTCAATGAATGTCTTTTTTTTTTGTTACAGAGAGATAGGAGAAATCTGTAGAAATATCATACCAAACAGCACTACACTGTCACAGTTATGGTATGGTTAAGGATCTTTTTTATACATCAACTTTGAAACTTACAACAATTCTTTTGGTTCATTTAAAAGTACATAAACGCTTATATAATACTTTAAAGAAATTATAAGTACTCAATATCACCAAAGGCGAACTTACTGGATCTTTTAGTGTTTGATATGAGTGATAGGTATTAATCAAAATCCTGAATTGAAACATCATAAATGTAATTGAAGGAGAAATGGTTCAGAAACTCAACTCTGGTACAGATCAATATTTTTGACAAACCATATAAGTCTTCAGAGGGTCAAAACAAAAGTCTGGATATAAATCTAAATACTTGTTATGTTGTATTGAAATATTTGTTTGTCAGGATTTCAAATTCAAACTTATAACTTATATATCAGGCTGTCTTCAAATGATAATAATTTGGGTTTGATTTATTTTTTAGATTGAGAGCATGCTGACTTTTTCTTTTTTTTCTTTTTTTTTCCTCTGACATAAGTATACAAAAAACGCTACCTGGATTAAATCAAGATGCAAGTATATTTTAACACATGCATAATGTTGCTATTTATGTGGGGTTTTTTCAGGTCCTTTACAAAGAACAAAAGAATAATATTCTTTGTTTCTAATAATGTATTTATATAAAAATAATAAAAAATATGTTGCAGAAGGAAGTTACTTAATATTTGTGTATATAAAGCATTATTCTTTTATGGTTTTTAAGAACATTAGATAAGTCTAATAACAACATTCACAAGTATACTATTTTCATAAATTTCATCGAAGTTTCACATAAAACTTAACACTAGATGTTTTTCTAAACATAAAGCTGAGCATCCATGTTCATTTTATATTCTCTATCATATCTGTCACCATGCTATGGATAAAGGCACAAAGCTACGTGTACGTTTTATGTTGCACTCTAGTGCTAAGAATAGACATGTAGACTATGGAAGATCTGATATTTTCGATCATCCTTCATCATTATCCTAATTAACCTTATAGATAAAGTAACCAATGCCTAACTGATTTCTCAAAGTAAGCTTGATCCTTTTATTCTACATTGATCTGCCTTAATATGCCCTGACAATATTTTTTTGAGGATTTTTGTTTAGACTTCCCATATCCAGTTCAGAAGTACAATAACAGAAAAAAAAATTTACTTGTGTTAAAAGATACAGAGGAAGAAACATTTTACTACTGATACATCCTAGTCATTAAAGAAATATCCTGTCTATCTTATAAATGTAAGATCACAGTCCTTCTGTATCTGTAGAAGGAACATTTGGCATTTCAAAAAAAAAAACAACCTGAGACTGAGATATATTTATGAACAAATTAAGGTAGAATATGCTACAGAAATGTTACAACTGTCCCCAAACAAACATTATTGTATTGGATTTGGCTCGGAAATAGTAAACTTTTCCATAACAACTCTCATAGTGCTGTGCTTTGTAGCTATAACAGTGATAACACCCCTCAATGTTTTGGCTATTGCTTACCAGTGATCTGAGAGAATCAAGGCTGTCTCCACCCATCCACCTGCCTCCTTCCTCCTCAGAAGGTCAGTAGGCAAGGGCAAACTATTCAAAGGGGACAGCTGACCCAATAATATTGCATACCACAGGAGGCCTACTCAACAGTGAAAGCAGAGAGAAAGAAGGAGGTCAATTTTACCCTTTGTTTGTGAATAAACTTAGTATCGGCAAAGGTCACCTCACCTGCTTGTATGTTGACCTATAAGAAACATTCTTGATTGCTTACTTGAGCTTAGGCCCATATGGATTCCTTTAATGTATTAGCTTGACCTTCAGTCCTATCATCACCCAAGCATTTTTGCTTAATTGTCCCATCTGGGGTTCTGAATTGGAAGATTGATGTTTCGCCATGTTACCAACCATCTGATAAGCAACAGACCAATTCACAGCTTGTAATAACGCAGCCACTCAAGCTAAAATATCACAATTTTTCTGTTGGTTTTTTTTCATTGTATTAACATTGATGCTAGTTTACTTTTGAAATACACCAGATTAAAATGCGAAAGTAGATTAAAATGTTGTATTTACAACCTGTTTATTCCCATTTCTTCCTTCAGCACTACTGTTTTTGTTGAGAATATACTATATTCTGCATGTTCAATTATTTAGTTTTCTTTTTTTTCTCTTTTCTCTGTGATTAAGAAGTAAAACACGCAATGCATTTAGAGTAAGTAGATGCTATTTGTGCACACTCCTTTAAAAGTCATAGACCTATGTCTTTTAGGTTAAGATGTGATAATACTGCAAGTTGAATCTGCCTGCCACATGTGGATTGATAAATATTTTTTCCTTGAAGACCATACCTCAAAACATTTTGAATTTAGTAATCTATCTTTAACTGAACAGGACCTAAAGGAATGGACATATTAAAATAAAAATATTAATTATTATATATAGAAATAAAAAATAGTATCTGCAAATCTTATACACACTTTCCTTTCCCTCAGCTTTCCATTGTTAGTAACACAATGTTATTCTGGGCCAAAAAAACTTCCAAAGACTGAAAGCCTTTCTTCTTTTCTACTTAAAGCCTAGTTATATTTCTGCTCTCTGCTACTTTCAGTTTCATGTATTTTAAGATGTCTGACTTGCAAAGGAGATGTCAAAATAGCTCTTAAGAAAGCTCAATTGCATCTAGGGGATCAGTTTTCCTGTGTCAAAATGTTGCAGTTTATCCAAAGGGCAGCAGCCTTAAGAGTATATGCCTACTTTAGGGTGCTGAAGAAATGTCTACAGATTGGACTCTTCAGGAATATTGGATACCGTGACACCACATTTTTCAACACAGGTACATATTGGCTAAGAATAAATAAATTTGGGGTACTCTAACACACTGTCTAACAGTAATTTTCAGAAACTTCTGGCTCAACATGAAAAACTCAGGCGAAGTATGGGAGTTATCTTGGTACAACATAAACCCTAAACTCTATCCTGTTTCCAAAATATAAAACTAAATGAAAAGGGTATGTCAGGAAATCTTTGAATTTTAATAATTTATGCACTCAAAAGGATATAGTTGAGAACAAAAATGTAATTTCAATGGTTTCATTTATAGCTGAGCTTTGAATGTCTGCTTTTACAAATATTTTGGTGTACAATAATTAGTGGGGTTTTAATATATTCTTCCACACAGATTCCAGAGACAGATTTTATGACTTTAGCACTAAATGAGTCAAGTGATAATTGTAGGCGTACAACAAAATAATAATAATAAAAAAACCCCAATCAAACCCACAAAACTTTTGCCAATAAAGTTCATTTTCAGGACTATTTTAACTTGACAAGCCACAGAAAGACACTTAAAGGTATTAAGAGGAATCAGATATTGCCCTCAAACACCTTACATATACATGGGGAAAAAAACCTTAGGGCAGATATTGCAAAAAGAGAGACTCCTGGGAAGAAAAGCAGGTTGGATCAGAGTGAGATTTGCAAAAGGAATGGTATGAACATTAGGTGTTTTTCATAGTGCATGGGTATAAGCATAAGTAAACCTTAGGACTATGCCCCGAGAATGTCAGTCACATTCTTGAATTCAAATTCAGTTTTGAATTAAAATAAATTAGCAATTACTTGACATATCAGATTTCCCCAACAGCCTTGATATGACCACTCGTTTACATTTTGTAGCTATGCAGACTGTCAATGTGGTATAATACTGTCAGACTCTGAGGTCACTTAATAAAGGCTGATTTTCACAGGCTTTAGTTATCCTTGCTTAATCAGAAGTCTGCAAAATCAAAGAAAATGGTAACAAGGTGATATAGTGTGCAAAATCTTAATTATTGTGAATAATTTTGAATGCAAGTTTGAATTTGGAAAATATATGTAAGCTAATATATTGTCCCTTAGAAATTCAAAGTCTCACTAGTTAGGATGAAGTCCTATTAACAGAAAGCTACCAGGGGACTGAGAGGAAAATATGATGATACGGTCATTTTTTTGGTGAGAGGAAAAATCTTTCTCATCCTTTGCACCATAACCATTATACATCTTGTTTATTGATCAGCTATGAACTAAAAGAAAAGTATGGCCTCTGCTTTGTTATTTAAAAAAAGAAAAGATCCTATACAAAGGAAATTTCTCTACAGCTATATATTCAGTTTGTTGTTAATTTGGGACCAATCTAGCTTTTCCTGAATGCTGCAAATGGAATCTAGCCATCCAGAATAATCTGCCATTTTCCATTTCAGGAAGCAGAAGCATAAAACTTTTCTGTCAGCACCATTTTGTTCACGCTTCTTGTTAGATTTGGAGTGAGCTGTCCTGTGAAAGTATAGTAAATTGGACCCCATTCAACCACTAGATAGTCTCTGCTTTGCAACTTTTTCTAAAAGAATAGTCACTAAGCCAGTTTTTAGCCAACTTGTAATAGTAAGCTCTCAGATACCTGACAGAAAGAAGGCTCTCACAGAAGCCAGTCTTTTTTTAAAGGATACACTGAAGTGTCAACACTGGATACTGAATTATCAACATTGGAGGACTCTTTTCTTTTTATGACTATTTTGATATTGGACAGAAAATCTTTCTTTACCTTTTTATCTCCTCAAAAGGTACATGAAAAGAAAACCAAAACTGTTAAATCATTGTTAAATTAATCTGTGATCCTGTTTTCTGGGCACTCTGAAAAGCACATACGTGGGGATGGTCATTCCAGTCCTGCCTTTATTATTTTTCTACATTAATACATTAATATTGTATCTATTTCAGAATCAGTGCACAAAGCAAAAAGCTTATCTGCCTGCTTTAGGTATAGGCTAGTTCTCTGCTTGTTAAGCCTAAAGCAAGTGTTGTCTTCTTAAAAGACTAATACAATACTTGATTTCTCAAGGATTGTAACAAGAGTTACACAAGCAATTCTGCTGTGCTTCGCTGAGTGCATAAGTTCTTGGTTATTAGAATTTCTTTTTGTTATAGATATTTCAAATGTCCTATCCAGCATACTATGCTTGAAAGACAGACTATGTAACTATTAACTGTCCATCTGCCCATGAACCTTTTATCACATTACCCCCTAGCTAACTTAGAGTATATTTTGTTATGGTTTTTATTCATACTGCTAAATGAGAAGACAGCTATCATACCCAATGTCAGGCCAGTGTTCTGTTCCTTCTCATTAATTGTATACAGAGACTTTAGTTTGGCACTTTTGTTTTTCAAAATAACTGATTTTCCCTACTTTTTCTATTGTATCTCCTACCTGCCAGATGTTTTTTTTCTATCAATTTTATAGAACAGAGAGACACAAAAAAGACACAGAAACAGGGGACAGAATATTTCCAATCTAGCTACATGGGCTACCTTTTTTTCATAGGTATATGGATAACATTTACTTGTGGTTGTCCATTTAGCATATTGAAAAAGAAATCATTTAAAGCAGTACCATCAAATGTTCTGTGACTAGAATAAAGACTCTTCTGAATAAAATTTCTGGATTAAAGGCTTTTTTTTATTTTTAATTTTTTTAATCTGTTTACAATGAAAGCATAAAGCTAACAAGTAGGTGAAGAATAAAATTATAAATTATTCCTAAGAATTCAGAGTACTTCATGAACCTTTCCCTGGAAAGTACTGAAACCTTAAAAAAGATACATTGCTTATTGGCAATTCAGGATTACTAAATCTTCAAGATAGGTGAGTAATTACAGAAAATTTATAGTAGATAACATATTGCCGTGGGGATATTTGCATTACAATTCAGTTAAAATTAACAACTCATGTACAGTACTTCGATTGCTCTGTTAGTGAGACATCAGTTTCAAAGTACAAAAGTGGTTTTAGTCCTTCAATCATTTTTATGGCTAAGTCCTAACGCCTGGTGCTGTAAAACCACGTGGTGGCACTGTTGATTAAATTTGGATTCTGACAATGTTGTCATGCTAGAACTCTGTGTTAAAGCTGCTGTGCCTCTTTTATCTCTGTGTGTGAATCTGCTTGAAGCCGTTTGTTTGGGGATAATGAGGGGCCTGAGTGCAGAGGTAGATGTTGACAGTTACTTCAGAAACAGGTTCAGAGACAGAGAAAGCCATGCTAAAGCAAATGTAGTGCAGATTGATTTAACGACCCAGAATACAGGTCTGTATGAAGTGTACACTGTATAATTATTTTAATTCTCTTTTTCCCCCCCCTAGAACTCATTTTAGTAGCAAGTAATACTGCATCTCTTAAAAAAACATTAGTTTAGTTTTTAATGGACATCAACAAAATAACACCTTTGACAGAGAAGTGAAGTCTAATGTGACAAGAACAAAATGTATCTCAATGTGAGAAATACTTCTAGTACTTTATCCACTTATACTGGCTCAGATATTTTTCCTACTACTATTTCACCATTTAAATTACTACTTAGATTTGCCATGTGCCTCATTTATGTTTAAAGCTCTCTATATCAAAGAGATGAGAAAGAAACCTAAAGAACCCAGAAGATATTCACAACTCACTGAATAATGATTTAGTCTTTGAGCCTCTGAATTTGAATGTGCTTTAGGAGAGATGGGTGGGTAATAGCAATGTAACCATCTGGCTGATGGCGGAAGCTTCAAGAGATTCTGTGGGTCTGCATGACTTGAGTTTCTTCTTTATAGTAATAAAAGGTAGTATCAAAATCAGTTTACGTAGTCTGTCTCTTTTCAGTGTATTGGTTTGATGTATAGTTGTGAGATAGAACATGGAAGAATTCTCATAAAACAGTCAAAGAAGGCAAAGCTAGATATTTATGTGTAAACACTGCATGGTGTGAAATTACCAAAGGACTACTATGCCTGCAGCCAGAAATCTTTGTGTTGGATCTGTAAAAACTGAAATTGTCATGTCCATTAGTCTTCTGCCAGATCAATATTTGGCATATTGCTACAGACAAAGATTTTTCTTTTTTTTTTCCTTAATTTTAAAATAATGATAATAGTAATATATTTTCAATGTAATTATACCAAAACAATAATATTTTTATTAATTTTACTAGGTGTATTATTGTTTTCTGTATGCATATTTACATACACCAGACATTTGATTTTCCATATCTTTGCAAATTCAAAGCATTAGTTATGCTTATGTTAAAGAGTTCTGACAGGACAGTTAATAAAAGATAAAGTTACAACTTGACATACTAAGTAACTTTATATTAGATATTCTGCACATACAATAACACAATTGCTGACCCATTAAATTTTATATTCAGTGTTAACAACAGACCTAAACTCTTGTAAATTATCTTGTTTGTATACTTTGGACCTCATCCTGACTACAAATTACTAATTTGGGGGATTTATGTTAACATAATATGAGCTAATTTACCCTATTTATCATTCTAGAACAATGGTCAGTTAATTTATTAGCCGTTCAAGAAACAATACCCAAATCAAACCAATTTCTAGGAACTGGAAAGCTCTTGCATTCTTTGATGTGTCATTTTATTCCCCTAAAGAAGGCTAACTAATTTTCCTGTTAATAGGTTTACTACTTTGGGAGGATATGAAATCTTTTAAGGGAATAAAACTACATACAGGTAAGCAATACAAACAGATATCACATACAGAATGAACTTTGATATATGTTAGTTGAAAGGTGGTATACAAACAAATTCATGCCTCAAAGATCAACCCCCCAGGTTGTGCAGCTGCTAGTGCAGCTGCTGGTGCAGACACCATTTACGCACCAACACACAGATACTGTGGATTCCTCCAGTAAATCAGCTTAGACACTCAGTCTGCCCAGTGATTGACCCTTGAATCTTCCTGTCTCTAGCTGCATTTGCACAGAGAGGCACACACATAGACTAGCTCTCCCTGTTAAGCCCACAGACTCCAGAATTTCTCTGATAGGTATCTTGGACCTTCTGGTCCCTCTAGTAACTCATTTCTTCAGCCATCTCACTCAGAGAGACACACTTGTAGTTGGCTCCCAAGCCGCTTCATATTTGACCCAGCTAGCCTGGCTTGATATTGGCAATGGCATGAAAATTAGCAATTGACATGAATACTGTCACTCCCTGGCTTATCTTGATCCCTTCATTTTCCTGCCTTTGGTTTCTCCACTAAACACAGAATTATACAGTGGTTTGGGCTGGAAGGAGCCTTTAAATATTATCTATTTCAACCACCCTGCTGTGGGTTTTTCCAGCACAACTGAAACAAAAGGCATTTATATTTGGTGTAAACTAGAAGAACTAAACTAATCTTATCAGGCATGAAGAGCTTTGTTGTTTTGTTTGGCTTGGTTTAGGTTTTTTTGGTTTTTTTAAGGCTTGTAAAGTCAATTTCAAAACTGCAAATTAGTTTATTATTTAATTAGATGTGTAAATATATGAGAGTATTATTACTTTGATTTGATCATTTTTTAATTGTCTTGCCAGTATTCCATGTTAACACAACCCTTAAAGGAGCAAAAATTACTTGTAGTTAATAACATGTAGCATCTGCAAAGCACTATAGCAAGCAAGGGTAAAAGAGGGAGTCTGGAGAAGAGACCAGCTATTCTGTGATTTGCATTTTTAGATAAACTACACAGTGAAGTGAGAGAGTGATCTTTTTAAATGACCATGATAAAACTTAGCACCCATGTTCGTTGCTGAGTAGTAAAAAATGAAAAGACTAAGAGCAGCAATGGAAGGCTGAGAGGCATGGTTTATGAAGAAAAATAAAAACCCAAAAGTGATTGCTTAACTTAGAATGAGGTGGCAAAGAAGAGAAAAGTTAAATTCTATCAGCCAGCCGTTTAGCTGTTAACTTAATGGAGAATTTCAGTAAGAACTTGATAAGTAAGAATATTGGAAGACAATAATAGATGTAGGAAAATAAAATCTCTTACTGCAGAACACAGCCCTTAATTTATGTTCATAACTCCTGTCATCCTGACTGATATCAGTACCACAGCAAATGTGGTGCATGTTAACCACTTTACAGTTTTGGAAAGAGCAAAGGTTTTTCTTTAATTTCTGTTCACAGGTCAGTATTTGGCAAGAAGTAAATTGATGACAGAAACAAACTGAGATGTTTGAGCCTATTGTCAAAAGATCCCAAAAGATCCTATCTGTGTCAAACTTTACAGATACTTTTCTTTTCTCATAAATATCTTCCTCAAATATCTTCCTCCTGGTCAATGTCTTTCTACATACTGTCGCTCCTGAAGTTGTTCCCCATATCCAAACATTCACAATCCTTCTCTCAACTAATGGCCTCAGTGCTTTATGAAGTCTACGTTTTGTTCAGGGGAGTCATATGCTTTACAAAGTTGCATGTGTAGATTCTATTGCCTATTGTCTACACTGGACAGTCTGTGCTTGTGTTAAAACAGTGTACTGTCACAACAAATAGATGAATACATGAAGAATATTGATCATGTCTATGTTATTTTTGTCAAGTTTAACATTTCTTATTTAATCTGTCTTTTCAGAAATTGTACTGTTTCTTAATTTTTGGTGTTGGATTTCCTCTTCTCTTAAATAAAACACTTTTCTTGTCTCAAGAGGCATGCATCTAACAACATCCAGTGATAATATCTATGGCAGCAACAGTTCCTGTAGTTTAACAACATTTTGCTCATTTTTCATAGTGTTATTGTTACAATGTATCACTTTTTGTTGTCTATAATTAACAAAATATAACTTTTGTTTAGTTAGATTTCATATAATAGCTTATTTTTTATGCTTATTCTGAACTTTCTCTTTCCATAATTTTGCCTTCTAGTATGCTACTCTAGTTTAAGTGGGTCTCACCATTAATTTTCTATGTTTTTTTAAAAAAAATTCTCATTGCACAACTGGAGTCTCTCCCATCATCTTTGAGACTGAATAGCAGTAGTAATGCTAACAGGTACAGAAAGTTTAGGGAGTGTTTGATTTGGGTGGTTTTTTATTGATGTTTTTAATATAAACATAGTCATTTTTTTTCTATTTATGATTATTCATTTTTCATTGCAGGTACTATAAAGAAATTCAGGGTGAAGGAAAAGTGAACTTGAAGACATTCACAACAGGAGCAGCCTGTTCACATGTGATATGCATGTGATATGTCTCTCATCTTCCACAGTCATACACCAAAACCAGTTCCATTTCAACATTTCCAAAGTAATTTTAAATATTCTCTGAGGATGTAATTACCTTCTGCACTTCTGTCATGAAAGAGCTTGGCCAGGAACAACTTATGTTCTGGGGTAAAAGAGCTGAATTCATCAATGGCCATTTCCCTTCAGTGGAAATTGACCACGTCAGGCAAATTCAGCTAAGCTTAACACATTAATTGCCAAATGTGTTATAGAGGAATGTAATATATTTTCTAGCAACATAAAAAGAAATGTATGTAGAATATATATTTAACGTTATTTTTTTCTGTCTTCCTATGTCTGCAAGCTCGTCTCTCTGTTGTACTTCTGTATGTTAGGGTTCTTCTAATGACTAGGGGTTCTGAATCCTTCTCTTTTGCCACAGAGTGCAATCAGAATAAAAGCCTAAATTCTCAAATACTCTGTGAAATCAAGTTTTACTTAACTTATCAAAACAAAAAAAGGTAACAAATGTTTAGTAGTAATTAACAACAAGTTAACAATAACAGCTTTAAAGGCAACGTGTCTAATTATTTCTACAAGAGAATAAGTGTAGTAATTATAAAGATACATCACTAATTGCCCTATTATCATCATCCACATCTGCAGCCACAGCAGGAGCCCCTTTTTCTTAGAAGACTTAGACAGTCTGTCCCGGAAAACTAGGGTACCCTGTGCATCGCGCCCACTCATAGATAGGGTCTCCAAGGATCACTGCAAAGGGTCTAGCTTTTAAATCATTGAATAAACAACTTACATCATTTTAAAAACGTGGAATTGCTGGTCTCAGCTGCTCATTCCACCCCTCCTGGAGTATAGCCATGGTCCCAAGAAAGGAGATAAGGAGACAACTGGATATCTTTTATCTTTAAACTAAGGGTCTTTTGAGGTACAGCATTCCTGCATAGTTCTTCCCCTTTCACACAGTGTCCATTCTCATGCTGACTGGTCAGCCAGGGTGACCAATTAAAGTGGCACAGCCCAGTTCTACTGATGATGCTGACTATGATGCATCTTCTTATGCTCTATGTATTAAGAATAGCACAGCACAATCCTACTGATAATATCAATGTGAGAAGTTACAGATTGAACAGCACACATAGCAATGCAATAGAGATCATCCATGGGTCACCTACATTGTTTTAGGCCTGTGGATCAGGCCCTGTCACTTCACCTTCTCATACTGGATGTCTTTAATTTTTCTAATTGTAAAGAATATTTTAAATAGGATTTTTTTTTTTGTTTTGCCTGTTGTTAAAAATTATAATTATTAATGTTAAGCTTTGAAGTCAGTCTTAACAAGAATCATCGTATTTGATTCCCATTCATGTTACAAATGTGATGCACACCATCAAAGTAATTTTAATGAAGTCAAGATCAGGCATATTTATTGTTATAAAACAGAATAAAACAAAAATCCACAGATCATCGTAACATTTAGTAATCTAAAAAATCAAAGGTGAAAGCAAACTAGCAGCTGATGAATTTCAGGTGCTTAGTGTGTATATAAACAACCCAAATTTTATTATAAGACTTTACAAAAGAGTTTGGAATCAGGACATCTTTCTGAGTTCAAGAGAACGGAATCTGTTTGACAGTGAATAACTTCTAAATGACAACTTTGAGGGACAGTATAAAGCAGCTTCTTTTTTTAATGTTAATTTTGTACAGACTACTAACACACTGTTTTGTAAAACACGACACATTCACAATAGTAGGCATGAAGTTCTAAGACATTCTTTATATCCTTTGCTCTCACAAAGTTGCAAGTCATAGAATGTATTTGACATCAGTTAAATCTTTGTCCTCAAAACATAAGTTAAGTATGCTACATATTGATACCTGCAGTTCTAAACAGAATGTCCTTCCAAAAAAATAGGTCATAGTGAGAATGAATCGGGTCAGCAGATCTAATTCATATTAATCAACCTATTCCAACTGTAAAGACTTTTCCATGTAATGCTCTAAAAATACACAGAAAAAGACATGAACAAAACTAACAGGGAACTAAAATTCTCTGATATGTTGAATCAATAAAAAAATTACATAGAGTAGAAATTAGCAACCAGAAACTGGAAATATTTTTACTGCATGAAACATGAAGCTTTACAGAAACTTATCGGTAGCTGCTGGAATGTTCTTTCACAAAACAGCAATTTGTTCCTAGGGTTTTCTCTCTCCTGGACCTTGGTTATTTGATCATGACAACTTATTCTGCTGATGCAATCAATATTCATAAGATTATGTGAGTTTGTAGACTGTATTGATTATACACACACACACACACACACACACACACTATTTTCTATTTTTCTTTTAGTTATGCAAGAAATAATACTATAAATATTTACAATACTTATAGCTCTTGGAAATATAATAGAAGACAAAATAGCTGTAGAAAGAAGAGATAAGGTTTTCTGGTTAAACAATCCTGTGAGAGATCCTCAGTTATTCAGTGAAGATTTACTGTAGAGTTCTCCTTCTTTCATTGCTAATTAGCTAACTGGCCATTGCACTCCCTTCTACTGTGTTTTCAAATCTAAATATGTTAAAACAAAAAGTTAATTTTCTTCTTTACTCTATCTCCAAGTTTTACCAAATATAACTTGCTGATATCAATTTGCATAATCTAAGACTCTTATTTATTTTCCCATTTTGTACACGCATAGAAGGAAATGGAGACATTTTGTGTTTGCATTCTAATATCACTGGCTTTGCTGTCAGATTTTACTATACTTCACTGAAGCTTTTGAATAAAGCTTTTATTTACTTTCAACTTGGCCTATCTTCTAACTTCTTTTACTTATTTTTTTTTAACTTTCACATGGAAATCTCCCTTCTATTTTACAAATCTGAGTTTATACTTTGCTCTTCTGGCATATCATAAATAAAGTTAATGATACTAAACATCTTGTTCAAAGATCAAAAAAAACATTAGTGGAATCTTGAAGTTGTCATGCATCTCATCAATGAACTACGTCAGAAGTAGCTGTGAAACAATAGAAAAAAAATGCATGGAGTCTAGCCAGTGGACATTTTTTTATATACAAAATAATTTTCTTCATATTGTGGTGCTTTTACCAGTAATTTTTATATATTGCATTTCACCAAATAACCAATTATAGTGATAAGAAACTATTAAAAGAAGTTCTTAAGGAGATCACTGTTCTACCAGGATAGGCTTATTCTAAGAAATTATATATCCACTGAAAATCCTTTCTCTTCTTCAGTTAAATGAAACCTTCATTTTAGATTAGGTCTCTCAAATCTTTTCTATAAAGTCTTAAGATGATTAATGTTGTAATCCTCTATTTTTGAGAGTTTAATATACAGTGATGATCCTTCTGCATATTGAATTGTGAAGAATGTCTAATTTCTAACATTAACAGTCTCTAATAATTTTCTAAACATTCTCATTCTGATTAATATAATATCTCTATACAGAAATTTACTCAAGAATCCAAGTGATTATATAGTCAAAACCAGCAAATTATTTTTAATATGTAATAGCTAGAGTCTAACTGGCTTATTAATCCAATTATTTTTCAAACGTTCTTATCTTTCAGAAATCAGAGATATAACTTGCTATTTCACTTCTTCCCTCATTTTTTACATGACTTTTAGATGCTCACAAAATTCATATTGGTCTACAAAGCTTCCTGTAATTTTGTCTTTTTGTCATCTACATCTGAAGTCTTCTATTCAAAGGTTATGTCCCTGAACACGTCTCATAAAAAGGGCATGCTCAGGACTTCTGACTATGAGCGTATAGGTGTCTTATACTGCAAACAAAGGAAATTGTGTTCAGAAAAATTTCTATTGCTATCCTTATTTAACTCATGGTTAATAAATTCTGAACTGCAGCAAAGACATGTAAAACAACGTCCAACTGGAATTATGATTGATATTAATAAGTCATGATTTTTCCTAGGTACTGCCATTTTGGAGTGCCTAGACATCAAAGCAAGAATGTACAGTAGGTAGAACATGTTCTTGATCTCTAAAAAATAGAAGGCACCAGAAATTTAAAAGCTCTTAATCACGGCTTATCCTGGCAAGCTAAGAAAATTTTAGTTCTTCATCTCAGTCAGTCTGTGTGCAGAATAACACAATCCCACACATTAGAGTCATTTTAGTCCTCTTAGAGGTAAGAAATACTTATCCTGACAATTGCTAGATCTAGTTAACTCATCAGATGCTTCAGTAGTGAATTTTCTGTGGAATTTAGCTAAGAAATTCAATAGATTTACATTTATAGATATGTGAATTGTGACTTATTCCTTTGTTTTGAATTTTATTACATTTCTATTAAAGCTTTTATATTAAAGCACTATGTACCAAAACATTTGAAAAACATGAGGCCCTGAGGGAAAAAGTATATAAAATCCAGACATTTTGTGCAAGCAAACAGTCTAATTAAGGCATTTAAGAAGGAAAAATTTATTCAATTCTTTTCTTACAGTAAAAGAGATACAGCATCACACTTAGCTGTGAGTTCCATCCATCACACCCCCACCTTTTTGGATAGAATGTCTTAAGAAAATTACAGGGATTTATGGTTGGACATCATAAATATAATACAGCTTATTCCTTGAATATCACAGCTTTACCAAAGCATAGAAGTGTCATCTGAATCATGTTTGTAAAAGTAGTTGCATTGACTGCATAAAAATATCCACGTGAATAAAGGTAAGCATGAAGGATCTTCCCTACAGCAGGTTGGCAGGTGAGATGATCAAGTTGAATGTTTTAGAGGACACGTATGTGTATTTGCGTGAGTGTGTAGGTATGTGCATACAGATACATATTCCAAAACATTGTGATCTGTTAGTCTTGAGTTGTATGATCTGGAAATTAATCACAAAATAGGTGAGGATGACAGTGTTATATTCTCAAGATAAAAATTCTATTTTGTTTCAATGAAGTTCAAAAGAAATTGAAATAAAATTCCTCTATCCTGAGCATATTTTTAGCCATTTCTTGTGACTACACATGTATCTACTTGATGACTGATATTGTGAGCTTGATAAGACACTACAGTTCACTTTTACTTACATTCACGTACTCAAGTGTAATTGAGGGAAATAAGTCTGTTGTTACTAGAAGTCCCTGACTGGTTTCAAATAATTTGCGTTGCTTTAAGAGAAAACATGCATGAAAAAGTAAGACTTAAAAACCTCTTAAAGTACTTTAAATCTTACCCAGTTTTAAGGCACTTACAGATAGTCCTCTTAGGTGACATATGGAATTCACAAAAGGGGATGACATCAGTAGAAAATCAACCAATAACATAAAAGCTGATTTCAGTTTCCATATTATAGTCTCATTTGTTAAAACACTGAGTGATATAATAATTACTTGTATTTGTCTCCCACTTTAGAAAGCCATATGCTACACGAATCTCACACTGCGAACTACTTTTTTAGACTTCATAAGATGAAACATGCTGGTTCTTTAGAGTGTTCTCATTGATTTAAAATCAAATCATATGTTGGATCTGCATAAGTATCTACATAACACAAAGTTATATCTAAGAATATTCAAATTATTTGTTGGAGGCAGTAAAATCAAGAAATGAAGTGGTAAAGGAAGAAAGTTAATTGTCAAGTCCTTAAGTGCATTAGTCAGCCTTAATGACGTTAATGAGTCTCAACTGAGGCTTCCACACTCATTCATGGACAAGGAAGTCTATTTAAGCTTGTTTTGGGGGCATTTGATTCTTGTCTGAGCCGGATTGGGTGACAGCTGAAGTCTACCTCATCTGCAGATGTGATCATGCCAAGTCATGGACCCCATAGATTTGCAGCCTTGCTTTACCTCATCACAGTGGACATAACCCTTCTTCATCCCTATAGACACACCCAGAGACCACTGGATTGATCTAGACTCTTGATTGTTCAACCGTGGGTATGTCCTGCCCACTCCTCTCCAGTTCTGCAGGATATGGAATAGCCCCTGCCCTGCTGGCTGAATGTTCCCCTCAACTCTGGCTCCTGCCCCGGAGGAAGAAGTCCTGTTCTTGCTGCTCCATGACAATAACAGTAAGAATGAGTAACCAATTGTGGATTAGATATTTAATTAGTCAAAACATTTTAAAGAACAGTCACCGAAATTTCACAAACAACCTCCATAATCACAGAAAATGTATAAAAGACTGATACCATTGTTCTCACATTTATATCAGATACAAAGTAAATTTCTCTTTTATTTTAAGAGTTTGTACATCTTATCATGCCAGATGCCAACTGTGGCTGCTGAAAAGGAAGTGGCCGTAGCTGAGACATACGACATGAGAGAGAAATATTTCTTGCAGACAAATTTGACTAGCAGATATAAATTTTACTTTATAGATATTAAGGAGCTCTGCAAACAACATCTTCCCTCCTCCAAGGCTGTATATTTTCTGGTGTGGGAGCTACTACTGGGATGAGAGAAGGGGAAAACAGCAGAGGAACTGTTATGTAGATAAGCAGGCAGCCTTACCTACACTGTTCTTGCATCATTATGGTTGGGCTCTAAATAAAATCTGCCAGAGTTTGGCAGGAACTTCTGAAAAGTACTTTTCTATGGAAGAGACAGGAAAATATTTTAAAACATTTTTTTATCGAAGAGCTGGGTCAAACTAATGAGATTTACTTACTCTTTTGAATAAGTTTATTATTATTAAATGGAGCAAGATCAATTATTTTAAAATTCTACTATGACTGAGGAAGCAATTAGAGATTATTTTTCAGGAAGATTTTTGCTATTCACTGTATCAAGTAAAGCTAGTAGAATAACGAATCTTCTTTCCAGACTGTTTCTTTAGGCTTACCATTGACTAATACTTAATCTGTAGTGCAGATATGCAGTCATAATACAGAGTCATAGAATCATAGTGCAGTTTAGTTTGGAAAAGACCTTTAAGATCATCAAGTCCAACTATAAACCTAGATGTAGATGGTCAAGCTCACCACTACACCATGTCCCTTAGCACCACATCTACAAATCTTTTAAATACCTTCACAGATGGTGACTCAACCACTTCCCTAGGCAACCTATTCCAACATTTGATAAGACTTTTGGTGAAGCAATATTTCCTAATATCCATTCTAAACCTTCCTGTATGCAATTTTGAGACTATTTCCTCTTGTCCTATCATTCATTACTTGGAAGAGGAGACCAGCACCTACCTTATTGTAACCTCCTTTCAGATAGTTGTAGATAATTATAAGGTCTCCTCTCAGCCTCATTTTCTTCAGGCTAAAAAAACCCAGTTCCCACAGACATTCTTCATAAGACTTGTGCTCCAGCTTCTTCACCAGCTTAGTTGCTCTTTGGACACATTTCAGGACCTCAATGTCTTTCTTGTAGTGACAAGCCAAAACAGAGCACAATATTCAAGGTTCAGCCTCCTCAGTGCCAAGTACAGGGGAACAATCACTTCCCTAGTCCTACTGGCCTGATACACGTGCTATCTTAATGAGACAGAATCAATAATACTTTGAAATAGTTTTAAATGTGTTTGACTCATGTATTTCCTGAGGATTCTGATCCTTTCAACAGTAAAATTTAGATATTTAATTTCCCTGCTTTTAATTTAAAGTCCCTGCTAGGCTTTCACAACTTTCCAGCCATAGGTCCTAACAAACCTAATTCTGAGTTGCAATTACAAGTACATATCAGTTGCAATTATATAGTATCCACAACAACATATATGAAAATAATCAGACAACTAAGCAACTTTTTAAAAGTTTCTTCAGATTTGTACAACTTCACTAATGGTATTTTTCCATTCGGAAAATAAAAATTCTCCAGATATTCTACTCAGTAAGACTTGCTCATATGTGAATGTTCAGAAAAAAAAATTATTCAAGCAGATAAACAAAAAGCAGAATTCTGTTTAGGGAAAATAAACAAGTCATTTAAAACAAAGAAATATCAATGCCACAAATTGACACACTGTGTTGCTCTTCTCAAAAAAAAAAAATGTAGATAGAAGTGTGTCTCATGGAAAAAAGTAATATTCTAGAAAAAACACAGTACAAATCTGGAGCTGATAGAGGACACAAGCAAATTTGAGTTAAGAAATTCTTCACATGGAGAGCAGAAAATTATAAAACACAATAATGTAAACACAATCTCTTCCAGAAGTCCAATCATCTTATAGCTGATTAGTTATTGAAAAATGCAGGATGTATTTTCTTACTTTAAAAATATATATATTTAAGTGACACTATTTTAGTGATCTGTGTATGGCTTTATTCTTTGAATCAAATAAGGACTCAATATCTTGCAAAACAAATTTCATATGTTCATTCTGTTGTTTTTTTTTAAAGTAAACTTTTTGTTATTTAAAATAATAATTGCTTTCTGATCTACCTTGTTAAGAAAACAGATTAGAAGGAGTCAATTTAACTAAATCCAAACGTTTTTTCAAGTCACTTTATTGTTTGATGTGAAATGTAGCTTTTTCTTTGGCTCATTGAGGAAGAAACTGAAAGTACATTTGTACATCTTTATATTTGGAAATGGATTCTCTGTTCTACTTGAAGTGACTTAGAGGAATATATAAAATAAGAATGGAAACCCCACAGTGCAAATAGAACTTCCTTTTCAAATATGTGCTTTCAAAGTCTTCAACCCAAATACATCCCAGGTGTAAATCAATTTCAGTATCATTACTCTAGGGAAGAATTCAAATTTTCTTCTCTTTGCCAGTGACCCACTGGTGATATCAATCTATCTGCCATGCTGCGTTCAATTTTGTCTCACTCACATTTGCAGAATTAGTTACAATTTATGGCAGAAAGTAGTAAGACGGGGTTTTATTCAATACCTACAGGAGTGGATGTGGCATGAGCAAAATGTACCTTTTATTTATTTTTTTTCTCAAGATAGATGGAGCAGATTTAAAGGAATTAATGAAGCAATTGCCAAACTGAAAGAGTTGTTGGTGTGTAGAAAGCTATGAATAAATATATATATATTATATATATATAATATATATTATAAATATATATACTATTATAAAGTGCTGCCATTTATAAAGTATTGTTAAACTCCTAGGAGATAGCAGCTGGAAAGTTCAGAGAAGGAAATGTTGAAATCCTTTTTTATTTGCTGATTTTTCAGAAAAAAAAATGTTTGGAAGTGCTTGTAATATAATAATAAATATTCAATGGAAGCTACATAAACTTAATGATTTTTCTCAGTTTAGAACAGTTGGCTGAAATATACATACTATAATTCTTTTTGTATAAACATTAAATCTATGATCCTTGGAGACCAGTTTGCTGCCTGAAGTATGTAAATCTGCCAGATCATAATTCTTCTGGTAAGATCCATTCTTTTCTCTTTAAACAGATGGCTACAAATACTTTTTATATCGGTAGAAGGGAGGATCAGAAAAATTCTTTAATCATATATTTATTACATAATACTTCAGGATTTTGTTGTGGAAAAATTGTGACATGCATACATCTACGAGTAAAACTGTAGCTCTGCTTCATTATATGGCAAACCAAGATAGCTAAGAATAAGCAATAAAATATGTAAAAGCAGCATATTGATAGCTCTTGGTAGCTGATCTGAGAAACATCACAGTATTTTTGGAGTAGTTTCAGCTTATATCATTTGATGTGGCGAAAGGAGTCTCATACATAGGAAGGTTTAAAACACCGTCCTCAAGAACTCCCTTTATGTCTAATGACTACAGTTAAGCAAATCTTCACTTGATTGACAGTTGATTAAAATATCTGTTCTGTAAGTACTTTTAATATGAATTTAAGCATTTACTTTCAACTTTTTTTTCTAAATAGGCATTTGATATAACACTATTACAACAGAAAAACATGAAATTGTAAAGAGGAAGAAAATGTATATCTTTATTTCATTAGACAAGAGGAGGCTTGAAACTTATTTTTCCTATCCCTATTATCAAAGTCAATCAAATCAGAAAATATAGTTGCTGTATTTTGCAAACTTCAATTATCCTTTTGGGGAGCAGCTTGCAAATGTTTGCTTCATTCCTGCTTTTAAAGATTCTACCAGAACCTTCTTCCTTGGTAGTTGGAAGCTTCTTCCTTATTTCAAATTAATTCAGCACAGTTTATAGCCATTCTTTTCCCCCTTTGGTTTAACAAAGAGGTTTTTCTTCTCTAGTGTTTATTTCCCCCCTCACTTCCAAAACTGTATTTGTATCCCTTCACTGGCACTGTATAGCTCTGTTCAAGAAGTCAAATTATTTACTACTGTGCGTCTAGTAAGATAAAACATCCTTTCATCTCATCATACAATTTTTGCAGTTAGCTGCAAAAGCTGAAGTCTTGAGTCAATTCATCTTGATTGTAGATGATCAGAAATATATATATATATAAATATATATATGTACTATCATTTTGTAGAGGTCTTGTTTAACTATAAACACCCCTCCCTTTTCCTGAAGTTGCTTACTTGATAGAAAAATTACAGGGCTGCTTTTATCAGTAGTTCGCAATTGCACCATAGTGATAATGCAGCGTCAAACTTTTCGATATGCTAGGCATGTCCTTCTTCCTATAATTTCTGTTGAGGAGGTTTTTAGCACGAGTTCAGAAATCTTATTAAACTCTGTAATATGATACTTTGTGCTACTAAATTTAATCAAATATATTTTATTCCCACTTTGAAGTCTACGGGTTCTTCTAGTGTGACATTCTATTCCTCTTCTGCATTGATTCTCATGAATTTGTGCTTTCAAAAGATTTCTTTAAGAAGATACTTTGTTTTCCCTGGTCAATAAAATCAATTATGTCTTCTAAGCCTGATTTTTGGCTAACTGGTTCATCAAACATAGATCTATGGTCTATCTCATTTTCTGTTATTTTCTCTTTGTCTCCTTGCCTAATTTATTAGACATCTAAGAAATATTCATTTAAAATATTATCTAAAGCCATAGGCACTATCATGGCATTTCAGGGCAGCCTGCAATAGATTTTATCTTATCTGTAGTCACCAGCACTCCTAAATGGATACTCCTTTGATTGCTGTCACTTTAATAATTCTGAACGAACAGTGTAGCAGTAGCAACAGTTTGTAATCATGGTAAATACAGTAGTCTTTAAACAGAGTAAGCTGCATAAAAATATCTTCCTCCAACTCAGGAGAGAAAGGGGATCCAGATATTGACAGTTGGATCTTTGTACTTCCATATCAAACAGGGTCTGTGTAACTGTACCCTGAGGAACAAGACAATGAAGAGTTCTTAAACGATCTGATTTTCATCAAATACACAGAACATATATCATGCAACGTTCATATCTCTAAGTGGACTGAATACAGCTTTGAATTTTCCTTTTGAAATTCTTTTGATTGTTATATTCTTAATTCACTTTCCTTTGTTACCTTCATTCTTTTATATTATGTTCAAAATGCCAGATATTATGTCATATGCAGTCATACTACACATAAAATAACCTTACAAATAAAGGCGAAGTATAACAGTACTACGTTAAGTTACTTGCACTAATAACTTACTGAGTTTTTTTTCTGTGGCATTGAATCATAGAATGATTTGATTTGGAAGCTCTCTTCTAGCCCCCTTCCAGCCCCACTTCCATCCCATATGCCATGGGCAAGGACACCTTCCACTAGACTAGGTTGCTCAAAGCCCCATCGAACCTGGACTTGAACACTTCCAGGCATGGGAAATATTAGATTATATCTAATCTAAATATACCATCTTTCTATTTAAAGGCATTACTCCTTGTCCTGTCACTACATGCCCTTGTAAGAAGTTCCTCTTCAGTTTTCTTGCAAGCCCCTTTTAGGTGCTAGAAGGCTACTGTAAGGTCTCTGTAGAGCCTTCACTTCTCCAGGTTGAACAATCCTAACTCTCACAGTCTGTCTTCATAGGAGAGGTGTTCCATCCCTCATGGCCCTCCTATAGACCTGTTCCAGCAGGTCTATGTCTTTCCTGTGCTGAAGGTTACAGAGTTGGATGCAGTACCCCAGGTGGGAACTCAGCAGAGCAGAGGAGCAGTCACCTCCCTTAACCTGCTGGCTGCACTTTTTTGATGTGTCCCAGTATATGATTGGCCTTATGGGCTATGAAAGCACATTGTTGGCTCAGGTCCAGCTTTTCACCAACCAGTACCCCCAAGTCCTTCTTGCAGGACTGCTCGTAATTCCTTCATCCCTCAGCCTGTATTCACATCATAAGTTGCCCCTACCCATGTGTTGGACCTTATACTGGGCCTTGTTGAAATTCATGAATTTTGCGTGGGCCCATGTGTCAAGCCCATTATGAGATAAGGGTATTGTGTGTGACACTGTCAAATGCTTTGCACCAATCAAGGTAGACAATGTCAGTTAACTATCCACCAACTCTGTAAGTCCATCATAGAAGGCCACCATATTTGTTCAGATTTTACCCTTAGTGAATCCATGCTGACTGCCATCAATCATCTCCTTATTTTCCATCTGCCTTAGCATAGTTTCCAGGAGTATCTGCTCCATGATCTTGCAGGACAAAGATGTGAGACTGACTGTCTTGTAGTTGCCTCGTTCTTCCTTACTTCCCATTTTAAAATTAGGGGTTATGTTTCCCCTTTTCTGGTCAGTGAAAACTTCACCAGACTGCTACGACTGCTCAGAGATGATGGATAATGTTTTAGCAACTTCATCTGCCTGTTCTCTCAGGACCAATGGATACATCTCATCTGATCCCATGGATTTGTGCACTTTCAGATTCATTAGACAGTCTCAAAGCTGATCATAGAATCATAGAATCATAGAATAACCAGGTTGGAAGAGACCCACAGGATCATCGAGTCCAACCATTCCCCTCAAACACTAAACCATGCCCCTTAGCACCTTGTCCACCCGTGCCTTAAACAGCTCCAGGGAAGGTGAATCAACCACCTCCCTGGGCAGCCTGTTCCAGTGCCCAATGACCCCTTCTGTGAAAAATTTTTTCCTAATGTCCAGCCTAAATCTCCCCTGGCGGAGCTTGAGGCCATTCCTTCTAGTCCTGTCTCCCGTCACTTGGGAGAAGAGGCCAGCACCCTCCTCTCTACAACCTCCTTTCAGGTAGTTATAGAAAGCAATGAGGTCTCCCCTCACCTCCTCTTCTCCAGGCTAAACAACCCCAGCTCCCTCAGCCGCTCCTCATAAGGCCTGTTCTCCAGCCCCTTCACCAGCTTTGTTGCTCTTCTCGGGACTCGCTCCAGAGCCTCAACATCCTTCTTGTGGTGAGGGGCCCAGAACTGAACACAGGATTTGAGGAGCGGTCTCACCAGTGCCGAGTACAGAGGGAGAATAACCTCCCTGGACCTGCTGGTCACACCGTTTCTGATACAAGCCAAGATGCCATTGGCCTTCTTGGCCACCTGGGCACACTGCTGGCTCACGTTCAGTCAGCTGTCAACCAACACCCCCAGGTCCCTCTCCTCCAGGCAGCTTTCTAGACAGACTTCTCCTAGTCTGTGGCGCTGCATAGGGTTGTTGTGCCCCAAGTGCAGGACCCGGCCTTTGGCCTTGTTAAACCTCATGCCATTGGACTCTGCCCAGCAGTCCAGCCTGTTCAGATCCCTTTGCAGAGCCTCCCTACCCTCCAGCAGATCAACACTTCCACCAGCTTAGTGTCCGCAAACTTGCTAAGGGTGCAATCTTCCTCTGCAGTAGGCAGTTCTTCATTCTCTCGGTCCCTACCTTTGCCTCCTGACCTGTGTTCCTTCTCCAGGCTCTGAACATGTATTGCTGTCACTGGCATCAAATTCGTAGGAGTAGCATGGACTGAAGTTCTACTCCCTCAGCGACTTTAGTCTATATCCCTATTCACTAACTCTGCAAGCCTATGACTGAAGATGCTCTTACCTTTCTCTGATAGATGGATCCCACCAGCCCTGAGAAACCAGGTTTCTCAAAGCAAGTCTCATGGTCTTAGTAGCTGAAATCCTGGCTGTGATACCAGTCCTGTAACCATGTGTTGATTTGCCAGACTCAGCTAGCCCTTTCAAGTCCCTTTCCTTTCACTGGGTGGATGGATGAAAAATAAATAGCAATAAGTGTAGTAAAAGTAGATAAAAATGTTATCTTCTGTGTAAAATATTTACTATATTAGTTATGATATCAACATGCTAAATATTATTATTATTATTAGTAGTAGTGGTAGTAGCATTAGCATTAGTATTATTAGTATTAAATTATATAAATTTTATTAAATTCAGTCACCCTGCCTGCATGGGGTTTGATGCATAACCTACAAAAGTGTATGAATTATATCAGTGAGCCTTTCTTCTGGATCAGGCCTATATCATGCTTTATTCTTTTTAGCTGTTATGAGAGTTTTAGTGGAATGGATCAGATGAATATGGTTTGGAATATCTTACAGAGTTTCACTTCCTTAACATACTAATAATCTCTGATAATTCTTTTCCTTCATGCTTTGATTTGGATATTTAATCAAGTTTCCTTTGTCTTGAGATATTGCAGAGTGAGAATGTTTCTTTTTTTCCAAAAATAAACCCTGCACAAATCAATGTCCTCTAACTTACTAACAATATTTTGTTCAAGAATTCAAATACAGATCATGATACGCATATTATTTCAATAAACTCATTAGAGCAATCAAATGTCTAAATAAAGACATAGCAACATAGATTGTCAGAAAGTGACTTCAGACATTGCTTAGACCAGGAGGTGAAATATAATTATATTGTATAGCTTCAGGAGCTGCTCCATGTGCTTTTCTTCATTCACTATCTCTATTCCCTTCACTGTTGTTTCCACGATTCATTCATTCTCCGTGAAAAGAGTAAATAACGCAATAAATCTTACAAAGTGGCTATTAAGTAAAGTCAAGAGATTGACTATTTGCCACATGCAATGGGGAGAAAAAAAGGAAGAAATTAGGTTTAGTAAGCTTGAGCACCCAGATCCAAAGGTCAAAGTAGTCCAGGTGTATTTAAAGGGATTTCTTTCTTAGTTGTGCTGGCATGCATTGGAAGTAACAAAATAAATTCAGTTACAATTTATAGATCTGTATGTGTATGAAGGTAGGAACTGAGACATCTTATCTTTCTCTTATTTGATACATAACTACTGTAAATCTTGGACACTTGTTTCTAATAATTGAGGCAAATTATGAACTGGATAATTCAGAAGCTAGTTTTCTTCTGGTACTCAACAATATCAGTAATTTCTTGTTATGCAGCAAGAGAAATAGAGAAATAACTAGAGAAATAACTCAGTAAATTGATAGTGATATATATTTGCCAGGATTTGAAATACATATATATTTCATATAAAATATATTTAATATAGAATATTATCTATTTATTATATGCTATTCTCACCATCTCCGTAAGTCAAATAAATCTGTTAACTGAGCTTCTGTTGAAATGAAGAAAAATTGCAAGGAGAATCTTTGTAAATTTCAAAATAGCTTCCACTAATTAAAATTTTATTTTACACTATTTTTTTTTCTTCTGAATTTATATGCATGTATTTCTACATTAAACTAGTTTGGAGTGTTCAGTATTCACAGAGCTAAATTCTTTATAACCCACTGGTTGATATGTAGCTGGAGGGCAATTAGGGTTTTCATGCTTGTTCCTTGAGTATCATCTTTGACTAAAGCAGCCTAAACCATATTTTGTGATAGCAGATTTTCCTTTGTATTTTTATCCGTTCTCAAATTAAATCCATTACTAATACTGTAGAACTTGAAAGATTACTCAAAATTTTAAGCTGTGAAATTTGGAAACCCTTATGTGAGTTTTTCATAAGTATCTTAAAGAAACAGTATGAGGAACCCTTATTGAAAATGAAAATATTAACTACATTCAAGCCTTTAAATGATGTCTAGCCATACATTTTTAAGTGGGTTTGCCACTCTACTGTGGTAGCAGTTTTGAAAATACTACATTTATTCTGATCCTTTAATAAATGGCATTAACTGATTGGATTGTAGAACATGAATATGCTCCAAAACTTAGGATATTAATGAATATATACCGTGATGAAGAGGGTTTGTCCATATTTGAAAATATCTCACTATCTATGCCTAGGTGGAAGAAAATACAAAGTCATGTATTGAAAGCATCTGATTTTTTTCAAGCATCCTGAAAAAAAGTCTGCCCATCAAAAAGTAGCATTTCTAAGAAAATAAATGAACATCAAGGGAAACAATGTTTTTCACCTGATGCATCACACACATTATCCACTTCCTTGTTGGTGGCAGAATCCATAGATTGTGAACACTGAGAATCCACAAGCAAAGCAACAGCCTGTTACTTAAGGAAACACTTTGATTTACATTTTGAAGAATTTGCATTCTATGAATCTCCAAAATACATTAGTAATATATAACAACAAAAGGAAAGTGTTATATGCTCAAAATTGGTGTACAGGTCATGTTTGTTCTTTTAAAGATGCTTCTCCAGCTTCTCAAGAAGTACCAATACAGAAAGGAGGAGTTGTCAAACCTCTTTGCTTTCTGTGTTTACCTTCAAAATGTTAGAAGTGTATTACCTGGATTTAGATATTTCCCAGAGTTAAGATGTGACCCTACCAAGCTTTTCAAATATTACTGCAGAACATTGGAAGTGTTCAAAGAATATATCTTCTCTTTTGGGAGGGGATTTTCAGAATGACTGTGTATACATCTGATCTCACAATCATGAATATCACATGTATAGCATGTTTTTTTATAGCTTGATAGAGTGATAACAGAATGAACAGATTTGTTTTCTGCTTTATTGGGATTTAATGTATTCTTAATTCAGCTTCTATTCCACTTCTTCAAAGATAGTAATCTCATAACGCAGAATCTTTTTTCAAATATCTCAATGTTCAGTGCATTTAGAAATTGCTTCTTAGTAGGACAAAGAGGATCAAAAGATACATACACAGCCAGTCGAAAGGTTTTTGACTTAAAAAATACTAGAGGTTTTTCACAGCTCTGTTTGAGAGCTTTGGATCTTTTTTAGCGTTCTAGTTTTGCCAAATCCATTTTAATGCTAGATTGCATTTCACTTACAATGAAAGGAAACTGCAAATATAATACTAGTATAAATTGTTCTATGGGGTTGTTTTGCTAAGAATCTATTGTTTATGCTCAATCCTTTCTTTTGTTCAGTAAGGAAAAAAAAATCCATTATAGTGTGTTGATCTTGAATGTTAAAAATAACATTGGTTAATAAGGAATGATTAATCCTTAAACTTTTCTTATTGCTTTCAGATTCACTTATAATAGATATTTGATTGTAAAAGTAGAACATATTCTGATCTGTACTGCTTTGTTTAATTCAGGATATTTTCTAAGAAAGAGAGTTTGATTGGTGCCATTTGTTCTGGTTCTGTTAACAAAACACAGAGAAATAGATATCATTAAGTGTCATTATGACAATCAGACTTTTCCACTGAAGAAAAAGTTCTACTGATTTCTGAAGCTGTTTTGGGATCAGTGACTAACAGGGCAGAATATGAAAATGCAGAGTAAGAACAATATAAACTTCATGAGTTACTTATCTTTGAGAGAGATACACAACACATCAGTAATGCCCAAGAAGCTCATCATCAGTGCATGTGATAGGGTTAAATTCTTGGATGTTGTCAGTAAAAAAACCCGTGACCACAGAAGTACTATTGGCAATCAAAATACTCAGAGGTGTGTTTGGCCTATTTAGGGCACAAATGTCAGTTAAGAAGGTTGGGTTTCTTTCCGCTCTTTATCCTTTCTTGAAACTACATACAAATTTAAAATATGAAATACTTAACTGTTTCCTTATATTGCTCTGCTACCTTTTGCTGCATGTAAGGGTATCTCTATGCAAGGAATGTCATTTATTAGGTTTTAAAATTTACTGAAAGTGCAAAATTTTATTTAAAGAAATTCTCAACATAATTTTAGCTAGGAAAGATTTTTTATATTAAAGAAAGCAGAAAACTTCAAATGATAAATGGCTCAGGATAAAGAGGATATTTAAAGTGTATTTACATGTATATTAGTACTGTAGTTCAGATGAAGAATGAGCTTTTGAACTGAATGTTCCAGTCATCCTTTAACTGCACTTTGACTGAGACAGCATAATGATCTTAGAGCAGGTGAGGTGGATTCCTTTCAAACAGAAGTAAACTGAAGTGCACACTCCAGAAGTGCACCTGATGAACTCCTGGCATTCAGATCACAGGCCAAGAAGACAGTTCAAATCCTGCTGAGACATATAACATGCATGTTGTTAGCATTAATTCATCAGATTCAAACCTATTACACTGCATTACTTGATAATGCAGGGCGTTGTCTGTTTGTTGATATTGACAAGGACTTTTAAAATCATATGAAAGATAATGTGCTTCCACAGTATTACAGAAAAGCATCCTTAGGTTGTACCTTAAAAAGTGTGGGAGATGAGAACAGGCAATTCTTTTTCAGTAATGTAGCTCTATCAGAAACATAGAAACAATCAAATTTCCTGTGAGCATATAGGAGATGAGAAAATAAATAAAAGATGCCTTGTATTTGTCAGGAACAAATTATATCAAATCAACCTAACTTCCTACTATGACTATGAACAGATATGTGAGCAGGTAGGAACATTAGATCTTTAAGGTTTTTGTCTCAATATATTTTATAATAAAGAAGATGAAAAAAAGCAACATTAAACTACTATTAGTTGGCTTCATAACTGCTTAGAAAGCCAGCTCCATGGATAACATTATCTAGGAATCACTTGTTACCTTAAGGAAGGTGGAAACTCAGAGTGGAAACATGGAGACAGATCCCATCTAGAAGATTTAATGTGTGTTGACTGATCATTTGAAACTGGTTCTAGTTAATGTTCTGAAACCAGTAATGTAACAATTGAAAACCACATATTCTGCCTCCTGGTTAATTAATCAAAAAGCAGTCAAGTTTCACTCTGATTTCATTAAATGCCCTATACCTCCTCCATTTCATGAAACTACACCTCCTATGAAATATACTACACCTCCAATAACCTAAGAGGTTTTACCATCTTATTAAGGTTAGATCTACATTCAAAATAATGTTTTAGATTTACTGTCAGTTAATTTGGATTGTGTTTTTGTTCTGTTCATCCTGAAAATGCCAAGATAGTAAGATTTATCACTACCTTGGCTGTGTTTTGCTTAAAGAAAATCTGTTTGCTTTTCCAATTTTAAGGTGGCATTTTTAGGATGAGCAGAACAAAAACACAATCCAAATTAACTAACTCGATGATCTGGTGGGTCTCTTCCAACCTGGTGATTCTGTGATTCTGTGATCAGGACAGCTTCTGAGCTCAATTATAGAGGTATGATATGATTGCCTTCTAATTTCTACTCTGACTTTTATATAATCCTTTTACTTTGGTAAGATTTCATAGGTGCACCTAAGTAGAAATTTGTAAACAAACCTCTTGAAACTCCACAAGATGCAATACAATCTAGAAAATCTAGAGAAAGCTTTGTTCTGTCAGTAAAACAAGCAGTTAACATAGTGAGGATATTAAAAAAACAGTGAATACTGAATATGTGTTTGATTTTTCAGTCACTCTTCAGAATATATTTATTCTAGGACCTTGTCAGAACATTGTTCAAGTCCTGCTCTTTCAGAACCAAGAGCTGTGTGTCTCTGTGGAATAGATGTTCCCCTCAGCTTTCTGCACACCGTATTTTTATCATCTGTTATCTATCTATTAAATAGCTGAATCTGAATGCCTGGATAAAGCTGCCAGCCCACAAATAGTAACTTGAATTTTATCAAAAGGTGTTGTAATCAGATCAGATTGTTTTACAGTCATCCATTTGCTATTCTGAATACATTTTAAACACCAAAGGGTAAACTTGTGCATTTAAAATAATTCTGTAATGTCATGCTAGGTGTCAAAGGATACAGAAAACATAAGAATACAGTAATTCCAAATAATCAATATTTTTGTCATATTGAATCATTATCTTAAGATAAGTTTCAAGGTAGAAATGCTATTATAGATTTGGATGTAGACGTTGTTATGTGTGAATATCTATTTTTGCATATTTAAAAGGTTCTTTGGTTTGAGAATGAGGTACAAGCAAATAAGAAACAAAGGATAGTTTGTTAATAATGCATCACACCTGCAGCTGTTCTGCAAAAGACAATTGTGTGGTTTTATTTATACCATTGTTATCAGTCTTTAAGAAATGAGAATTGAATATGTCTGACTGTGAAAGCTGTGCTTATTAGATGCAACTTCAATTTGAAGTATGATCACAAATGGGCTTTTACAAAAATCTGTATTGGATGTTCTGTTCCACAGAGGCATACGAATAAACGTGCATTAATAGGCATACGGACATGCAAGTCAGAGATTAAAACAGAAATCCTAACATACACCTTGTGGTCGAAGTGGACAGCAATTGAGTCAGATAAGGAGGAGAGACATATTTCCAGTTTCACCTTAGAATACATGGACTGTGTGCTTAATTTCATTTATATCTTCTGTTGGTTTTTTTCAGTATAAATATTATAAATACTTTTATCTGTACATTTCTTTGATCTGGCCTACGTGGAATTGTAAGGTACCTGGATAATAAGAAAACTTTTTTACTAGAATACACAGCAGAGTTTAGAAGATACATTAACAAATACCCAAGTTTCATACCATATATCACATATAGCTAGACTAAGAATGGTATCTGCTTCAGTTGTGTGAGACAAAGAGAAATATCATGCTGCAAAGGTCAAGAGAAACAAAGCACCAGATCATAAATAAGAATGCTGTCTGGAGTGTTGGATGTGTCCTTCCTTAAAGGTTAGTATAGAAAATTTTCTGGATTCTGTGATTCCAAAGCATCTAAATTTGGAGGGTAAAAAATGTCAAGCATAGCCTCACTAGAGATTAAATTCCACCTTTTTTAGATTTACACTGTATTTTTAAAATTTTGCAGTATTCATGGTCAATTCTACTTTGAACAATCAAAATGCAGTATAGTTTGTAATTTTTATAAGGTGTAATTTTTATAAGTTTTACTTTTTATCTGGAAATTAAATTAATTAAAATGTTTATTAAAGAGATGAAAATAAAACAAATTAAAAAATAAACATTTAGTGTTTAATATTAAACATTCAGCTCTGATTTTGGTCTTTTAAGTTTTTTCTTTTTAAAGTTCAAGCACGGAGTCAAACATCAAGATAAAATAGTTTTTATCCTCAAGCAAAACTAGCAATTGAAGACAATCACCATAGCATACTTAGTTCATGCTATTCAATACAAAAGGCCAAAGAGCTCTGCAGCCTAAAGACTAAAGTAGCTCCTGAGGCTGTAGCAGAATGTTTAACTAGAGTTCAGGAAACTAATCTCTGCAGAAGTTTGGTGAAATTTGAGACCTGTATATTCATAAATACACAGTTGTGTCCTTAAAGCAATGCTGCCAGCATTTGAATGACAATTTCAGGATGAGCTGTCCTCAGATAAGTTGTTTATATTCTCTTGATGTTCATACAAATTGGGCTGAGGACTGATCCCTTGCTATAAAAAAGATCTTGATAGTCCATTATAGAAAGATACAATCAATTCCACTTCACTGTTAAAGCAGCAACTTCCATAGCTAACAATAAAGTGTGCATCTGGTGATAACAGCAGTACAAAACATCTTCAATTTTTTTTTGCTCATTTTGTTAATTTTTAAGGGAACAACACTCATTTTCAAGTTTCTACAAAAACAGTCCTGTACCATTCATCATACAAAATTTTTTATTCTTGAGCTTTAAATGTGATTAAATTTCCTTTGTCCTTTATGTTGTCTCTTCATTTCATTGGTATTTTCTTAAATCAGCACCCTTATACAAGTGAAATTTACTAGAAGTTAACACTTAAGAAAATGCATGCAGCCCTGTGAAACAGAAACACAAGGGGAAGTAGGCCTTCACTTTTTTGAAGGATCTCTCTTCTTTTTTCTTATGCTTGTATGTATCTTTTCAAAACATAGTTTGGAATAACTACAGCTCGAAGACACCATTTAACACTATTATTAAATAATTTTCAGCATAAAATAAAACTTTCTTTATTTAGTATAATTTTAGTTATTTCTAAGTATGGCCTTTATTTTCTTACTTTTTTTTTTAATTAGATTTTTCTATTCACAAGCACTGATATTTTTTTTATGTTATATCCTGCAAGTACTATTGATAATGGAATTATTTCAGATATGTAAAAAAACCCATTTCTTCACCACAGTCCAAAACATGTTTCAATTAAGTAGTTTTGTTTAAAAATACTAGGTTTGGAAGTAAAAAAAATTAGAGAGTAAAACCTGCAATAACTAAGTAATACCTCACATTAAAATAAGAAAGTCTTATCACCTTATTAAAAGATCTGTAAGGCAAATTCCTCCAAGCAAGTATGATTCTTTTTTCTAAAAAGAGGATTTCAAAATTGTTGTCTTATTCATCTAGTGTTCTCCCATTGGCAGAGACATTGTGATCTGCGAGAAAATAACTTGTCACAAGTAAATGCAGAAAATCAGTCTTTTAAAGTCAAGCATAATAATATATTTGTCTTATAAAACTATATTTTGTCATATGGCATATTAAACATTTCTGTAGTTTCTCTTTCAGACCAGTACAGGGAAAGATACACCTATATGACCACATAATTGTCATTACATTATAGCATGTGAATATGTGTCTCTGAAATCAAAGGTTGCTCAAGGGCTTAGAGAACTCCAGGTGACAAGAGATTTTTAACTTAATTTATATCCTAAACCAAGAAATTGTATCTTATTCTAAAATAATTCCTTTGTTATGCGTACTTTAATTCAGAGCTCATGCTTAAGTATCTGCCTTATATAACAAAATGGACTCACAAATAAATTAAGAGAGGATCAACTAATATGATCAACAAAATCAAAAGCAGAATAAAATGAAGAGTGAAGTTTGAAAATGGACTACTTGAAATGAGAAAAAACAGAATATGATTTGAGCTAATTTTTTGGGCAGAAAAAGATATAATGTACGTATTTGCCACATTGCTTTACAAACTATCTAAAAGCTCCCATGCAAGCACAAGTTTTGTAAACAAGTTAATAAAAATTGTATGTAAACAAAGTTCTCTCAGATTTAGCATGGGAACTACCTTGACAAGAAAACAAAGTGTCTCTCACCACAGCTTATAGCATCCTCTATTTGCTAAACAGATTTGGCTCATTGAAGGTCAGGTTTATCCTGGCTTCCTACTACAGGGATCCTTAGTGGTCTAATATAGAATCATAGAATCATAGAATAACCAGGTTGGAAGAGACCCACTGGATCATCGAGTCCAACCATTCCTATCAAATATTAAACCATGCCCCTCAGCACCTCATCCACCCGTGCCTTAAACACCTTCAGGCAAGGTGAATCAACCACCTCCCTGGGCAGCCTGTTCCAGTGCCCAATGACCCCTTCTGTGAAAAATTTTTTCGTAATGTCCAGCCTGAACCTCCCCGGCGGAGCTTGAGGCCATTCCCTCTCGTCCTGTCCCCTGTCACTTGGAAGAAGAGGCCAGCACCCTCCTCTCTACAACCTCCTTTCAGGTAGTTGTAGAGAGCAATGAGGTCTCCCCTCACCTCCTCTTCTCCAGGCTAAACAACCCCAGCTCTCTCAGCCGTTCTTCATAAGACCTGTTCTCCAGCCCTTTCACCAGCTTTGTTGCTCTTCTCTGGACTCGCTCCAGAGCCTCAACATCCTTCTTGTATGCTGTACTTTAAAGTCTCCACAGTTAGCAGGCTACTGATTGCCAAAGTCTGTATCTTTTTAATCTTCCTTCTGTTGAGGGAAATTAAAAAAGAAAAAACAGTCAGTTAAAGATGTTTTCAGCTTTTGGCGATATGCATTTATAATGTTTAGGAGGTGACATTGCTACTGACTGCAGAGAATTTTTTTTAATGATTCTACAACAACCTGTATCTGTGGAATACCAACCACGTGATTTTTAGGGAAAAAAACAAACAAACAAAAAAAAAACCAAAAACCCAAGCCCAAAACATACAGTTCCAGTACCAAGGTCAAGAATTCCTTCACTTTACACTGCCAAGGAGGTCCCTAAATTCCTGAACACAATTTAATTGTTTTTCAGCGCAGGTATTCAAAGACTCTTTCACGTCGAGCTCACTTTTCCATAAAATACATGTGTTCAGATTTTCCAGTTGACTCTGTTCTATGGTGTGTGTCATGTTTTGTAGTGTCAGTCAAGGCAAGGAGACTGAAGCAAAGCAATGTGACTCATTAACTGCTAGAGATTACAGAAGCAAGCATCAAACCCCAAATCTCATGGGCTTCTAAAAGTAATTGCATTTCGTTCTTGGAAACAGTGTTTTCCAACATGTTGTTACAAAGGCAGATTGTTTTCTAATGGTTTTGGCACAAGATACCGATGGTTCTGACTTGTTTTTGTTTAGAAATGCTTAGCACATCTCTAATTGCACAAAAAGCATTATTTAAATGTTTGGATCTGTAACTTTATTTTATTTTGGCATAAAGTACAGTAGATGCCTTAGAAGCATGTGATATTAGAAAAGAAATTTGAATGTAAATGTTTCTATGTTCATAAGGAAGAACGGCTTCTCATCTCAAACTGTGACTGCAAAAGTATTTTTTAATTAGATACACTAGTTAAAGAGTGCTTAGAAAAAAACAAAAGAGAAATTAGAAGAAACCTTAACCATAGCATCTAATTTAATAAAAATTCCAGAGGAATAAGTTGCTTTAAAATTGTTCATTGTCCAGAAAGATGATTATTATTAGCACCTAGATATATATTAATATGTTTTAATACACTGTACTAAGTGAAGTAGTTTTTCTTTTTGGTTAATATTCTAATCCAGGATTCAGGACATCTCATTCATCAGATTTATTCTTTTATTACAACTGCAGTCATATGTTTTTACAGGTGCAGCTGAGCTAGCTGAAGAGATTGCTATTCTCAGATACTTTTCAGCATCTCTGTTTGAATCTTACCTTCTTTCTCAGTCTTCAAGTGTAGACATTCCTATTTCACTTCTATTAAAATGATCTGATTCTACTTTAGTGATAGCATATTCAAACATGACTCTGATAGAAGGGTGTTTTTATTGCCCTTATTTATATATACACTGTGAAAGGTGAGAGGGTAGCAAATTCTTGTGTGGCAAGGTTAGTTAAAAGTGAGCTCTTGCTCACCTCAACTGTGTTTGTCTGAGGTATCGTATTTACTTGCTTTAGTTTGTCAATTTAGAGTGCAAACTGTTTAGAGAAGAATTTAGTCTACTCTGAGACTGTGAAGCACCTAGAAGGACTTCGCTATCATTTGGAGATCTGCATTTCTGTAATATATATATATATAAAAGAAATTCATAGTAATAAATGAACACCAAATGAACAAAACCCTGCTATGTGATATCTTACCTCGTAAATTATTATTTTCCTGTTAATAGCTTGACTCCTTTTTATTTTTTCCAACAGGCTTAACACTGGTTTTTCAAATCATACTATCATATCATTTATGCCAATTTTTTCTGCTCCAAATAAGGTAGATTCAACAAGAGCACCTGCAACAGATAGTACTCTCAAAAAATCTATTATTGTAGTTGGAAGCAGTCCAGATATACTTGAACTTTACTATTTTTCATTGAAATTAAATTTTTAAAAAGGAGGACTGAATTAACTGACTCCTTGAGCAGACACTGAAGACAAGTTCTGCAGAATTTTACTTTTTTAAGTCTCAAAAAAAGACAAGAATAATTTTTGTTCCACACTATATTTTTCTATAACAGCAAAAGGAAAGCAACTAAAGAAAACACAAATAAGGTAGGATCAGACAAATATATTGCAAAATACTGGGTTTTGAAGAAAAAAAGCAACCTAAGAAGCACTAATCTTGGATTGCCAACATATTCAATGCAAAAAGAAAACTCATTTTTGTTTTCTTACATAACACGGATGATCGTTACATTGAAAGAAAGAAAAATTAAGCCTTAAATATTTTTTCACAAAACTAAATAGATTTGAAGTTTCACTCTGGTTTGTATTAAATGAAGGGGGAGGTACAGTCGACTGGAGATGAATGGTATTATGCCTTTTGAGGTACTTATTTAAGCTCTTCTACTTTATTTCAATTTTTTATTAATACAATTTTTTTTCATCTGAAGCTTTGATTTTTGTACTTATTCTTGGCTGCTTGGCAACCAAAAGAATGTCATAACGTAACAGATTGCATAAGTGACATCACTGCATAGTTCTATCTAAGGGAAATTTCTTTGCTACAGTTGGTTTAAATTAAAAAATGCTATAGACTCAATTTATCAACACATTGAGGACCCTTTAGTCTTTTGAGTAGTTCTGCTGAACTCAGCTGACACCTTTATCTCAGTGCCATGCTTTCTCACAGGGGAACATTTTTCTATATGAAAAACTTTTAGTTACAATGGCCTGTAGCACTTTAGTTCTAAATGTGTCTCTGGAATAATATGTAGTGATTCGTCCCTCCCATTGAAAACAGTCGAGTCTATTGTATAAATATGGAGTCTCAGTCTTGCACCTTTATATGTGGATTGAAGAAAGACTTAGGTGAAAAAGAAATCTAGTAAAGCTGAGTTAAAAGATAAAATTTTAGTACTATAGGAAAACTCTGAGGCTCCTTATGCAGAACCTTGTAAATTCATCAATGCTTCAGCAGGCTCAGCTTTTCCAGCCATGCATTTTTTTTTTTCTCATCAGAGTATGATCATCATTTGGAATGTTTTCTTTCTATTTTATAATCTATGTTATTGAGTTGTTCTCTAAACTGTATCCACCCAAAGAAGAGGTTAAAAAGAATTCTTAACTTACTCACTTAAGCAGGCCTTCACTGTGATGTCAAAATAAGAAAAATATCGATGAAATAGTCGTATAAATGTTGAAACAACGATTTCATGGGGAGTGGTTACTAAATGAAAGTTATCAAATATGCAGAAGCACATGCTTTATATGTCACATAATTATAACTACTCGTATCCAATATAAATATTTTAAAGAACAAAATGTAGAACTGTGGAGACATTTTACAGGGAAGAACTCAATGCTGTGGACCTTGGAACTCTGACAAGACCTTGAAACACAGAGCTGAGAGAAAAACAAGAGTTAGTTCGGTAGGAAGAAGTAGCAACTGAGAGAAAAACAAAAGAAGAAAAATATCAACATAGTTAATTTTAGTGTAACTTGGTTTTTTAACATGGCCAGTTGTTTAGCCAATATGTTAGTAATAGCGTTATGGACAGCTATCTTTAGCCAATAATACGCTGTAGATAGCCTTGTGGACAGCCTGTTATGTAACTCAAAAGGGTATATAAAGAAACAGCTAACTCAATAAAGGGTCTTCAATCCATCAGATTTAAGTCTGTGTCTCAATCCCCTCATCATAGAACCTTATATAATATCAAAATAACCAGGAACTGTTCAAGGCGTTAAAGCATGTTCTACTGCACAGAATAAATAGTGAAACGAGTAGATTTAGGGTGTAGTATTACTTTTCCATATACAGTCCTCTAAACATAAAATAGCTTGTGCTGCTTGATGATAACCAGCCAGAAATTTCTCTGTGGTAGGGCTACTAGGTACAGGTGCTATGTTTTTTTTAAGTTTGTGGAATACAATCCTGTGTACATTAAAACAGATCCACAAAATTCATACGGTTCCTGCCTCCTCCATTGTCCCAGTACAAGATGTGTATGTGGTGATACGTTACTATGGCTTGATAACTTGATGAGTAAAAACTGATTTCCTAGGACTTAACAGCTAATCTCAACCACTTATGTATTCATGCTGAGCATTTAGATAGAGGTTTATATGAACTTCTGCATTGCATGAATGGACCATAATTTCTGAACTCTTACTTCATCCCAAATCCTCCAGGCTCAGAAGTGCCATCATGTGTGTTCATACACACAAGAAACCAAGTGCAGGAAGATAATGTCAAATGAATCATGCTATATCTGAGGTGTCACACAGAGACGGGGCAAAACTCAGTGTAGGATTTGTATTTAAACTAATATCTAGTACTGTAAACAGAGCAAATTACTTTCACCTGAAATCTGTGCAGAATCTGTACACTAGGGAATCCATGAGAATGGATATACAGACAAGATGCTACAGATGCCAGCACCTCTATTTTCTAGACACAGTCTCTAGAAAAGAGACCTGAAGAAAGTTGCATTGCTCCTCCTTGATGCTAAGTGTCTGTACACTGCAAAGTAAGACATGCAATGAGCGACAGAAGATATGTGAAAAACATCAGAAGAGAAAAAAAAATATTCACACCAGTTGATAAAGACATGCTAGTATGTTCAGATCATACATTCCATCCCAGTCCCTCAAGACAGAGTTTTAAAAATATATTAATTTCTACCTTCCTGAGTACCTCTCGTTCAAACAGGATGATTGCACTACTATGTTGGAGGCAGGAGGAAAGGCTACCTCTGGCATGGATTATACAGTCACTCTGATACGTAACAGTTTTCTGAAATGTAAGCATCAAGTGAATCCTTCATGTCTTGGAAGTTCTGTAAATTTGTGATAGTTCCAGATTTCTTTTCCTTTTTAAGTAATTTTTATTCAGATGAAAAAAGAAAGTATTTAAAGTCTTAAAACAGAAAATAACATAGTATTTTACCTGTCTGTAAAGAACCTAAAATTGAAGTGGTCCTAAACTGCATTAAGCTTGAATAATTCAGGAGTCATTTATACACAATTCTTGTGATGTCCAGCCCTAGAACAAAATAATAAGCTCTGCGGTGACAACTAAAAATCTTTCCCTGAGGAATTAGAATATATTTTCCAAACTCATCTAATAGATGAGGGAAACAAAGTTTTCAAGTTTGGATGTGACATGTGATGCCAAAAAAAAAAAAAAAGCTAAGAAAGAACTTTCATCACCCTCTTCAACAGAATATAATTACAGACAAGTAGTGTGCAAATACAGGTACTACAGTGGTGTCTGTTGTTTAGTGGATTACATTAAGCAGATTGTAGGACACAGAACAGAAAAACTCCTGACATTTCCTCACTTCTTTTCACATGTATAATGTTGTGCTAATGAAGCACAGTAAACAGTTCTGATTGAAGGACTGTAATTCCAATTTATTGTTCTGTTGGCGTGTAGGTAACAGAAATCTGAGTCTGAATATGTTCTTGATGATAATAATGGTTGAAATAGATAATAAACAAATAGAAATAGAATACATTTAATCACTTGTCATAAAAGTAGTCATTTTAATTGCATACTACTTCTTTGATGACCTCATAGATTACCTGAAATATAGTGACATCTACAGCTCTTAAAAATTTTATGCATCTAAACAAGCTTGTTTTTTTTTTCTTGTAGGCAGTGTGCAATCTATTTAAGTAGAAAATGTTTGTTAACAATATGTTTATGGCAAACTTATTGAAATTTAGATTAAAGTTATGCATCCATCTCAATGTCACACATACCTTATATGCACAAGTCACAACTAATTCTTAAATGATCTTTCTTAAACAGACAAATTCATATATTTCAAATGGTTTATGATAAAGCAACAACCAAAACAAATTAAAGAAATTAACAGACACAAAAAGTAACTTGATCAGAGTAACACTTCCATTATCTTAAACACATACAGAAGAAGTATGCTACTAGGCATGAATTTCCAGTTATGTTTAATTTCCTCATCCAGTTCTCTTTAATGATCTAGGTAAGGGGATCAAGTGCATCCTCAGTAAATTTGCAGATGACACCAAGTTCAGTAAGAATGTCAATCTACTTAAGGGTAGAACAAACAATACACAATGTAATTGCTCACCATCTGCTGACCAGTGCCCAGCCAGTACCTGAGCTTTGGCTGCCACCTCCCATCCAACTTCTCTCAGTTTAATTGCTCCTTATGTCAATATACAGTATGAAACATGACTCTGGCTACTTTGGGCCAACTGTCTTGGCTGTGTCCCCTCCCAGCTCCTTGTGCACCACCAGCCTCCTTGCTGGCAGGGAAGTATGAGAAGCTGAATAGTCCTTGACTTAGCAGAAGTTCTGCTCAGCAACATCTGAAATGTCAATGTGTTATCAACATTGTTCTCATCCTTAATGCAAAACACAGCAGTATATCACTTATTAGGAAGAAAACTAACTCTATCCTGGCCAAAACCAGTACAATAATGCTTAACACATTCTTAAAGAAATGTCAGGGAAAATACATTCTAATACCAAGCCATAGAATTATTGTTGCTTTTCATATTCTTGTATGTCTTCTTGCTACATTAAACCTAGTTGGATATTAGAGTAACACTTCAGTTGTTAGCTTTGAATTTACATCTACATGACAAAACCTTATCCATTTTGCCATTCATCCATGTGTTTACAGGGTTGTAAAGAAAGACGATTTCCTAAGGCCTTTTGACAATGTCGATTTCCCTTGAAATAGGTTTTCTTATGAACACGATTTTAATGCAACTTTTCTCACAGACTCTCAGCAGTGTTTATTAGCTCAGACACTGTACTGCACCAATGTGGTTATCAAATTCAGGTCTACATGAACCTTACATCATATACAGACAGAATTCAGTCATATCAGGGGCTGCATCACTAGTTATTAGATGCCTTGGAGTGGAATTCTGAACTGAATTACAAGATCAGTGTTCTTATTCAGATGCCAGGGAAAATTAAGGATCTCAGAATAAGGATACAAAAAGTCTGCAAAGTGACATGGAAAATTCTAGAGCCATGACAGAAATCTTTTAAAAAGAAATATGTGTAACTCTGTCTCTGGATACCAAACAGATTTGCTGCTTCTTTTATCTTTGTTGTTATTTGTCACTACCTTAATCATTCAAAGTCAAAGTCAATGTCAGGGCTTGCAGAAGTGGTTTTAAGCAACAAAAGAAATAAAATTATGCCAAGTATTTTCTTTAACTCGGGAAAGTCATTACTTTTTGTAACTGATTCTGTAGGTAGATATTCCACAAATTTGGAGAATTATTATCTAATCAAGAATTATATTTTCCCTCTTTATAAGGGCATAGGTGAAAAAATTCTACCATACTGAATTTCCTCTTTTGGTTGCCTCATCAGCAGCTCTTTTACTTTGGAACTCTTTCAGTTGTTACTAAGATGTCAGAGATGGTTAGCCCTTGCACTTTTAATAATGAGATTATAGCTGAGGAGGTCAAGTGGGACACACCATTCCATTTAATACATTCAACCCCAAGATGTTGAATGAGCAGCAGTGCTGTTAGCTGGATGGAATAGACCCATCTGCTAAGCAAGAGGGAAGGTAGTGTAGTGACAGTGTTCAGACTTTTGATAAAATGCATCTTAAATCAATGCAAACTTGCTGTTAACAATGCAGACTTAGGTTAAGGAAAAACAGCAAAGCACCAAAAAGATTTTAAAGAAGTGCTAAATGAGAAACTTGGGCATTGGTTACAAATACATAGGCATAGCTATTCAGTTCCTAGAGTCAATCACAGATAAAAAAGAGTTAAATACAAAAAAGAAGTAAAGTATTTTGATAAAATAAAGTTTAAATTTTACTATTTACAGTTTATTAACAGTATAATTAGAATAGTCCTTTTGAGTGTTAGATTTGTGCAAAGTACTTTTCTGCTGGTTCTGTACATATTAAAGAGAATAGCACAGATAATTTTCAAAGTATTACTTAAGTAGAGACTAATTGGTTCATGGCATTTTTTCAAGTGGGATCCTGCATTTATTTCCAACATGTTTAGTTTGAAGATGTGATGTATTATATAAAATTTGGAAGAAAAAAGGAAGCACTTTACTGCAAATATTGATTATTGTAATTTATTATAGTTTGTTTATTTATTATATATAATTTTCATTATTTATTTATTTATTTACTGTATGGTTAGGAGTGGACAGGAACAGTTAGATCCAATGATATCAAAGGTTCCAAACAAACAATTCTACGATTATGCAAAGTTAGCTGCTTCAATCGAGAAATTGTGTATAGCCAAACATTCAATTTTTAAGAATATACTTACCTGGAAATAATAAAAGCCTGTCTGTTAAAGTTGTTTGGCTGCTAACTTCACAGCAGAGATTAAGTTTCTCTCCCATCTATCACACAGTGTGAAAAGAGTAACATTGAATAGTCTCTCTATAGCTTTATTTATAAGTATATATCAACTACATAGTAGGAAGTGCAATGAACTATGTGACTATGGTATGTATGTATATGTTCATTTTTTTAAACAGAAAAGAAAAAACCTAGAATATTCAAACAACAAAAAGATGTAAGATTTATAAAACTCTCTTCATGTAGCAAGGCTTCAAGAGCTGAATCATTTTAACTCCTTCAAAATTAAACAGTGCTTGATCATGGCCTATAACTCCCTACAGCAATAGAAAAATATCTGATAGTAGAGTCCTTTAATGTTACAGACAAAAGCATTAAAAAAATGCTGGAAGCTAAGGCCTCTGAAAGGCCAGACTACTAAATGTTATTTTATTATAAATCATTCAAATTACTTATTAAGGACTGTGCCATTTACTTGAAAGTTTTCTTGGCTAAAGCAAAGAATACACCTAACTCTTCCACTGCCACATAACACACTCTCATAATATCCCATGCATTTAGGCAGGAAGAATCCTGTGCTTTTCAGAAATCATAGGAAAAATCTTTCAGTGGAGGAAGTGTGCACCGCAATGCTACTAACAAAGATTTCTTCATAGGCAGCAGACACAACTGGTACAAAAGGGAAGTATGTGATAAACTGACTCTCTTACAAACTTTCTTTACACATACTTCTCACAGGATGTAGGCAACTCTTACTCTGGATAGTAGCAGACTTGGTCTCCTTTTGCATGCATTAGGTGTCTTGGTGGCAATTAAAGGAAATTCATCTTCTAGAGGATGTTAGGATAAGTTCTCTACTCAGATTCTGGTTCTTACTGTCTGCAGTTTTTCACTCCTATGCCTTTCTTCCCTTCCTGAGTAATTCAGGAAATGCAGTGATTTATTAACTTACCGTGGAAACACTTTCAACGTTCGTCCCCTGTATGATTGACTTCTCTTACTTCTTTGGAAGTGCTGCTCCTCTGGCATCTATCATCTTCTCTTTTACATCGATTAAATCCTTAGCAAAATGTTTACCTTCTGTAGAAAAATGTTCCCGTTTTCCCAGGAAGAAATGTGTACATCTAAGAAATTTAACACACTGAGCTTGTATTTTATATCACATGGCTACACAAATTAGCGATTGGGTGTAAGCAGATTGTTAAAGAACCTGTCCTAATCAAGTTACCCTAATAGGTCCTTACTGACAACATGTACGGTGGTAATGAACTAAGAGTTAACTGAAAGTAATTTTTTTACCATCTGAAAGTCTTAAGTTTAGGACCTGAATTTACCTTAAAATCCCTTTTAATTCCCCCTTTTAAATTTTCTCTATTTAAAATGTGATCAAGTAATTTAATTGTTTCTCTCTGGTTCTCAGCACAAATAACTTCACAGAAAGCAACCAGTTAGCAAACAGTTCTGCCAAACTGAATCATTCCCTTCACATCCCTGAGAGGACTAGCTTATTATTTCTGCCTTCTATTTTTCTTAGCTGCAGAACAAGCTCAGCTAATTATTATAGAATTGACTGAGGTAAAATCATTTATTTATAATTTATATTGTTATGGCTTAAAGTGGAAGTAAAGAATCATTTTTAAGTATATTTGATCAAAGCCAGTCATAAGTTTTGTACATGTCATTGATTTTTTCTTTCAACATATTTCATAAGGTTCACCTAGAATAAAAAGAGGAAAGAAGATTACTTAGATCTGCAGTTTAATAGAGCTGCAACAGAAAGACAAGGACATAAGAAATACATCCTTGTAATAATGCACAGAGGTCATTTTCAGAATAAATTTTCATTACCTACAGGTCTTAAATAAATACAGCATAAATCCAGCAATCACTGAACAATTATAACATTAGCTTGCATGATTAGTGTGTGTAATAATACAAACAGCGTTTCAAAACTATTGCAAGATCTGAGTTAGACAGTGTATATTTGAAACATCTTGTTTGAGTAATTTTTTAATCATTATGTTGATCCAACTGGTTTTGGGTTGGTTTTTATTTTCATTTTCTTAAGATAGTAATATCCCCTATCCCTAGGTGTGCCTAAGATGACAAAATTACAGCCTGTGCTTATTTTTAATTGAGTTTTTTATATTTTGCTGTTGTTCTGTTAAATATTTTGTTAAAAAGGCACAGAGAGGTAGTGGAAAAATTTCATCTCAAGTGAGAAATACTTGATATATCAAGGGAGTTTAAACATAGAGATCAAGGGACAAATTAAATAGTGTAACAAATCCCTTAATGCTGAGAAACTCCATGTTTGTCACTCTTTTCAACAGAGGAGACTTTCATAAATTTGTCTCAAATGCTGAAGAATCATCAAGAGGGCGAGAAGAAGAAAGAAGGAGGGAGAGAAAAAATCGTTTTTCTCTTCATTGCTCACTGACTTTTTGTGAGCAAAATTGTATTCCTGAGTGTCTTTTTTCAGTAGGATCTTTTTCGGTGAATGTGGCAAACAAAAATTGATCTAAAGAATTAAAATCTGTTTTCTTTCTGTACATTCTGCTCATTATTTCCACTGTGATAATTGAATTACACAGTAATTACTCAAAATGTGGGAGATGACAGAGGTCTACTTCACTGATTTTGTGATTGCTCGTATCATACATCATTATGCAGAAAAATAGTCTGTTTCAGGTTATTCTTATGAGATGATGCTAAAAATGTAGCTCCTTCAACCAAATATAGCACAAATAATACGTAAGCAATAAATTTTGATGTAATAAAGAGCTGTAAATACTTATAACAAAAGTATGGAAACTCTTACTTTTGTTTGAGACACCATCTACTCTCATGTGCTCTTGCAGTTCTCCTTCCAACTCATGACTTGCAGGAGGCAATAATCCTATGAGTTCTCATATAAACAAATGCTTGGGCTGCGAATTCACCTGCTGTCATTTTTGCATGTCTGTGAGCTGCACATAATTTAGTTGAACTGAAAACAATTATATGGTTTCAAATTAGCCTTTTTTTGTTGGTAGAACTAGTGTGATCAGTATTTTCCATTAAGAAACATACTGTCGTTTTCTGTTTGCTCAAGTGTCTAGTATTTAGGATTATAATGAGATTTTTCTGATGCTTCTTGCAACAACCGCAATACCTAATGTGAATAAAATCAATACAATTACATCTACAGTATTGTTTAACAAAATGTTAAAATCTTACAAGGTAGAGATTATTGGCATTGTTCTTGTATTAGAGCAGTACATACGGAGCAAATTTTGATATCTATATCTATTTCCAGGAGATAATAATTTCTCTTTAATCTATTTGTTGCTTAGAATACTGTTCAGGGAGTAAAAATAACAGGAGGGATTCAGCTTGCTTAGTGTTAGACATTACAGTTGAGCCATTTGCCTTAGACTCAAAGCACAATTAAGGAAGCAAATAGCTTCTTATAGTGAACAGTTTTTCTGACACTTAAGGGAGTACATCAGGATATTATCTGATTTTAGGGACTTACCTAAATTTCTGTTTCTTTACATTGACAATGTCTTATTTTATAAATCTCTCTTACTCTCCTTTTCTCTCTTACTTTAGTCTAGGCCAAGCTAATTTTCTCCTAGGTTTTCTTCCACAGATAGTGAAATATTTCCCTTAGGAAGAGGTCCAGGAACCTTTTCATCTGGCTTCAGGCATACATTACGGATGCACACTAAGCCTGGGACACTCAATCCAATACAATTTGTCAACTCTGTCTAAGCAGGTCATTGGCTCTCAAATGCCCACAGCTTCACGTAAGCTCACAGTATGAGGCCATAAAGTTATATTTAGTGGGCTGTGAAATTTCCTTATATTATTTCAGGCTCTTTCAACTGAAAACAACATTGTAAATAGTATTTGTGTTTCATGATTACAAGGATACCGTATGGTTTCTGTGTTCCTGTACTCTTCTATAGGCATCCAGTGTTGCACCTTACTGGAGACAGTATACTGAGCAAAATGTGCCTCTTAGTCTAAGTTGTTAGGACTGCTGCTGTGCAAAAAAAGTATTAGACCACTTGTGAACAGGCAACTTATCAAGAGCTAAACTGCTCCTTGCACTCCTTTCCCAATTAATATTTTTGAGGGGCAATTTATTTTCATTTTTGTTTTTTTTCCGAAACCCCCTAAGCTGTATTACTTTTTAAATCAGGGAAAAGAAATCTAGATTAACAAAAGTAGATTATTCTCATAAAGATTTCCTTTGCTTATGGCACAGAGCATAGTATCAGATAAAGATGCTATTTCTTACAAGATGCAGCATTTCAAATGTAATGTTCATAGCTTTCTTTAGACACTGTAGATGGAAAAACATGAAGTGAGAACTCAGGAGTGAGTGATCATTTTGTAAAACTAACAAAATATACCAACATTCTTTACTCCTATTAGTTCTGCTTGTTCATTCTTTTTAAAATCAGAAATATAATTTTCTCTGATGGAATTAAAAGGCAAACACTGAACTTCTCATTCATAGATTTGGTTGAACAAACTGACTTGCTGGAAGCAGTGTACATCACTTCAGTTTCAGAAGCTTTGTTTTATGTTTCAAGATTTAATGAATGAATCCCTAGTCTGAATTTTAAAGAGAGCTGGTGAGATATAGAAATTTTCTCTTTTCATGACTTTCCTAATGCTGGTTGTTGCTCATGTATTTTTTTCATCATGACTCCCTATCTTTAACAATAACATCAATCTAGCTATCTTTAACAAAAAGTTTTTTCCCTTCTTAGTTATTCTTGCATCCCTTTGAGAGTATGTTCTTGTATCTCATTGAAGTAAGCTTTCCCAAAGGAGATTTAATCCTGTAATTTGTATGTACTGTGCTATGTCCTGGGGTCAAAGGAGGATTTAGAGCTACAGAAGCCTGGAAAACGTGATTTCACTGCAATTTTCTTCTTTGAAGTTGGTTTTCTCAGAAATTTATTATTTTAAAAACCCATACCAACTCCACCAAAAAAATAAAAGGAAGGTTAATTTCTAATAAATTGTCAAAATGCATAATCATATCATTTCAATTACATTTTTTTCTACAGATAAACTGACTTAAAAAATAATATCTCTCTGCTGTTGAAGACTGTAGTTCTAGAATGTAGGAAAATACTAACAACTTGATGTAAATTTTAAGAACTGGATTACAATTTGGGATGTGCCTACTCAGGTAATTTTTCAGACATAGTGACATATTTTTCATTTGAAGAATATTTAATTCGGTAGTGTAATGTCAAGGCCTTTGGAATTCTCAGTATTTTGTACTTGTACTGGTCAAATAAACATCTAAAAACATTTTAAATATTAAAAATGCAGAAAACTATTTTACACTCAAATTAATCTTTAAGAATTCTTAGGACAGTAAGAATGACAGTGGGTCCCAGATTGACTAGAAGCCATGTGAAATGGAGTCACATAGAATCTGAAGTCATACCTCCTGTAATTCACTGTAGTAGTTTCTACAGAGAAGAATTGTGATTAATAAACAAGAATATTCTTTCTTCAATTAACATTTTGCTTCCTGAAAAGGTCAGTACTGAAGAAAAGCTATTTTCACAAAAATGTTTCACTTTTATTTCCTTTTAGATCACCACAGTTATGAAACATTGGGTCTTTTTAGTGATTTGTGTTGAGAAAGTAATTTTTTTTACTGGTGTAATGCTAGGAATACAAGAATTATGCTCTAAATATACTCTCTGCTAGGGAAAACTTAGTAGTAAACCTGGCACAAGGTCAGTGAGGCATATGCTAGGGGTCAGACTGGTGAGGCAAGCGTAGTAAGGGTACTTCACAAGCTGAGCTGCAGCTTACAGAATAAATCTACAATTCTTTTCTGCTTATATCGGATGTAATTTATAGAATTAAGTACTTCTGCTCCTAGGCTACACGATGATAGTGGCTGCCAAAGGGATATCTCTTTTAATTCTGTAGGGGGCTTCATCCTCTAGAAGACATAAAAAGCCTCAAATATACCTGTGCAGACTTCAGATTCTGAGACCCTAATATTCCTGATGAATATTAGCTATTTTTAGAGTTCACAGGTCCTAGTTTACACTTTCAAATCAGTATGCCTGTGGAATTATGCGGTTTTATGTTTTGTTGCTTGGGATTTTTTTTCCCAGTTGGTTGTGTTTTTTTATGCATAAAAGTACATAGTTTTAAGGGAACTTTGCTAATGAGAAAGGATGTAATTCACGTGCCCTTATTTTCATAGAATTTTCCATAAACAATGATATTGTAACTTTTGCCATCATCAGTGTACTAAGGTATGTCCACTTTTTGTGGCTTACGGTTTGTGTAGACCTTTGAAGTTTGTTACATGTTAGGATTGATAGGATTTTCTATTCAGACAGACAAGACAAAACAGTTGAATTTCAAACTCTATTTTATGCATAATTTACATTCTTTTATCCATTTATTGAACGAAGTTTTAATTTGTAGCAAAGGTCACACTTCATAGACATTAAAAGAAATAAATAACTGTTACTAGCAGCATCACATTTCAATCCTCCAGCTAGAACTAAGAAAATAATTCCCAACAAATAATTAATCATGTACATTTTGTTTGTTTACCATACAGTCCCTGAGGTGGGACACAGAAGTTTGAAATGTATTTGTCATTCAAAATTTTCCTTAATATTTTTGAGTGGTTCTTCGTCAGCAAGTTGTTGCTTTTGAGCCTCAAGATATAATGTAAATATATACCACCACTTATTCTTCATTGATAGATTAAAATATATAACAACTTGTATCTGTTTTATAAGGGACAATGTTGTTTTATATACAAGAGAATCAAATAAATTTCAAAACTGTCATTTTCATTTTCCATAACTGTAATCTTAAGTTGAAATTTTAGCTGCTGAGAAGAGTGCTATTATTGTTCTTATATAGGGTAATATTTGTAACTTCATATCTGCTAAAATTTTATAGCCAAGAGTGTGAACAGTGTGTTTTAATGACTGCTTGTATGACTACTGACATTTCTTTAAATAATAATAATACTGATAATGATAATGATGGTGACACCACTACTACTATTGATAATAATAATAATAATGGAATTATTGATTTATTAATGGGAAGGGTACAGGAAAAATAACTGTAGTCTTCCTTTAAAGTCTGAATGATTATTGCAATCAGCATTTAACATCAATAAAATAAATGAGGTTCACACTGAATCTTAAACATTGAGGATTTTTTGGGCGTTAAACCATTTGGCAGTGTTGCTTTTCAGATAGCTTGTTACTGAGGACCTCTGGTGCTTTTGAGTCTCTAGCATGTCAGAAAACTATTATTCACAGATTTAGAAATAATTCTACATAGTTTCAGTAAAATTAAAGTTCCAAATAAGAGGATGGGAGAAATCTCCATTTTTCTACATATGAATTTGTTCCCTGTGTAAACGTAGTTTTCATATGGCACATGGATTATGTATGGAAAAATCCTATCCACTTATCTGCTAACCTCTTGGGTTATCAGTAATGAATGTCCAATAACTGCATTAGTGAAGAAAAAAAAAAAAATCTTAAGTGGATAGTTGCTATTTTCATTTCTTTCATCTCCAAGTGCATATATTTTTAATATTGCCTGACTTTAGGAATCACCAAGAAGGTAGGTAAGGACAGTTTTTACTGAAATTCAGAACTTTGACATCAGTAGCTTTTCTTCCATAATTTGATACCTGATACAAGCTATCCATAAGAACCCTTAAAATACCTGTCTGCATATGGAGCTTACTGTGTTCTGGTTTAGAGCTTTTATGTATACACTTCCCACTGCTAAACTGCATAATGTATCTTTAAGCCTTGAAGATTGCTTTTAATGTGTACTCACTTGAATAAGCATATCCTAAAATAAAAAGTTTACAATTGTGCATTTCTGCAATTGCCTTATATTTCAGAAGTTTGAGCATAATTTCTAGCATTCACTTCCTGTATGAATTCAACAGGGTACTTTTCATTCTTTTTGAAGTGAGTAATTTCCTCCTTTTCTAAAAGGAATGCTTCCTTTTATGAGTAAAAACCTGATCATAGCTGGGACATTTGATTACAATACTACAATTGATATGTTTCTGCTTAATTAGTATGAGGAGGATGATGATTATTTACTTTTGTAATTATTATTTTTATTGTAAATACTTCTATTAATATTATAATATTAGTAAGTATTATTAAATTTATAAAAGTAAACTTCACTTTTAAAAAAGTGGCTTAGGGGATTCACTGAGAAGACATTAATGTGATGATGCATAACAGAGTTTAATAATCTATTTGCTAAAAAAACCATTTATCTCATTCATAACAGCTGGTCCAAACACAAACAGTTATTTAATAGCTGTCAGGACATCTTAGCTTAGTTAATTAATTAATTAACTAAGTCACTGTAAATAAATTATAAATACTTCAGTAGTTGTAATATTTCATAGTAATTGTGATTAGAGTAAATTAATTGCCAATTGTAATTTTTAAATTTATTTGTATACTTACTTTGTAGATTAAATAAATTAAAGGTAATTTGGGCAGTGTTCAAATGTAATTTAAGTATACTTCAAAGATATGCAAACTGGAAATTGCCTGTTTCTAAATCTGTTTCTTTTTCTCCCATTAATCTCTTTTACAGGTGGCATAGCTTTCAAAATAACCTTTCCCTTGTCAAGTTGGACATGAGGCCTAGTAGATTAACACTTTTTTCTTCTAGTTATTGACATGATGATATACTCTATTTTAATACACAGCATATTACAAAAAATTGTTTCTATGATTACATACTTTTACTATTACAATAATAGTCATTCTGAATGCTGAACATTTAAGGAAAGAAAATAAAGTTTTTCTGGTATTTCATAGACTGAAAGTCATATTTCTAAAATAAAGTCAAATAATTTAGAGAACGTGACATATTGTCAAGCAAAATACTTGGAGAGAAGATATGATGAAGATGGTGAACAATGATAAGAAGTGTTTCAAGGTATTGTATCCATTCTTGCTTTGGTTCAGTCATTAAATTCAGAGATCTACATGGAAAGTGACTTGCATTAAATCTAAAAATAAGACTATTATGTCAGGACCGATAATTACAAGTTCTTTGTCATGTATTAAACTGCAAAACTATTTAGATTTATGCATAGAGGCTGATATTCCAAAATCACAGGTGTTGTGAACTCTAGTCATGCTCAGGATGATAACTCAGATCAGTTCTGTGAAGTCATATAAATATGTTTTGGAAAGCATAACCTCCCGTTCAAGATGTAATGAGTTCCTTTTTATCAGTAACAGAGAGGTGATTTTCTTTGGCAATTTCTTCCCAATCTTTCACAGGGATTTTTTTTCCTTACATTCCCAGAACTTTTAGCATATCTGGAAGTTGACAAGCTTTTTTTAAAATAATAAAAATTTGGAGCATTAGTATCACACTCTGAAATTTGGAAAATATTTGCAGAGCAGTTTTGAAGGTTTAGCCTCACATTTCCAGAGAGAATAGGCCTCTTTTGTTATCTTTATGCTCCCCCAGAATAGTGGGAAATCCAGTATCACATCACCCATCACACAACCACCCTTTCTTTTCCCCAAAACTGTAACACTATGTTTGAATTGTTTGAATTTGGGCTCTGGGGAGCTGGAAACTAGAATTTCTGTGGCATTGCTGGCATAAGGGCTGATGGCTCCAGGTAGCTGACATGGGATTCTGGGCCATAGGTAGGGTGAGGGGAGTTCTGGGTGGGTGGAAATGAGATCCTCTGTCATGAGCAGGTGAGGGAAGTCTCAAGGGCATGGGCAGGAATAGTCACGGTTAATGGTGTTCTCAAGGCCTTGACAATGAGCCTGCAAATACTAATGCATTTGGTTCATTTCAATGAAATTTATCTTCAAAGATGATGGCACTATTTTTTGTAAATAAACTAAAACTTGTGCAATTGAGCACAAGTCTTAATTGGGTCTTAAGCTAAGATGTAAGTCCTAATGTATTTTGGCATATAATGTTATATCTTGAGGAACTTCTGTGTGTTGTTGTCTACCAAATCATTCATCATCAAGCAATCAGGAACTATTCATGTCTCCTATTGGTGAAGCATATCATAAAGCAGCAGAAATGATACATGTCAGATTCAAATAATTTTGTTGCTTCTCTGAAGAGCTGTTTAGATTGTATTTTACCTCTCCGGTACATCTGCCTATATACACGATGTTATTTTTACATGCTGTTGTTAATCACTCAATCAAGAACTCTATTTGTACCTGTCAGAATTTCATTAATTTATTTTGGTGGGGTGGGGAGGAGTGTACATCACCTTACCTGAAAAATCCTTCTTGTTATTGGACTCCAAGGAGAAAGGCCACAACAGACAACACAACAAAGCAAATATTCTGGGCTAGGACTTTGGCTGGAACAAACTGAGATGCTTCTGTAATCCACTGCTAAGAGAAGATGAAGAAAACAGTATTTGGATCATGGAAGCAAAACATTTTTTGCAAACATAGTATCAGATTTTCATTACTCATTTGCTCTAGTTTTTGTTGTTGTTGGGGGTTTTGATTTTTTTTCTTGGCCATCTAGGTATTTTCGTCTGGCAGAAGAGCTAAAATTAGTAGCCCTGTATATATGCATGACATGAAGCTCTACCTTTTGCCACCTTGATTTCTAAATATGTACACGCTGACATATGAAAGACAAAAACTGCCATGATTTAGAGATTTTTTTAGTGAAAACTTGGCTATGCTTTGTGTTGCATGTAACTGGTTAAGTCAGTAATAACTTCAGAAAATGACAAGTACAAAGTAAAGTAAATTACAAACTGAGAACTAGGTGTTACTACTACAAATTTAATTTTAGAGCTGGCTGGATAACATAATTTGCAAATAGAAAGCTGGTGCTGTAAGGAAGTGCAATTTAGAAGTAGGAGGAGAGCCGGTAAAATAGAATTATACACTGCAACTACTGAAATTTTATTCACTATAAATGAACTGATTTGCTGTAATGGGGGCTACATCGCCTTTCAGGGTGACTTTGGCTACATAGCAAAAATGTGTTGGGGGACCAGAAAGCATTAATTTACTGCTTTGAGATTTGTTATTGTATTAAATTAAATATCTGCTCTAAACCAAATTGATTCGCTGAGGGATCTGATCCAAAACATTTTCATAATAATTATTGTGGGATTATTTTTAATCTTCACTGTACTCTATTCCCTATATAATACTTCTCAAGAAATGAGTCCTTCATTAGCCCTATTTAACAAATCCCTAAGTGGCAAATCATTTGTACCATATCAGCAAAGCTGATTTATATAGTAGGTGCAGCTCCTGGGATTCTAACAGAATGAAATCCATTAGGTATTCTGTCATTCTGGAAGCTTTTTCAATTATTTACATGAAACTGTTTGTTAGTACTTGTGTCACTGTCAGTAAACTTTAAATGTCAATGAAGTTCTAGACAATTATAACAAAACATTAGTTGAGTTAATAATCTTAGTAAAAAAGCTAAAAAAGCTGTGATGTCATTTGTTAAAAGTTTCTAAATAGTTAATTTCAAAAATAATTATATTTTAATTTATGTATTGTCTCATTTTCTTGAAGGGAAGATGTTTGTATTAATTTTTGGATTTTCTTAATCCTCTTGTTCTTTTAACTGCATATTTTCCTGCCAAAATGTTTTTTCAAGGTTCATATTTTATTTTCTTTAAAGTTTAGAATAATTTAGTAGGACTATCTTTAATCTGATTTTTTTTTATTTTCTTGTTTTTCTTATTTTTGCCCCAGACATTTATGCCTGTTCTCTCATATGCATTTCTTACAAAAGAAGCTCATCTTCCTTTGGGTTATAATTCTGACGTAGCTGAATATAGGGTAGAAATGTTGCTGGTTCTTCTAATGAGGAATAAAACCCCTACTCCTTCTAAGTATTTCATTTGTACAGTCTCAATAAAATTATACTGGTTGTGCTTTATTGATTGCATTAATATACTTCATCTATTTACACCAGTATATCAAGGGACAAGAGTTAAAAATATTTAAGGATATCTAAACAGGGAGGTGTAACTAGATGTTAACTAAGTTATTAAAATATACAACAATTTTGAGCTTTTGATACTGCATTATGGTTATTGGGGAATCCCAGCTAAACCTTGCAATTTTCATTTAAGAAACTGCTGGAGCTGTCTTCTACCAAGGAACTGCATTTCTCACTGTAGCAGGAGATGTATAGAATAGAAAAAGGATGATGTTTATTCAGTTAGCCATCCCTTGAACCATTTCTTTATCCAGTTTCAAATAGTTGTTTTCCCTGTTGTTAAAAATCTACTGACAACAGGACAAATATCAAAACAACCAAAAAAGTACTGTTACCAAAACAGGCAGGTTTTGTTACCAAACAAGGCAGGTTTTATTACCTTTCTTCTGATAGTCACAGACTGCAGTTAAAATATTTTTAAAGCAGCAAACTTCTCATTAAACTTCATAGACATTGGAAAATGTAGTTTCTTATTTTAAAAAGAAAAATGTCGTGGGCCCTGACCACAAGCCAAAATTTTGAAAGGTAGATAATTGAAATGGTTACACTTTAATGTCACTTTTGCCTTCAGAATGTCCAGATTTCTAAACAGCAGTAATTTTTTCTTTCTTTTCTTTGACTTCAAAATAGTAAACATTTAAAAAACTTCTGAGTCTGTCCTGTCCCACCAGTCCAACTGTGGAAAATGTAATGTTTTCTTTCTCCACGGGAAAACCCAAAACTGAGTTCCACGTGGACCTTCCAGCAGAGACTGTACTTCCTAATTAAAAAATAATAATAGAATACCATTAACACTGGTAGTGTTATCTAGAATAAAATGTTCCACTGAGGTTTCAACAGACTGAGTTTTATAATATTCCAAGATATCAGTCACTTTGAAAAAGTTTAGCTTCAATCTTCAGAAATCTTCATTTGACTTTAAAGGTATAACAGCTAGGAAGGCTATTCTAATCATACACACATGAACAATTTGGTGATCAAATCATGTTAGTTTATGACCTTATTCAGTCAGTGTCTGCTGTGATTACTGTGAAAAGACATGGATAACTACATACCTCTGTCTTGCGTCTTGTGACAGTAATCATAATTATAAACATAAAGTACATATCAGAAGCCTCAAGAAAGTCTGTTTAAATTATACTGGAAGATGATTCTAATGTGAGAAAAAAAGCAAAATGTTGCATCTGCTACATGTCGTCAGCAGAGGATTTTGCTGTTTTCTGGATATGCCATGAGGGTACATGAGCAATACATCCTTCATGGACAATTGGTCAGACATTGCACTTTTTGAAAGATGTTTTTCACTTTTGCACTTTCAGGCCAAAAACTCAGGTTAAAACTATGTATGTGATACTAGTTTTAAATAAAACATTAAAAATAGAGGAAGCAAATTGATATCTGAGGATTTTGGAGCCAAGCAGAGAGCACTTAGGATAATTTTTAAAAGATGTGTTTAACTGTTATTGAACACTGCTTCTTTATTGTTGTTATGGGCTATATGTTAGTTTGAACATATTTCTTTCAGCACTTTGCATCAACCTGAACAGCAGTGAAAGACCTAGAAGAAAATTTCAGAATTCTTTTGACAAGCATCTTATTTATATCTTCTGAAGGAGTTAAAGACAATGTAAGCTATAGTCTTGCCATCTTTCAATATGTTATTAATGCTTATTTCTCTCTTTTTTTTTCAGTTTCATGTGTGGTCTGTTTGATTGCTTAAGCCCCAATCTAAAAATGAAAAATTTGAAACTTATATTTAAAGTGAATGAAGTTCCAAAGAAATTAGAAAATATATCTTAGCTCACATTAAATAACTCCTGGACTGATGGGCAATGGTGTTCATGTTTGCAACTTTATTTTGAAAGAGAAAAATACACATTTTTCCTCAGTCAGAATAGTGATTCCAAATCAGCAAAAAAACCGTGACAGCAAGAAAAAGCAGAGCTATGAGAATACCCAAACATGGCCGATTGAATCTTTGTTTGAAGCAGGAAAGGTAGTTGGTCTTAAATATTACTTCATGGATAAATATTTTTCTCCAATTAAAAAGTTCCATTTATTGTAAAATACTTTGGTTCTACCCCTGGATTTTCTCTGTTTTCAGTTCTAGGTTCTGTTTAGTCCAAATTGGCTTACTCAAGTCCAATAAAATTTTAATTGGTTTCTTTCAGAATTGTTAGCATTCTCTAAACAGCAGTCTTACATAGTTACATGTGTAAGTACCTTTTGTTGTAATTGAAATTACAGTTTTGCAAATGGTGAAAATATGCTCTGCAAAGAAAATATGTTTAAAAGTTTTTGTGTAATTTAGATGTTAGCTCTAAGGCTACTGGACTTGTATTGAGTAAGCAATTTAGGAACTGAAAAGAGAGCTCTAGGGAATGTTAAGAATAAAAGAGGCTTAAAAAAAATCATTTTCCCATCCCCTGTAATTTTCTAAGGTCTCAAATTGTCTAGTCCATTAGGGTGAAATGATAAAAATGTTCACAAAAAGTGTGTGCAAATGAAAGGCTGAGAAGCACTCCTGGACAATGCCTCCTTGGAGCAGCCAGCCAGGTAAGCAGAACATGTAGCTGCATTCAGAAAGTAATTTGAACTCTGGTATAGAACATCTTGGTTTCTCCTTTTTGAAACAGTACATCATAGTATGATAGCTCTGTAGTTGTTCCTGGATGAAGAGAAATTCACTTTTATAATCCAAACTATCCCGAGTCTTTTGTACAATCATTCTTACCAAATGTTGCATTGAATATATAGGAAAACTTTCCTGATTAAAAGCTGAATTGAAAAATTTATTTCTTCATAAAAAAGAAAGTAAATTGGCAGTTATGAGGAAAAGAAATAAAAGACTAATTGAATTATGGTTTGTAACTACAATTAGATTCAAATTTCTAAACTGCTTTTAAAAAAGTGGCCTTTTTTAAAGACTTATCCTAATTATGCCTTGAATAAATATTTGATTTCCTGTGCCTTGAATATTCTTCAGACTTCCTGAAAAAAATAACTGAGTTGGGTATTGTTTATTAATTTATTTACTTGAGGCTAGAGGCTCACTTTCAAAAATGAAAGGAGACTGATTACCAATATTCTTCAAGAAGAAAAGATTTCCACATGGTAAAAAGAATTGTAGAATCATAGAATTGTAGAATCATAGAACAGTTTGTGTTTGAAGGGACCATCATCTAGTCCAACATCCCTGCAGTAAGTAGGCACTCTTCAACTAGATCAGGTTGCTCTGAGCCCCATCTAACCTGACCTTGGATGTTTCCAGGGATGTGCAGTCTACCATCCCTCTGGGCAACCTCTTCCAGTGTTTCACCACCCTCAGAGTAAAAAATGTCTTCCTAATATCTAGTTAAAACCTCCCCTCTTTTTTAGTTTCTCCAAGCTGAACAACTCCAACTCTCTCTGCCTTACTTCGTAGGTGAAATGTTCCAGGCCTCTGATCATTTTTGTGGCCCTTCCCTGGACCCACTCCAACAGTCCCTGTCTTTCCTGTGCTGAGGGCTCTGGAGCTGGATGCACTATTCCAGGTGTGGTCTCACCAGAACAGATTAGGATGTAGAACCACATTCTTCAGTCTGCTGGTTGTGGCTCTTTCGATGCAGCCCAGGATATAGTTGGCCTTTGGGGCTGCAAGCACACATTACCAGCTCATGTCCACCTTTTCATCCACCAGGACCCCCAGCTTGTATCGATACTGAGGGTTGCCTCAACCCAGGTGCAGGACCTTGCATTTTGCCTTGTTGAACCTCATGAGGTTTTTCACAAGCCCACTTCTCCAGCTTGTCAAGGTCCCTCTGGATGGCATCCCATAACAACTGCACCACTCAGCTTGGTGTCACCTGCAAACTTGCTGAGGGTGCACTCTATCTCATTGTCTATGTCATTGATGAAGATATTAAACAACACTAGTTCCAGTACAGACTCCTGAAGGACACCACTCATCACTGATATGCATCTGGATACTGAGCCATTGACCATTATCCTTTATGTGCGACCATCCAACCTATTTCTTTTCCATGAAATAGTCCACATATTGAATCTATATCTCTCTAATTTGGAGAGAAGGATGTTGTGGGGGACCATGTGAATGGCTTCAGAGAAGTCCAGATAGATGACATATGTGGATCCTTTGTCTACTGATGCAGTCACTTCCTCATAGGCCGCTAGGCTAGTTAAGAGAGGACTTACCCAGGCAGAGAGATGAGGCTGACAGATCTGTAGTTCCCAGGGTCCTCCTTTCTACCCTCTTTAAAAATGAGTGCAATGGTACCCTTTTCACAGTCATCAGACACTTCACCTGACTGCCATGACTTTTCATATATCATGGCAAGTGGATTTGAAACCACATCAGTCAATTCCCTCAGAAATGTCAGATGCATCTTATCCAGTGTCAATGCCCCACTTTATCCTAGCACAGTGCCAGAGCAATTCAAATCACTCAGGGGGAGTGGTATAAACTACATCTTTTATAAAAAAAGATGCATGGACTCAAATGATCAAACAACCCATGCAGGACAGCACTGACAGGAAAAGCCACAGCCACAAAAGTTTGGGGAACAGCCCATCAGGGAATAGTGCTCGGCAACATTGTAACAATCTGCTTAACTTAACCAAACTGCCAAATAAATAAAGGTTAGATTCAGATTAGATATTAGGGAGACATTTTTTACACTGAAGGTAGTGAAACACTGTAACAGGTTGCCCAGAGAGGTGGTAGGTTCCCCATCCCTGAGAACATTCAAGGTCAAGTTGGAAGGGGCTTTGGGTAATCTGATCTAATTGGAGGTGTCCCTGCTTATTGCAGGGGGGTTTGGATTAGATGACCTTTAAATGACCCTTCCAACTCAAACTATTCTATGGCTCTATGATTCTTTGATTCGATGAATTGCAGTTTTCTATAACAGATTATCTTCAAAATTATGTCCCTTAACTGGATATAACTGAACTTCAATGTTCTCCTTCACACAGGTGGTTGATATGAAAAAGATACTAGATAACTTACCAAAACATTCCTAGTACCAAGTATTTTAGCTTAAAGTTGTATTTTTCCAAGTAAGTGACAAAACAACTAGTTACAGGTCCACAGTGGTTTTTTTCATGTGTGCCTGTAGTATTTTGCAGAGGATTTTCGTTTGTTTGGGAGGCTTTTTTCCTCCATAACAACCTATTTTTGTGAGTAGTTACACAGTGTCAGGAGAAGAAGGGGGAAGTGCCTGCTGTTACAAAAGCCTGCAGCTCCTCATCAGGGAATTCATAAGGAAGAGTGTGGTTACAGATCTATCTTTTACAAGTTTTTCAATTTTTTCTCCACTCTTCTTGAGATGTTACAGAACTGAAGAACTGAAATTCTATGTCTCATCCAACTTTGAGAGAAAACTGTTCTTTGGCTCTTAAAAAAAAAAAAGTTGGCTGTGGATCACTTCTGAAGGATGTTTTCTTTTTTTCTCCATGTAGTCCTTAGTAAAGTAAAGAAAGAGCTATATTTAGAAGTTCTGCTTCCAATTTCCCATTTCATAGTATTGGAATATCCATCTGTAGCTGACCAGTGAACTGCCTGAGATCATTTTAAAGTGCCTGCCTATTCTAATGCACTGTAGAAGGAAATCCAAAGTGAAACATATTGTCCTGGACTCCTCTTGACAAGCTACATCTACATCTAATACATGTTTGCATCTTTATTAGGTTTGGACTAGAAGGCTTTTTTAAAGTATGCATTTAAAGTGTCATAAATTTTACTTTCCCACCCACCTGATATCAACAACAATGTTCAAAACAGTGGTTGCAAAAAGAGTAATACTTTTTCTTTTATTATGTGACAATTTACAGACTAAATATGAATAAAATACAATGACTGTGTTGATCAGCTTATTCGAGTTATCCAGGCTGAGGTAATGAACTCAGACAAAGAACAGCTACATTACTAATTTGACATTTCCTCCTAAAAAAAAATGGAAATTTATGAATTTTAGATCAATCTTTTTTAGTATCCTTGGCAGATCTTCTAATTCACAAGTCAGTATCAAGCACAGTGTAATGAAGAAAAGTCTCATTTTTCAATGAAGAGTCATATATTTTCTCTCTGAAACTCACCAAAGTATATGTACAAAACGCATGTGACAAAAGAAGGAGAACCAGGGCTGGAACTGAAATGTTTGATCCAAAGGCAAAACCTCTGACATTTATTAGGAAGAATATTTGGGTTTCTTTCCAGTTCCAAAATCAGAATGAACCACAGCTGTTATAAAGAGGAGCAAGGGCGTTCCTTCAAGTATCAAGAACTACACTGTTATCCCAGATAACAGCTATCTCTGTTATTCCAGTATGCCATGAGTTTGCACATTTTTGACGCAAAGGTATCTGTGGAGCTCGTACTTTCAATTGAGACATACAAAAAAATTCATTAAAATTTGTTGTTTACTTAGGGACTGTTTACAGGCTGAGACAATTATAACAGCTGAGTCAAACTCCATACTTCTGATACAGATGTCCTTAATTCAAAGGCACTGCATCGGACAGAATAAAATCTTGACAACAATAGAGACACCACATTCTCACAGAGTTCTTTTTAACTCAGTATTTCAGAAATACATGACTTACAGGAAAATCTCCAAAACACTTACTTATCACCAAGTGTATATTACTGAATCTGTTGTCTTTTGATATTTAAGTTTGTCCAATGAATGTGGACAGAAACACCTCAAATTATGAATATAGAATCATAGAATCATAGAATAACCAGGTTGGAAGAGACCCACCGGATCATCGAGTCCAACCATTCCTATCAATCACTAAACCATGGCCCTTAGCATCTCGTCCACCCGTGCCTTAAACACCTCCAGGGAAGGTGACTCAACCACCTCCCCGGGCAGCCTGTTCCAGCACCCAATGACCCCTCTTTTCTTCCTAATGTCCAGCCTAAACATCCCCTGGTGGAGCTTGAGGCCATTTCCTCTTGTCCCGTCATATATACCTGTAAGATCAGAAATAAAGTAAATTGTATTTTCTAAAATATGTTAATAATATGTTTTGTTTGATCTGATCAGAGTGACAGTTATGAGCAAGTTAGTGTAGTAACCTCTGACTGAATCAAAAACATGGGAAGAGAAAGGTAGGTTTCATAACATTATTTAAGATTTCTTGAAAGACATTGATAAGGAAAGGGATGTAACACCTTGGAAAGAAAAAGCCCCTTTGGGGATTGTAATTCCCTAAAGTAAGAAGGGTCAGTACAAGCTTTAAAGAGAGAACTGCACAAAGAATCTGTAAAAACTTGGAAATAAAGATGGCTTACTAGAATTCTATTACATACCAACTCTAGGTTTCCAAAACACCTGGATGTCAGATCAGCAGATTTTGTAAGGTGCTTTTAAGTAATACTACATACCTCTGGTCATCATTTTTAATGCCTCAACATATATACTATCTGTTAGAAGACAGACAGTTTATCTCAGTTATTATCTTCTCACCATTTGACAAAAAGGTTTTTATACTGTAGCAGTCGGACAATTGCAGGTACTGTAAAGCAATACGGACATATTCATATGAATGACATGACATTTGCATATGTAAGCACTCATCTTTATATAAAATCACAGCATTTTGATAACATTTTGATAAGAATTGGTTATCCAGCCTACGGTGTTCATTCTTGCGTTACCAATCAGTTTAAAAAAACATTCAAGAAATGTAAGTAATTTGTACTTTAATCATATTTCCTGTGACATTTTTATAATGACAATGAATAAGCTGCGGTTTCAAATTACCTTGTTCATGTATTTGACAAATATATTGTCCAAATCTAGAAGTTATTGGGCTGATACTATCAAAAATTGACAATTACTTCAGACATTCTGAAGCATATAAACAAGAGCTGAAAAGCCATATGCTGCTGACTTTGTTTAATCTATCATGCTGATTTTGTTTAATCTATCATTTTAGGACCTTGTTCCTTCATTAAGTTCCATCAATGCATAGTATTCTTCAAGGCTAGGCCTTCATTTGGAGCTCTGGTTTAGCAGAAAGATGAATTGTTTCTTATCCAATTGGCAGGGTCTCTTTAGATAAAATGCCACAACATTTCAAAAGAGAAAAATGACTCATTTTTTTGCATGTTCTTTTGGCTTCATTCTTATCTATTCAAACTCATTTCCCTTCTAAACTATTGCTATATACATGCATGGTGCAGATCCTGAAGTTCTTTGCAATTGAATGGCAGCAGAATGTAATTAGTTCTTTTAATTCATTTCGTTTCTCTCTCCAGCAGGAAGATGTGCTAGTCAGCTGACAGTTGAGATCTATCAGCCTGTCTATAGTGCCATGCTGACACTTCTAAACACAAGCTAGTGCCAGTGGATGGATGCTTGAAACGTACTTAGTTTTGCCTATGGAATGGAATTTAGTACAAACATTTTAAAAGACGGATCTTTTTATCCTCAGATTAAAATTATTTTAATCCTATTGATATGGCTTCTGCATATATAAAACCCATATTGCTGCAATGTTCTTTTACAAGAATGTGTAATTTGCAGAGTTAGACTAAAGAAACCCTGCTACTACAATAAAAATAAATAATCTACATGCTTCTCTACCTGTATATATAAATTCTGTCCTTAATCAAGCTATCAAAACAGCGAAGCAGTGAAGGTGGACTCCTATGTTTCTTCCTTACTTGTCTAAATGAGTATTTGATGAAAATATACTGAAACTTTGAGTCTTTTAAGGGACGAAAGCATTTTTTGAGATGGGGGTAAGGATCAAACAAAGCATCTGAAAAATAAACAAAATATTGTTTAGTATTCTTTATCAGGAACTAAGCAATTAACAATAATGAAAGGGAATGCTTGGAGTGTAAGCAGTTTGCCAAGAGAGGCAAATTTAGGATGCTCACTGATTCAATACTGTTTGTTAAATTATTACTCTGAAAAACATGTGCTTCTCACCTCCTACGTCTTTTATATATTATACATTTATATATATATACTTTTATACACTACTCCCCTTGCACCTGCAGGCAATCCAGGAGACTTCTGGAGTGCATTGAAGATAACTTCTTAGTCCAGCTGATAGAGACCCCCATCCGAGGAGATGCAATACTGGACCCTATGTTCACCAATACAAGTGAACTCATCAATAATATTAGGATTGGAGGCAGCCTGGGCTGCAGTGATCATGCACTGGTGGAGTTCAAGGTCCAGAGGGATATGGGAACAGGTGAGGAGTATAGTCAGGACACTAAATTTCAGGAAAGCAGACTTGAAGCTCTTCAAGGAATTGCTCAGTAGGATCCCCTGGGATATGGTCCTCTGAAACAATGGTCCAGTATCCAAGGATGCTTCCCATAAAGCACAAGCGCAATCAGTCTCCATATGCAGAAAATCAGGCAGGGAAGAGACTGGTGTGGTTAAGTCAAGACCTGCTGGTCAAACTGAAGAAAAGGAGGGAACTGCACAGGCAGTGCAAGCAGGGACAGGGAACCTGGGACTTGTATAGGGATGCTGCCTGGATGTGGAGGGATGAAGTCAGGAAGGCCAAGGTGCAGCTGGAGCTAAACTTGGCAATGGAAGTAAAGACTAATAAGAAGGGCCTCTATAGGTATATCAATCAAGAGAGGAAGGTCAAAGAGAACATATCCCCACTGATGGCTGGGGATGGTGATCATGTATCAACAGAAGAGGAGAAGGCTGAAGTACTTAACCTTTTGCCTCAGTCTTCACCAATAACTGCTCTCCTCACCCCTCCTGGGTCATGGGACAACAAGACGGTGACAAGGGGAGTAAGCCCCCTCCCACCGTAGAGGAGGATCAGGTTCATGACCCCGTGAACAATTATAAGTCTATGGGATCTCACGAGATGCATCCCAGAGTTCTGAGGGAATTGGCAGATGTGGTTGCCAAGACACTCTCCATGATATTTGAAAAGTAATGGCAATCAGGAGAAGTCTCTGGTGACTGGAAGAAGGGTAGCATTGTGCCCATTTTTAAAAAGGGCAGAAAAGATGACCCTGAGAACTACTGACCAGTCAGCCTCACCTCGGTGCCTGGGAAGATCGTGGAACAGATCCTCCTAGAAGCCATGCTAAAGCACATGGAGGACATAGAGGTGATTAAAGGCAGCCAGCATGGCTTCACCAGGGGCAAATCCTGTACGACCACCTTAGTGGCTTTCTGTAATGGGGTAACTACAGCAGTGGACATGGGTAAACAAACACATGTGATCTATCTAGACTTCTGTAAAGCCTTTGACACAGTCCCCCATAACATTCTTCTCTCTAAATTGGAGAGCTATGGATTTGATATGTGGACAATACAGTGGATAAGAAACTGGTTGGATGGTTGTATTCAAAGAGTAGTGGTCAATGGCTCAAAGTCCAGCTGAAGATTTATGACAAGTGGTGTCTCTCAGGGGTCTGTACTGGGACCAGTGCTCTTTAGTATCTTCATCAATGATATTGACAGCAAGATTGAGTGCACCCTCAGCAAGTTTGCAGATGACACCAAGCTGAGTGGTGTAGTTGCTACACTAGAAGGATGGGATGTAATCCAGAAGGACCTGGACAGCCTGGAGAAGTGGGCCTCTGAGAACCTCATGAGGTTCAAGAGGGCTACGTGCAAAGTCCTGCACCTGGGTTGGGGCAATCCCCGTTTTCAGTACATGATGCTGATGATGTGATTAGGAGCTGCCCTAAAGATAATGACTTGGGGGTGCTGGTTGATGAGAACCTCGATGTGAGACAGCAATGTGCACTCACAGCTCAGAAGGCCAACCATATCCTGGGGTGCATAAAAAGAAGCGTAGACAGCAGGTCGAGGGAAGTGATTCTGCCACTCTATTCCCCTCTTGTGAGACCTCGTCTGGAGTACTGTGTCCAGTTCTGGAATCCTCAACAGAAGAAGGATATGGAGCCATTGGAACGGGTCCAGAGGAAGGCAACAAAGATGACCTGAGGGCTGGAGCACCTTCCATGTGAGGACAGGCTGAGAGAGTTGGGCTTGTTCAGCTTGGGGAAGAGAAGGCTCTGAGGAGATCTTATAGCGACCTTCCAGTACCTGAAAGGGGCCTACAAGAAAGACGGAGAGGGACTATTCATGAAGGCTTGTGGTGATAGAACAAGGGGGCAATAGGTATAAACTGGAGAGGGGCAGATTTAGACTAGACATTAGGAAGAATTTCTTCGCCATAAGAGTGGTGAGACACTGGAATACATTGATAAGGGAAGCTGTGGATGCCCCATCCCTGGAGGTGTTCAGGGCCAGGTTGGATGGACACTTGGGTAACTGATCTAGTGGGATGTCCCTGCCCATGGCAGGGGGGTTGGAACTAGATGATCTTTGAGGTCCCTTCCAAACCCAACTATTTTATCATTCTATGATTATTGAATATGCACAAAAAGCATAGTATGTTTAGATATTTAGGATACTGTTGTTACTCCCGTGTGACTTGATATCTTTAATCTAGTCAAGTTACTGTTCCATTGGGTGAAATTTGCATCCAGTTGCTAATTTTCACCTCAGATATACATGCACTCTAAGAACTATGACTAAATTTTTGAACCACTACCACTGAACTGTGTCCACATATTTCTGTTCCACATAAGGTTTATTATATAGCTTTGTTAGATAAAGATTAGATAAGAATAATTGTATAAAGATCTTTGTCTCTCACTATTCTATAAAGATATTTGTCTCTCACTGTTCTGTCTCTCTTTCATGTCTTACTATTTTGGGGTTTTTTCTAACTTTTCATGGCACCATTTTTAGTAAGTACTTCTACTCTTTTTTTGCAAGTGGTCTCTCAAAAGGTACTGATATAGTTCTTTTTCATGGAAAAAGCTTAAAATGTTCTAGTTTAAAGGCTTAGGCGTTCAAAGTAGACTATCTTTAGATTTAGAAAATTGAAAACTTTGTCAGATTGAAGACTCCATGATAACCTTTGTTTCACATGCTGTAGAATTATATGTTTTGTTCAGCCAGAAAACGTGTGGTTTAGTAGTAGTAGTAGGAAAAGAAGGAATAGTTGCCATGGTAACTGTCATACAATCCAGTGTGGTGCTTATGTTACTGTACCTCTGAGACAATACAAAGCGCATTTCTTAATCCCTTTAGTGTTTCTGGTTGAATAGTGGATGCCTAGTAGAGTGGCACTTGTACGTCCCTTGGCTGTACACTCTATTTTCCATCTCCTCTTCAGTAATCAGCCTACTATAAGTAGTACGAGTTAAAAAAACAAGCCCAACATTCAAACACAGAAACTTAGTGCTCTGCTTGAAAAACACACAATTTTTCCCCAGATTATAATGACTGTGATTTTATGAGGTTTTTCACATCCTCCTAAAATCTTTAAACACTAACGGATGTCAACAGAGAAACAATGAACCTTGTTCAAAGCATAGGAGATGCCTCGGAACAATTTGTTTCTTCCAAAGACCATTTTATGTATTTAGTCTCTTGCCTTCTAGAGTCAGTGAACATTGGGGAGAAATAAGACCAACCTCATAAAATTAAGGTTTAGATGATAATTTAATCATTGATTTTGACATATTTAACATCTGCTAGATTTCATCTAACAGCATGGAATGACTGAAAGTTGTGGCCCCAGTGGGGTGGATATCTTCAAACAGAGACAGTATTTTGTAGCAGCTTCGTCATCAGTTTTTTATGTCAATGCTGTTTCACCAGTGCTTTGCATATTGCTGTTTGAAATTTCCCAGTAGAAACTGGGATCCATACCATACGAAAATATTCCCACAAATCAGGTATAGGGAATCCTGCGGAAGAGTTTACTAAATGTCTTTTGTTATTTCATATTGGATAACACATTTAAAAGAAAGAGGATAGATTGAAAAATTAATTAAGCCTCGAAATTATAACTCTTGCCTGAAATGAGGGGCAAGAGAATATTTGCTCTGCTGAAATTTCAGTCTCTCTATAGGAAGTCAAACAATGGTAATTATCATAGAATCATAGAATCACCAGGTTGGAAGAGACCCACCGGATCATTGAGTCCAACCATTCCCACCAATCTCTAAACCATGCCCCTCCATACCTCATCCACACGCACCTTAAACACCTCCAGGGAAGGTAACTCAACCACCTCCCTGGGCAGACCGTTCCATTGCCTAATGAAACTTTCAGTGAAGAATTTTTTTCCTTATGTCGAGCCTGAACCTCCCCTGGCAGAGCTTGAGGCCATTCCCTCTTGTCCTGTCCCCTGTCGCTTGGGAGAAGAGGCCAGCACACTCTTCTCCACAACCTCCCTTCAGGTAGTTGTAGAGAGCAATGAGGTCTCCCCTCAGCCTCCTCTTCTCCAGGCTAAACAACCCCAGATCTCTCAGCCGCTCCTCGTAAGACTTGTTCTCCAGCCCCTTCACCAGCTTTGTTGCTCTTCTCTGGACTCACTCCAGAGCCTCAACATCCTTCTAGTGGTGAGGGGCCCAGAACTGAACACAGCATTCAAGGAGCGGTCTCACCAGTGCTGAGTACAGAGGGAGAATAACCTCCCTGGACCTGCTGGTCAAGCCATTTCTCATACAAGTCAAGATGCTATTGGCCTTCTTGGCCACCTGGGCACATTGCTGGCTCATGTTCAGTAGGCTGTCAACCAACACCCCCAGGTCCTTCTCCTCCTGGCAGCTTTCCAGCCAGACCTCTCCTAGTCTGTAGCACTGCACAGGATTGTTGTGCCCCAAGTGCGGGACCCGGCATTTAGCCTTATTAAACCTCATGCCATTGGACTCAGCCCAGCAGTCCAGCCTGTTCAGATCCCTTTGCAGAGCCTCCCTACCCTCCAGCAGATCGACACTTCCACCCAGCTTAGTGTCGTCCGCAAACTTGCTAAGGGTGCACTCGATGCCTTCATCCAGGTCATTGATAAAGACATTGAACAGGGCTGGACCCAGCACTGGGCCCTGGGGAACCCCACTTGTCACTGGCCTCCAGCTGGATTTCACACCATTTACCACCACTCTCTGGGCCCGGTCATTCAACCAGTTTTCCACCCAGGAGAGATGCGCCTGTCCAGGCCAGAGGCTGACAGTTTCTCAAGCAGAATGCAGAATGCTTCAAGAAACTGTATCAAAGGCTTTACAGAAGTCCAGGAAGACCACATCCACAGCCTTTCCCTCATCCAAGAGTCTAGTCACTTGGTCATAGAAGGCGATCAGGTTAGTTTGGCAAGACCTGCCTTTTGTGAACCCATGTTGGCTGGGCCTGATCACCCAGCTCTCTTGCAAGTGCTTTGTGATAGCACTCAAGATCCCCAGTTCCATGACTTTTCCTGGTACTAAGGTCAGACTGACAGGCCTGTACTTCCTTGGATCTGCCTTGTGCCCCTTCTTATAGATGGGCATGACACCAGCCAACCTCCAGTCCAGTGGGACCTCCCCGGTAATCCAGGACTGCTGGAAGATGATGGAAAGGGGTTTGGCAAGCACGTCTGCCAGCTCCTTCAATACCCTTGGATGAATCCCATCCAGCCCCATAGACTTGTGGGTGTCTAGTTGGGCAAGCAAGTCTCTAACCACCTCCTCTTGGATCGTGGGAACCTCGTTCTGCTCCTCCAACCCCTGGGGTTGTGTGCAGAGGGAACAATTTTCCTTACTATTAAAGACTGAAGCAAAGTAGGCATTGAGTACTTCAGCCTTGTCTTCATCCCCTGTTACTGTTGTTCCCTCTGCATCTAGTAGGGACTGGAGATTCTCCCTAGTCCTCCTTTTACTGTTGATATATTTGTAGAAAGATTTTTTGTTGTCTTTCACAGACTTGGCCAATCTGATTTCTAGTTGGGCCTTAGCCCTCCAGAGTTTTTCCCTGCACGTTCTTGCTTCCTCCCTGTAGTCCACCCAGGATGCCTGCCCTTTCCTCCAAAGCTCATAGATCTTCCTTTTTTTATTGATGTCTCTCAGGACCTCCCTACTCAACCACACTGGTTTCTTACCCCGCCGGTTTCTTACCCCGCTGGTTACTTTTCCGGAACATGGAGACAGCTTTCTCCTGAGCTGCTAGGAGTTCTTTTTTGAAGAGTGCCCAGCCCTCATGGACTCCCTTGCCCTTAAGGAGCGCCTCCCACGGGAGGTACCACGGGAGGTACTTTTCTGACCAGCCTTCTGAACAGTCCAAAGTCTGCTCTCTGAAAGTTGAGCGCGACTGTTCTGCTAACCTCCTTCTTCATCCCACCCTGCACTGAGAACTCTATCATCTCATGATCACTTTGCCCCAGGCATCCTCCAACCCTCACATCCCCCACAAGGCCTTCTCTGTTCACGAACAGTAGGTCCAGGAGGGCGCCGTCCCTTGTTGGTTCGCTCACCAGCTTGCATGTTTAAAATGCTCCAATGGCAGGTATTGGTTCAAAACAGTCACATCTTTTGACTGCACTTATTTCAAGTCTTTTTACTCTGTCTCCCCTCCCCCCCAGTTTTACGTATTATTTGAGGAATTTTTATTTTCCTCCAGCAGCTGAATTTTTATGTGAGTGTTACTTTTTCAACTACCTTTTCTCTCCAGCTTTCTTTTCTTTTCAACTTGCTTGCATCTTAACTTAGGATGGTATTGTAGCACAGAAAAAAAAATCAGTTTCTGGCAGTCTAAATGGAGAATTTTCTCTGTTTGCCTGAATTTCTCTGTAGTGCGAAATATTTGTATATCATATAAAACTTGTAAAAAACTGTGAAAATACTTCTGCAAAACCTAGACTGCTACATCTCTAAGCAGAAGTGCAAGTGATGTTATACTGGTAGTATTTCAGTGTTAGAATGTAAGTTATGAATGATATCTTTATGATTTAAATCCTATAATCTATAATGATTTAAAATTTTCAACCTCTAGATTTGCATATACACTATGAGTTTTAAAGTTAAAATGTGGCATTAATGCATCATCAATGTCTCAATACTCACAGATTTAACTACAAGCAACCATTTCCCCTATTCCTCTTAGTTAATAACCTTAAATAAAAAGTTGTTGCAGATTTTGAACTTGCAAGTTAATTGTGTCTGTTTCTTAACTTCTTCTGCGTAGAATACTATCAAGCATTTATTTAACTAACAAGTTTACAAGTGGAATGGAAGGTTGTCAAAGGACAGGACTCTCAGCTGCTCAAAAAAACATTCAGATGATTTGACAGTATTCACACAAGTTTATTGTTGAGTGCAGTTTGCAAGCAATTCTAAAGCTGTCTGAAGACAATAGTAAGACTTGTAACAGAAGCTGTAAGCAGTGTAATGCTTAATCTCAATATATCTTATTTAGAAGGACAAATCAGCTCCAGAGGCTAATGGCTGCGGGCAATAGAATCTCCAAAACAAAGCACCAGTGACAGATACTCTAACAACTCAAATATGTACTCTCCTGGGAAGTTTTTGTGCATTTAAATGGGTAAGCTTAGGACATACTTCTTTTACTATTTACAGTCTTTACAAATAATTAACCCAAAAGAGAAAAATATAGTTTTCACTTCTGACAACTGAAAGTCAGTAAAAGACTGCAAAACAATAAAATAAAATTTTCATTTCCTTGTATTATTACAGAAAAGAAATGGGAAAATAATGCACAACGTAAAGAAAAAATTATAGATAAGCCACATGGCCATGAAGAATTAGGGAAAACTAGAATCTATGAAGAACTGCCACGGAAAATAAAGCACAAAACTAACATAAATCACACCAGTTAATTTGTAGAGCCATATTTTCTCTGGAAAATTAACTGTTTAAAGGTCCAGATATTCTTTTTCTTTTGAATTTGAAGGTTGTATAATTTGGATTAAAATCTGCTAGAAATCTGTTCTTTTCAAGTACCATAATTATTACTTATTAATATACTATATACATTTTTACCCATATAATAATTATTTGCAATAAAATACGAAGTTAATGTGCTCACTCTAGTTTTGACTGCCTGTGTTCAAGACCAGCTCTGACACTGTGCAGCCTTGTATCAGATTTCTGTGTGAACAGCTAAGCTGTGAGAGTAAGCTGTGTAAGAACACGCCTGGGTGCCTATCCCGCATCCTCCAGCCAGGGTCTAGGGAACTGTGCTTGTGCTTATCCCCAGCCTCAGGACCAGCCTCAATACCAATCATGCCTGTGCCCAGCCTGGCACACCTGGCATCCTGGGCTCTCATTAAAGTTCATCCATTGTTTTGGCTCTTATTGTCATGGTGAAGGAGATAAATTAGTAAAAGTATTTCTTCAAAGACACTTTTCTTCTTTTGTTCAGTACCCTGATACGTCTGCCTACTTTGGAAAGCCTACCATTGTTCTACAAACTCGTTTAATGTCTGAAAAAGTAGTTCTGATTACTTACTCTTTGGAATACAAGGATCACTATTTTTTTTCCCTTTTTGGAACAGAAGACAGCTTTGCATACGTTTTTTGATCATTCACAGACATCCTGCGACTGAGCACAAGAAATTTAGCACCATTGTCTTCCAGCAAACTTAAAGAATTCAGCATTTAGATGTTAAGAAAATGAGAACAGCCATATTGATTTTGTATGGCTAAAAACACTCCTCATTATCCCATCTTCCACAAAGAACCTAGATGGATACATATTGAGGGATACTTGTGCTAGTGAAGGGACATGATAAGTATATATAATAATCCTTTCTCACATTTTCCCAGTGTCCACCTATTTTGAAATATTTTCGGGGTCTCTTGAGTTTGTATATTTCTAAAATCCTTTTATCTCTGTGCCAACTATTCATTGAAGTGGTTGATGAAAGCACATATAATTCTTGTAGAAGTAAGCTCCTTTAGCAATGACTTCTGTGGGAGTGCTTCCTGTTGAAAAACTGACTTTTTTTTCTTTTTTTTTGTAAGTAGAGCCGAATATTTAGGTGCTTTCTCTTAGTATTTGCTCAAAATGTTCACCTCCATTTCAACAAATGCTTAATTGCTTCCTGTATATCGATTTTAGGATGAAAGTCTCTATTGCTGAAAAAATAAAGACTTTATTTTAAATTGAGTAATAGCAGTATAGCAAATTGAGTAGATAGGAGTCTGAGATAATCTTGTATAACAAAAAGAAAAGCTATGTGTGAACCGAAATATTTTCATTCCAGTAAAATGAGGGTTCTTATTGAATCATAGAAACATAGAATCATTTAGGATGGAAAAGACTTTTAAGATCACTGAATCCAGCTGTAAGCCTGCCATGTCCAATACTAAACCATGTCCCTAAATGCCACATCTACACATCTTTTAATAACCTCCAGGGATGGTGACTCAACTGTTTTTCCAGTCAGCCTGTCCCAATGCTTGATAAACCTTTTCATGAAGGTTTTTTTTCTTAATATCAAGGTTCTTTCTCAACATAAAATGACATCTCCCAGTTAGTAATACTTATTTGAAATGGTCCGTTACTAGAACAACTTCATTTTTAACATCTAGAGATAACATGACCCTGAGAGGAGCTGTGTTTTTAGTATGTGTGAAAGGCATAAGTACCACCTTGCCTTGAGGACAGAGTGAGGCTTCATGTCTTACTCGTTGCTTAGCTCAGAGGCCCAATGTTATGTCACTAGGGTGAGACAGAAAACAGTTTTTGGACCTGGAATTCCAGTCTGAGCCAAATATCACTTGTCAAGTGAACTACAGTGTGTGACAAAGACACTCATTTACATGAATTTTAGGGATGGTCATGTGTGTGGTGGTGGTTGAAGTATTCACTTGGCTGAGTGAGGAAGGTATGAACTACCCCCAGTAAAAATTGTTTTATTCTATAAAGTGATGTGATGTTTACACTGTGTCAGACTATGTGAAGTTTGCCATTTCTAGGATCATGACATTCCAATTGACCACCCTGTCAGAGTTTAAAGATTCATTTTTACGAATTCAAGCAAACACTATGTTCTTCTAGGATCTCAGGATTAGCCAAACATGGAAAATTTGTTCTGATTTCTACAGTTGCATAAACATAAGTTAGGCCACTGTGAAGGCCAGTAGCTCCTTGTGGGCTAGTGCACGGGGATGCTCCCCTTCGGGGTGGCAGGGCAGGGCTTGGCAGCCAAGGCCCATCCCAGTGCCACGGCCAGGAGCAGGGAAGCTGAGAGGCACTGTGGCAGCCCCAGTCCCAGGCACTAGGCAACTCCCTTACAGTGGGGATGGGAGGATGTGGGCCTGGCTGGGCAGGGCTGTGGGAATCTGAAGATCATTCTTGTTGGGGCATCGCTGTGGCTGTGGCTGATGGCTCTGGTTGTCTAAAATGGGGTCCTGGGTCATGGGCAGTTGAGAGGAGCCTCAGGAGGGGCCATGGGCAGGGATAGTTGGGGATAACAGTGTGCTAGTAAGCGTGACAACATAAACCTCTCTATAAATTTAAGATGGAACTCTTAAGCTTTCTGTAGAACTTTTTTGTCCATAGCAATCTTTGTTTGCTACTTGCAGTCTGGAATAGGGAAGGACCTGCAAAGCATTAACACAGTTGAGTTAGAGAGGTAGAGCTGTCTGCTTTTTCTTAGCTTTTCATACTCAAGTAAGAAATCTAGGTCTTTATTTTCTTTTTCCTTTTGGAAATGTAAGTGTTTGGGTGTTGCTTTGGTTTGATTTTTTTTGTTTCCTGAAATTGAACTAACCCAAAGGAAGAAACAGTCTCTGTGACGTGAAGACAAAATGATGTCTCAGTGTTTTACTGCTGATAAGAATGTTCTGTTATCATCATTGTTTAGCACAACCTACTGCAAGAGGAGATTTTTACTGTTTAAAAAATTTGTGAACTATTACATTAATGTCAGATTTATGGCGTTCCCAATGACTGGCTTGAAATAGAGCATTAAAAAAAAAGCTGATGTTGAATAAATATTTATAGGGGTTTTCTTCTTAATTCATTTCTTCCTCAGTGAATAGAAAACTGAGAAGAGACTATTATTTGCCTGTTGCCCTTGAGTTAAGCTATAAAAGTAAAACTTAATTAAAAAGTACTTTTGGCAGTAGAATTTATTTACATAAGGCTTAGATAGGTTGGAAAACCAGAAATAACAGCTGATAAAGAATGGAAAATGAGCTGGCTTATAAAGTATTTGCACAACATTACAAAACATGCCAGTTTTACTGTATGTCAGAAGCAAATACAAGTACTAGTCTATACACATAGCAAGGAAATAGGGTGCTGTGAATGCCGCATCCCTGGAGGTTTTCAAGGCCAGGCTGGATGTAGCCTTGGGTAACCCAATCTACTGGGATGTTCCTGGCCATGGCAGGGGGTTTGGAACTAGACGATATTTGAGGTCCCTTCCAACCCTAACTATTCTACGATTCTACGATTCTACGATTCTATGATTCTATGATTCTATGACAGGAGAATGAAAAGACTGCAATATAGTCATTCTTTTCACAACTGTTAATTTCAGAAATTGTGGGATTTTTTTAGAAACTATTTGTTTCTTCCCTCTTTTTTTCTGATAAATAGAGGATAAAAATATTTATTAAAATTTTGGTGACAATTTTTCTGTCAAGAGAAAAGAACAGTATTAAACCTAGTTGTGACAGATATTTGTTATACTATGTGCATAATAAAACATCATAGTTTTAGAGACATCAAAAATCCTTATGCTTTCCTACTAACAGGGTACTTCTATTACCAAATAATCTAAAAATATAAATAATGTTTCTATTCATAAACTTTAAAAACAACTAAAAATTTTAGAATAACATTTCCAAGCTGTATTGTCTACTCATTCCATAATCTTCTGAAGTATTTATACTTATACAGTATCTCACCAATATGAATTTGTTTTCTTGGATAACTTATCTCCTTTATAAATGCAACCAGAACTCTTGCATCAAGCTCTGAATCAACAAAAATAAGAACTGAGTGATACTATTTACATTCTGTCTGTAGCCATAGGTTTGATAGTGTATTCTCAAAGACCTTGGGGAACATCTGTGTAACTTGTTTTGCTTAAAGGAAGAAATGTGGCCTGTATCATGCTGCTGTTGAATGTCTTTGAGCTGCTTATGGAGAAGACAAAGATCTCATAAGACTCCAGTGATTATTCTCTTAGGCTTAAGTGTGCAGCTTTGGAAGAAGGAGAAAAATCCAGACAAAAATAGCTAAGAAGCATTTTAAGGCTCAGTTTCTAAACTTGCCTGTCAGAACTCAAAGGGAACTGGATAGGTTCATTAATTCAAAAGATTCTAGCACAACTTTTCATTTTTTTATAAAATATACCCCAAAACATAGAAAGCCTATCAAAAAAAAAAAAAGAAACAACAAAACCAAAAAATCCAAATGCATGGTTTGAAGTGAGTAATGAAAAATGCAGAGCACATTTTTGTAGCCAGATGACATACAGAGTGGAGTGTTAGAATGACAATATATCTGGAAGTAAATTGACCCTACAATGAGACAGGCAAGTCTCAATTAGCAAAACGTTCCTGCAGTGCTTTGGTTGGATATTGTAACAAAGTCTTCAGAAACAGTACTGTAACCTATCATTGTTAGAAATTTTACAGAAGACACCTCAATGCTATCAAGATTTTAAGGCTGTATTGACAATGAGTGCAAGATTAAATGTCGAAGTTAGTCTTAACCTGGTTTGCTACAGTATTTGGAACTTCTTGGTGTCAAGGAAGGTCTTGGTAAACTGAGTACGTAGCCTAGAAGAGAGCCAATTAAAAAAAAATTAATTTTAATACAGTGATGAAAAAAACATGGAATTCTAGTAAATAGAAAGCACAAAGAAATCTTTTCATTCTTTTCAGCTGGAGGGATTTCTGAAAGGACTTGTCAGACAGAGACAAATACTGTGCTGAAGTGGCTGAATGATTCCCAAGTGAGTTTGGGAAAAGCAAGTTATGATATATTTGCAACCTTCACCATGGATAAAGCTAAAACAGAGACCTATGACTTTGCTTTTAGAAGGCTTATTATATCATACATAAAAGACTGTACAACTAGATTGACATAGTGAAGTATATAGGTAGCACCAAACTAGGGAAAAACAACTATAAATGTTACAAGCCAATCATTATAAAAGAAGGTATGATTAAAGATCATGCTTAAATCCCTTCTTTTTCTATAATTCTAATCAGCACTGTAATTCAGGGTTCTAATGAAGAGGATCCTTGATTTTCTATAACAAGACTGTATTGTGCTGCCAAGATAATCTGGAAAGAATTACGTAGTCAGAACCTGAATAATGAGGAATATTGTCTCCTAATTATGCCATTCCCCTAAAAACCATCCTGGAAGATAAACTTGCCCAGCCTAGTTAGTGATCTAAATTTCTTCTTGCCTTTTCATCTTCCCTGGGTCATACCATTTCTGATCCTTCATCCATTGGCAATAATTTCTTCTGTAGCAACTCACAGAAAGCAGAAATTAAAATGCAGTATTTATGTCATACAGGCAAAACATTTTTTTCACATGGCTTGATATGTAAGACTGTAGATGTTGTGATGGGAGTCTATTATAGACCACCTAGCCAAGAAGGAGAAGCTGATGAGCTCTTCTGCAAACAACTGGGAGAAGTCTCAAGATCACTAGCTTTTGTCCTTGTGGGTGACTTTAACCTACCAGATGTCTACTGGAAGTACAATACAGCAGAGAGAAAGCAATCAATGAGGTTCTTGGACTGTGTGGAATACAACTTCCACACAGAACTGGTGACTGAGCCAACAAGGGAAGGCGCCGTCCTGGGCCTGCTGTTTGTGAACCAAAAAGGTCTTGTTGGGGATGAGATAGTTGAAGGACGACTGGGGCAAAGGTATCATGAGATGGTTGAATTCTCAGTTCTAGGAGCGTTGAGGAGTGGGACTAGCAGAACAATCACCTTAAACTTCCAGAGGGCAGTCTTTGGACTATTCAGAAGTCTAGTTGAAGAAGTCCCACAGGAGACAGTCTTTAAAGGCAAAGGAGCCCACGAGGGCTGGGTACTCTTCAAGAAGGAAATCCTGGCAGCCCAGAGGCAAGCTGTGCCCATGTGCTGGAAAATGAGCTGTCAGGGAAAAAAAAATAACAGCTTGGTTGAGCAGGGAGATCTGGGTGGACATCATAAATAAGAGGTATGTCTTTCATAGTAAGGAAAGTTGTTCCCTGTGTGTACATCCCCAGGAGCTAGAGGAGCAGAACAAAGCTCCCATGATCCATGAGGAAGTGGTTAGAGATGTGCTTGGCCAATTAAACACTCACAAGTCTATGGGGCCAGATGGGTTCCACCCGAGGGTGTTGAGGGAGGTGGCAGACATGCTTGCCAAAACCCTTTCCATCATCTTCCAACAGTCCTGGCTGACTGGGGAAGTTCCACTTGACTGGAGGCTGGCTGATGTTATATGCATTTGCAAAAAGGGTGAGAAGGAGGTTCCAGAAAACTACAGGCCTGTCAGTCTGATCTCAGTGCCAGGGAAAGTCAAAAACAGGTGATCTTGAGTGCTGTCATGAAGCACATGCTAGAGAACCGGGTGATCAGGTCCAGTTAACACAGGTTCATGAAAGGCAGGTCCTGCCAAACTAACCTGATCGCCTTCTATGACAAGGTGACCCACTTACTAGATGAGGGAAAGGCTGTGGATGTAGTCTTCTTGGATTTCAGTAAAGCCTTTGACACAGTTTCTCACAGCATTCTGCTTAGGAAACTGTCAGCCTCTGGCCTGGACAGTCGAACACTTTCCTGGATTGAAAACTGGTTGGATGGCCAGGCCCAGAGAGTGGTGATAAATGGCATCAGTTGCAGCTGGAAGCCAGTCAAAAGTGGTGCCCCCAGGGCTCAGTGCTGGGTCAAGCCTTGTTCAATGTCTTTATCAATGACCTGGATGAAGGCATTGAGTGTGCCCTTAGCAAGTTTGCGGATGACACTAAGCTGGGCAGTAGTGTTGATCTGCTGAAGGGTAGGGAGGCTCTGCAAAGGGATCTGAACAGGCTGGACCACTGGGCTGAGACCAATGGCATGAGACTTAACAAGGCCAAATGCCAGGTCCTGCACTTGGGGCACAACAACCCTGTGCAGTGCTACAGACTGGGGGAAGAGTGGCTAGAAAGCTGCCCAGAGGAAAAGGACCTGGGTGTGTTGGTTGACAGCTGACTGAACATGAGCCAGCAGTGTGCCCAGGTGGCCAAGAAGGCCAATGGCATCTTGGCTTGTATCAGAAACGGTGTGACCAGCAGGTCCAGGGAGGTTATTCTGACCCCGTACTTGGCACTCATGAGACCACACCTTGAATACTGTGTTCAGTTCTGGGCTCCTTGCTACAAGAAGGATGCTGAGGCTCTGGATTGTGTCCAGAGAAGAGCAGCAAAGCTGTTGAAGGGGCTGGAGAACAAGTCTTACAAGGAGCAGCTGAAGGAACTGAGGTTGTTTAACCTTGAGAAGAGGCTGAGGGGAGACCTTATTGCTCTACCTTTAAGGAGGTTGTGGAGAGGAGTGTGCTGGCCTCTTCTCCCAAGTGACAGGGGACAGGACAAGAAGGAATGGCCTCAAGCTCCCCCAGGGGAGGTTCAGACTAGATATCAGACAGAAAATTTTCACAGAAAGGGTCATCGGGCACTGGAATAAGCTTCCCAGGGAGGTGGTTGAGTCACCATCCCTGAAGGTATTTAAAAGATGGGTAAACGAGGTGCTCAGGGACGTGGTTTAGTGGGAGATAGGAATGGTCTGACTCAATGATCCAAGAGGTCTTTTCCAGCCTAGTGATCCCACGATTCTATGATTCTATGACTTGAGATGGTTAATAAGAGCTTATTGTCTTTTGTCACTGAAGTGATAGGCAAATCTACTTATGTCCACAGTAACTGGATATATACCACCCTCAGTGTACAAGTTGTTTGTTTAATGTACTCTCTGATATCTGTGTATCACTAGTGATTACTGCCCACACAAAAGAAATACAGCAACAAGATACAGTTTATGAAAATTTAATCAGAAAGTACTTAGAATTAATTAAATGGATAGCAAATCAAGTAGCACATAGTAGTCATGGAGACCTGTTCTCTGCTACCCAGCAGAGATAACATTGATTGGTTATACATAGCATAGCACAGAAAATGTCAATTAGATATAGAATTAACTACTAGCATTAGAAAATTATCTAAACTACAGATAGTTTCAGTAAAATACATTGTAAGGTATAGATGTAAGTTTAAGCACTGTCTATAAAGAAATACATGTGAGTGATTCTATGTGAGTTGTGAGCTCAAGTACGGCACATTTGCATAAAGGATCTTCAGATGACAGGCAACAGTCTAGTTTAACTCACCATTCCATGGATATTTTCTATCCATATGGTAAATCTTTGATAAATACTCTCAATGGCCTAAGACCTGGCTACATAAAATTTGTTTTAAAATTTAACAAGCTTTCAAGCAACTATTCATAGTATTGGTGCCAGCATAATTGTTATGAAAGTGTAGTATTCTTTTTCACAGTACCACCTTTAAGATGATGAGGCTGAAGATTTAACATTACAGAGAAAAATCAACTAAATGTGAGAGCTGCAAAAGCTAATAAATAGTATAGCAGTGTCAGTCCACTTCTAGATGTTTTTCAGTGGATGTGACTGCATTACTTAATCAATGTATCATCAATACTTTAAACTTCTTGCACTTTGTGTCTACCTTATGACTTACTGTCTGTGCCATTAAAAAATAATAATTAAATTAATTGTAAAGAAATAACTCATAGCAAGACAAAAGAAGGTATAAAAAAGAGGAAAACACAAAGCAACTGACTTAAAGACAAGCTGATCTTTACAAACAGTTCTTCAGAGGTTTTGATGAAAACTTAGTTGCAAGATTTTTGTATCACTATATGAATAAAAAAAAAGAACCTCAGACATTAATTTAGCTTATCAAGAAGCCTTTATTGTTTCCTTCATAACTTAATTTAAACTGTTTCAGGAAGCAGTTCCATATTTTTAAATATTCTTTTCTTCTACAACCAGTTATAACTGAAAAACAGACCTACATCAGCAGGGTTGAATAACCAAAGCACTTGTATCTGTAAGAGTGGAAAAAGGTTACATAGAGATGTCAGGGTCTTTCAGAACGGGGGAAGTAAGTGAAAAGTATTGAGATGCAAAAATGATGGTTATCAACTTCCAAAATATAATTACAGTTTAAAAATATATTCAGTCATGGTTAAGCAATTTACCGACATACCTAATACTGACCTAAACTCTAATTTACATTTTTTGGAGGGGAGACTGATTTTTGGAGGTTTTTTCTTTTGATAATGATCCCTTTTCTGTGTGTTATACATTTCTAGCTTCTTCACTGCTTTTGTTAATAATATGAATGCTAAAAACTGAGAAAACAGGCTTTTTGAAATGTGTTTCCCCAGCCATACTTTTTCTGAGAAGTGCCACATGTCTTTCCTCTTCTTGTAAAATATTAGAAGAAAAAATGTTGAAAAATTCTGCTGCATCTAAATATTGCTATTTTTATATTCAAGCTTTTCAGGTTATGTTTTGTTAGCATAAAATTAAATAAAGCTAGACATCCAATTTTGGAAGTGTGAGCCTGCTGCATTAAAATATCTACTCTGATTATAGTTTGAATCTTGAGATTCATTGCTTGTGTTTACTGTCTTTCCAGACCATGTGCATTGTTTCACTTGTCATTTTTTAAAGAGAAGTTCTGTGTGCTGAATAAATGTTCTAAATAGTCTTCTAACTATCCTAAGACCGAATGTCTCCAAATTTTAGAGTTGCAGGGAAGCTTCAGAGACTGATCAGACTGCAGAATGTACAACTCTCATTTACATCATTCTTCAGAGCTTATAACTCCATATGTCTTTTTAGACAACATACAGCCAGCAAAAAAAAACTTAATTAAATTAGATTGCATTTTGAAGCTCACTTCCTTTTCATTTATACTTTATAATTTTCTGATGGTATTGTTTCAATGTCTGAAAGAACAATGTTTGAATAGTCAGCAAGTTTTTATACAATTGTATGATTAAACAGGATTTCTTTTGAAAGATGTGCTAGATTTTGTTTTGCGAAACACTGACTTTTAGAGTTGTAGTTATGCAGAGCTTACATTGTCTGACTTTGTATTTGATTCATTAACTTAGTGATTTCTTACGTGTATTGCTTAGTGAGGATACAAGTGACATGTTGGACATGCATATTGTGATATATCCCTGAAGTTATGTTTCATCTGGTGATGAAAATTCCTGTGTTCTACATTGAGAAGTAAAGCCAGAAAGTCCATATGATATTATACTACAAATCTGGGAATGTCACAAAATTTCAGTTCTCTGGTTATCTATCTCTTCTATATAATGAAAGCACACTAATGTTACTGTGTAGTTTTACACTTAAAGATTAGTTTATCATGATCAGTCCAAGGAATGATGTAGTTTGAAGGCAACCACCTCTCACAATGTTTTCCATCTAAACAGTTAGAAGAAACAGTTATAAAAGCTGGATTTAATACTTCTGTTCATCAAGTGTGTAATAATTCTAAGGTTTTAATTTGATCTTTCATTGTCTTTAACAAGAAAGGATTAGAAGGAAATAAATACGGTTTGGCAGTAAGAACTGAGCTTCTGGAAATACCTTGTCTTTTCTTCACCATTGCCTATAGAAATCACAAAGTTTGGACACAATATCCCAGGGTACTCCTACATTATGAATGAATTCTGCTGAGATTGAATTATTTTTCAAGCTTGCTGCACAAAATTGCTGAAAGGACAGAAGAATTCTCTGTGAAAGGATTACTTATGCTCTGCAGACAGTATTGCTAGCTTTCCCGGACATTTTAGTTGAAACTGTAGACTTCTTAGGACTCTGCAGCTGTAAACCCAGCGTTTTGTATGTGACCAAAGAAAGGAATTTAAATTAAATTTTATTTTTAATAAGAATTATTCTACTCAGTAAGGATCATCTCTTGTTATCCAACTAAAACTTCCTTCACTTTGTAGCATTTCATTGGAGTTTCTTCTGGAGATAAACAGATTAGAAGAAAAAAATTCTGGAGTGAAAATGATGTTGCAACTGAATCTATATTCCTCTCTGTCTATCTGTCTACCTATCTATCCATCTGTCAGAGAATACTATGATGGGACTGTTTAAGAGACTGACAAAACAGGACAGTTTTAAACTGTAAAGCTCAACTTTACAAAATCAGTTTATTAAAAGCATTCTTCTTACAAAAGTTTAATTCTTTCATGTTATCATCACTACTTATTCAAAATTATTAGAGTTTGAAACTAATTTCTAAGTTAGCTGTGACTATCTTGGGGACAATGCTGTACAGTCAGCACTGGTGGTTAGGGCCCTTACTTGTTCTTAGTCACCAAGGTCAAGGTGATCAGACTTGAGAACTCCTGAGTCAGAAGTCAAGAAAACTTGGCTTGTCTTCCAGTTTTCTTGATTTGTGACTAATGCTTTTAGCCTGTTGCCCTGCTCCCCTCAAAGAAGTGGGGATCTCCTCAACTTACTGCTTATGTTGTTTTCTTACATCTTGCCACACATCCTTCTAGTACTTCTAGCAGGATGTCCTGCCAATTTTCGCAATTTTACTCCACCAACTTTGTTACTCAGGTGTTTTGGCAGTGTAGCTGCCCTCCCCCTTGTGGTGATTGCATTGCTCACATACTAATGTAAAAGTTTATCTGTCTATGCCATCAAAGTATTGCAAAATGCTAACATATTCTTGTTAGCTACACCACTTCAGCATGCTTATCTTCAGCTTCAAGACATGTTAATACATTAATTATATCCCAATTAGTTCATTTGTAATTGACACGTCACTGACCTTTTCAATGGACTGTAATGACAAGGTCCATCAGTATTTATAGACTAAAACCACAGTTTACATTTAGAGTGTCGATGTAAACTAACTTCTCATCAAGGAGACAGTTCAATTTTGAAAAGTTATGGAGTCCTCCTATATTAATACTCAGCATGGGATATGAAACAGAATTCTCTGATGGCTTTGTCTAGTGCTTGTCCTTTCTCCTTTGACTGATGTGCTACCTCCTGGTATCTTGTATCGTGCTAAATATTTTTCTTAAGAAAAATTGTTTCCTTCAGTGAAGTAGTTCTATGTGCATCAGTAAGATGACCTGCATATGCTTCTCTGCTCTTTTGATTGGACACTATCATCTCTTTCTTCTGAAAGCCAGCATTTCTTTCACTCTTTGTATAACCTTTATGATATTTCCAAGAGGTTGTTCAGAAGTGTTTTGTTAAATTAATTATTCTGTAGCTGATATTCTGTGTCTAGGTTGTTCAGAAGTGTTTTGCTAAATTAACTATTCTGTAACTGATATTCTGTGTCTTCTGGTTGGCTAGTCTTCCTTTCCTCTACTCAGCAGCTTCTCTTGTGGAAAATTTCTCTACAGAAAGACTTATATAGTCACCCAGAGTTAAAGTAAAATTTAAAGGACCCCCTACCATAGTCCTTTATTTTTCAAAGCCGTTCAATAAAGAAAAAAAAAGTAAATAACACAAATAAAATAGAGAAGTACTGATTGTTAAATGTAACCTTGGTATAAATGTTCTTTTTCTTTACACTCCCATAACTCTTACAGAATTCATTAAGCAACTTGCAGTTTCTGAGAAAATACACTCTCTGGTTTACTGATGTGTTCCTATATGCCTAAGTAAGAAATTGTTTATGGAATACGATAGCTGCTCCTAAGTCCTTTCTGTTAAAGGAAGGCAAAGAATAAAATCTATATTTTCAGAATGCCACAATAAATGAAGCTAAACCAGAATTATTAAAATGTTGTCACATATTGTTTTATACCTGCATACCTTATTAAGATTAACACTTATTTGCATAGTGTAATTATTGTTAGAGGCAGTTGGTTGACAGTTGCAGTCGTGAATGTAGCAACCATTGTGAATTCAGAAGAACCTAGGAGTTAAAGTTACTTTTCCCAAATGAATGATTTCATTTTCATTTCCCCTGCATTTAATACCTCTACTATTATCATTAAATATAGCCTTGAAATGGTGTATAAAATTATGAAGAGCACTCAAAAAGCTTCCAAGTATTTTGAATTTCAAAATATGAAATTTGAAACATTGTCTACTTTCCTAATACTTGCATCTACTACCTGTCCAGGTATTCCTGGTGCAGGAGGTTCCTGAAGAGGTAATAACAAAGGAAGTAAAATAATTTTAAAACCCCTCCAAACACCAAAAGACCCCAAATCCAACAAACTGGCCTTGAGACATTACAGGTAAAACAATTAGTATTGCTTTTGGGAGTGAAGTTATTAAGAAATGTGGCAAAAGATTTATGCAAAATCTTCCAAGTCTCAGATATTTCAGCAGTATTATCGCTGTGAAATTTCACCTAATTTATTTTATCTAATCAGCTTAATACACTCTGGGAGTAAATCTACCAGAAATGGTTTAAGGTGGGGATACTTTTCAATTCCGGAGTATCAAAAGAAAATGAGAGATTGCAAAAACTACAATGTAGTCAGGGAACTAGCCTTCCAAAATCAATAAACATATTTTTAAAAGCACATTTATTTGAGATAAATTGTTCATGCAATGCCCAGTATTTAATTGAGATTTGAATGAAAGGCAAGAAAATCTATTAAAAATACTTTTAAGAACTTTACTGTATGCCAGATTCGAGAGATACTTTATTCTGATTTTGGACATGGCTGACTTGTGGCTGAGATTCATCTCTTGCTAGCCAGCTCTCAGTTTATAGACAGACTGTTGAAATCAACTCAGAAATATCTTTGCTTACTTAGTTAAACTGAATTTTAGCTGTTTTGTGACGATGTCAAGTATCTGAAAATTATATTAGTACTGGGAACAGATTTTGTGAAATTAGGTTTTTTTCAGTATTTCATCCTCTATTAAACCATGCTTTCAAGCCACAATGGGACAATCACAGTTTCTCTTTTGTGAGAGTTCATACTCACAAACAGAAATGCTGACTTAAAATTATAGATGTTGCAGAAGAACTAAGTGCAAAAGTCCATAATAAAATTATTTTTGGATCAGTTACAGTTTTCAGAGGCATTTTTTTCTCATGTCTAAAAATGTTAATGTTCAAATTGATTAGATGGGTCAATATATGGTGTCCAGGAAGTTATATGGCATGGCTAGATGCAGGATAATATGGCAAGAAGAAGTTAAAGTTTTTTATGCTTGCCTTATTATTTGTTCATTTGAACGCCAGTGCCATCCTTGGAATAAAATAGTCTGCCTGTACTCCCTATAGTCCTAACCTAGCACAGAAACAGCAGATCTGACACTTAGAGTTTTTTGGTCTCCAATAACTCATGCTTGGCTCTGTTCTTACTTTTCTTACACCTATCTATATCTGACCCACAGACCTAGCTCTGGTAAGAGATTGATGCAAGAATATACTCAGGAAAATGCTGAAAATTCACCCAAGCTGCTGTAGCAGGACGTGATTCATAAAATATATATAAATGTTTCTAAAATAAATGTTTTTCTTACTCAGAAAAAGGGTGAGAAATTTGTGACAGAAGAAAGGAAAAGAGGAATAGTTCCTTCTGAGGAACTACTTACAAATGGTTTTACATTTTCTAAATGCTAGTGCAGGGTATCTGCTGTATTCTGTTGCTGTAAAAGAAGCACCATTTTTCTACTGGAACAAGGACAAAGTTTATGTTGCAGTCTTCAATATTGTTATAGTAAGAATAACTTGATTAATTTCTTATGTTCTGTATCTTCAAAAGATGATATTCACTCATTTGGTAGAAATTCAACTGCTGGACTACTTCATATTCCAAGTAATTTACTTTCTTATAAGTAAAATAGCCCAATAAGTAAAATAGTCTAATCTCATGTTCTTTAAATTTGCTAAGGTTTATTAAGGTTGTTTTGAAGGCAATGCACTAGCTATGACTCATTACTTGGGAACAATGCTCTTGACAGTATATTTCATTATGAGCAGGATATGATATGCAGTCAGCATCCGACAGAATTCTGAATTTCAGTGTATATAACTTGTTTAATGAGATTTATCCTTTCTGGTTTTATTCTGATGCTTGTGATTCATATGTAGCCATATTCAGTAATCAAATTTCTTTCAGTCCCATCAGTACTTTTTTCTGTAGGTTGAGGAAACAACTCTCAGTATTCAGAACTCTCAGTATTCTCAGAATTCTCATCTTGTGAAATTAAGAGTTAAATGTAGAACATTGTCTCATTTGCTAAAGTATCTAAATTCAACAATCAATATTACTGTCTGTATTAAATAATTGTATATGAATAAATGTTCATAAATTTTAATAAATTATCTTCATAGACTTCAGACAGTGTCAAAGTAACAAGGACAAAGGAAAAATACTTAAAAGCAAAAGCTCAGTAAGACCTATTGAATGAAAACTGTCCTTAGCATCCCCCTGGAAGCAAGATTAACTCCAAAATATTCTTCTGAGAGTTGATGAACCACATTTTTAATACTTTATCAGTTAAACCTACCTATTAGGCAGGTGAGTACTTCAAGTTATTTTATAGGTGAGAATGGATGTCTAGCAATTGACAGTTTTCCTCTTCTGTCAAAAAATGCCCAACTCTCTTTTACCTTAAAGCAGCAGTGCTATTAATGTTTTGTTATCTCAATGGGAGCCTTAAAATGAATGTTAGAGACAAGTGAGTTATTTTGCTTTTACATACTCATATATTTCTCCCTTTCAAAAGGTATGTTTATAAAAAGATTATAAAATCTCAGAAAACTTACATATGTAAAAATATTTTAATACTCAATGTGCTTGAGCAATATGTAGTGCCAATATACATTTAAAAACTTTTAGACTTACAGACACAAGGTGGTAGCATCAGCCTTCAGTAATAAATGTTTACAGTGACATTGTTTTTTATTAATATCTTTTATTCCCTTTTCTCTCCAAACAAGGACTAGAAAATATCCTCTTTATTTGATTTTGGTCCTGCTAACATTCAGTGTATATCTAGAGCCATTCATGCACCCATCAAGTTTTAAACTGATTGATCAGTTTAAAATCACAGAAATGCAAATGAAACCAAAGACCTTAGTCTTTCCAAGTAAGCTAGAGGAATTTTATATTTTTCTAGTTTATCACATTTCTTCATAAATACAGAGAATATTGAAAAGAAGAGTGAAAGAAAAATATAAAATAGGGTAAGATAGAGTCTGAAACAAGCAGATTATCTCTAAGATACTATGTTTACCATGAAACAAAAGTTCCACATAGCTAGCATTCTGACAAAATATCAAGTCCTGAATAATTGGTTAGGAATCTGCAGGTATTTAATGCTATAAAAATCTCACAAAGAACAGCGATCCTGACTGCTAGATGTTGTTAACCCCTTTCTTTTTCTAAGAACTGTGTTAAGGAGAAGAAAACATCTTTTTGTATGCAGTAGTCATAGCAGCATTAAGAAAAGTTTTTAATCTAGTGTTTAGCATTTGTCCTGTTTTTCAGGAAGTGAATTAGCATCTTTTTAAAATAATTCTTCAAGCCTTTATATTCTACTTCTGAGTAAGATTTAAGTCAAGGCACAAGCTTGACATTTAACTTGTTGCTCTGGGAGATTTTCTGCAGTATGGTATCAATCATCATGTTCATACAATCACATCAAATTATGGCAGTTCATCCCAATGATCATTTACTGCTCTTGTAGTACTTTTAAGAAACTCCAGAACTACAGAATACTGAGATTTTTCTTTTTTCACTAGTTTTTTGTGGCAGCTGTTTTTTCACCTCCAGTCGTTGCCTTGTGGTATTTCAGAAAGCTCAGATCATTCCTTTTCAGCTGCAACCTGTAGAAGAGGAAACGGTCGTTTCTGTTAAAACAGTAGGATGGTGAAATGGTCAGCCAAAACAGGTTGCTTAGGGCGATGGATGGATAAAGACAGATTTTGCATATTTCTAAAGATGGAGACCCCACAACCTCTGTGGGCAGAACTTTTTCCAATGTTCAACCATGTTCTTAGGAAAGAAAGTTTCTTCCTTATTTTTAAATTATATTTCATGTGTTTCAGTTTGTACTCGTTGCCCTGTCATTGGGCACCACTGAGAAAAATCTGTCTCCCATTTCTTTACTCCCACCATCAGGTATTTATACTCATGTATAAGATTTCAGAAAGCCTTCTCTCATCCAGGTGGAATAGTTTCAGCTTACCTAGGCTCTCTTCATCAAACCCATACAATCACAGAAGCATAGAATGATAGAATAGTTTGGGTTGGAAGGGACCTTAAAAATCATCTAATGCCAACCCCCTGCCATGGGCAGGGACATGTCCTACTAGATCAGACTGCCCAAGGCGCTATCCAACCTGACCTTGAACACCTCCAGGGATGGGGCAACCTGTTCCGGTGCCTCATCACTCTCATAGTGCAGAAATTCTTCCTTACGTCTAGTCTAAATCTGCCCCTCTCCAGTTTATACACATTGCCCCTAATCTTATCACTACAAGCTTTTGTAAACAGTCTCTCCTAATCTTTTTAATAGGCCCCTTTCAGGTACTGGAATGCTTTTATAAGTTCTTCTCTAAGCCTTCTCTTCTCCACGCTGAACAAGCCCAACTCTCTCAGCCTGTCCTCATATGGGAGCTGCTCCAGCCCTCATATCATCTTTGTGGCCCTCCTCTGGACCTGTTCCAACAGTTCCATATTCTTCTTATTCTGAGGATTCCAGAAATGGACACAATACTCCAGATGAGGTCTCCCAAGAGAGGAATAAAGGGGAAGAATCACTTCCTTCAACGCGCTGGCCACACTTCTTTTGATGCAGCCCAGGTTATGGTTGGTCTTCTGGGCTGTGGGCACACATTGCCAGCTCATGTCGAGCTTCTCATCAACCAGCATCCCAAGTCCTTCTCTGCAGGGCTGCTCTCAATCATGTCATCTGCATCGTGTACTGAAAATGGGGATTGCCCTGACCTGGATGTAGGACCTTACACTTGGCCTTGTTGAACTTCATGAGGTTTGCACAGGCCCACTTCTCCAGCCTGTAAATGCTTCAAGCCTTTAATCTTCTTTGTGGCCCTTCACTAGACTTACTGTAGTACACATGCCTTTCTGCCTTTTACTTGAAACCAAGGCACTGGATTCAGCATGTAGTTATGTTTCTTCAGGGCTAAACGGGGGAGGAAACTGACCTTCATTTAACTCCTGACAGGGCTCTGCTGAATGCAGCCCTAGTTTCTGTTTGCTCTTTGCCACAGACAGATGTTTATGGCCAGCTTGATGGGAGATGTCTCTAATCCTTTCCTACAAATCTGCTCTACAGATAGCCCCCAGCCTATACTGATACTTGGAATTATTCTTCACCAGGTGTAAGACTTCACATTTTGAACTTCTTGAGATTGTTGTCTGTCTATTTCTGTAGCCTGTCAGTGACTCTCTGAGGGTCAGCACAACCATCTCATCTATCAAACACTTCTTGTTAATGCCTGCAATGCTCCTGCTGCTTTTCCTGGGATGAACCATTCTTGAACTCAGAATAGGTGATCTTAGAAAATCAATCAGATCTCCTCGTTTCCTTTTGTCCCCAGAGCCATATCCTATGGGGTTCTTCCAACCAGGTCCCTGAACAGCCCTGCTCTCCTGAAGCCCAGGGTTAAAATACTTCTATTTGCCTTGTTCAGTCCTCTCAAGATGCTGTATTACATCATCACTACAGTCAAGGGTCTCCCAGTTCTTCCTTGTTAATAAGGATCAGGTTCAACAAAGCCCTTGCTCTTATTGGATCCCAGATCACTTGTGTTAGGAAGCTGTTGTCAATGCATTTCAGAAACCTTTCTCTAACTTTATTTAAAGTTCCATCATTTTTTAGGTGTCTATATATCTATCCCATCTGTGCTACACTATTGTGTAGCACCACTGATAATGAACCTCACACACAAAGGAAAAATATCTGGGTTTCAGTGAACAGTGTTTGCTTTTTGCATTTGAAATAACAGGACTGCAAGTCCTTACTTGAGGACTTACTTACCATTACTTGAGAGTAAATGGTGTATATGGAAATTAAATTTTTGTTACAGAGAAGGAATTTTAGGTTGGGCTTAATTTTTTATATTGAATTCATTCTTCTAGCAATATAACTTTATATGAACACACATAGTTTAATAAATACAATAAAAAAATAAAGTTTATCTTTATTTGATTGTTTGTTCATAAATTGATGATGCAGATAATGCTTACCCAGTCACTCAATGTGTGTGTATGTGTAACATATGATACTATGGTCTAATTACTTTACTGGCGTGAGTTTAGAATTCCTGCATTACTCATATAACAAGGCTACAAATGAGAAGTGCCAGGTTCTCCCAAATGAATGCCAATAAAAACCTGTTGTGAGTCTCAAGAATGGGTTATCTGTGACAGAATGATTAAGCAATAGCCAAAAAATGGCTGAATATGAATGGGTCCTGGAAAAACAGCTCATCAGTTTGATGGCTGGATTTTTATTAGAAAACCTGAGTGTTTTCTCTAGGACTTTGAGCTATGCATAACTCATAAGATTTGTTTCAATTAGGTGAGAATTATGAACAATTCTTATTTATCTCTGGTTAGTTTTAGTTTGATTAGAGATGAATTATGAGTTTGGGATTGCTAAATATTTCCAAAACCACGCTTTCTAGAAAAAGAGTCTGAAGAAGGAATTGTATTCAAGGATTATAACATTTGGGTAGTTTTTATGAAAGTTTACCTCTTAAGCAGGGGAAAATATTATGCTATCAAAATTTTTACTGCATTCCTACCATGTGGTCCAAACCTAGATTTTAAGGTGCTTCCAAAATTAAACTGAATTCATGCTAAGTGTTTAACAAGTGAGAACTAGAAATTCCAGAAAGTTGTGCAGATGTGGAGATATAGATCCTAATCTAAGCTTTCTGATATCCAGCTCTGAGAAAAGCAAAGTATTACAGCAAGAGCTTTAGCTTGCAGTACTAATAATGTGAGGTAAAAGAAATGCTGATATTATATACAAGCATTATTTCTCTCCTCTCTGATGTAACTGGTTCAACATTTCTTACATAAACAACATTTTCACTGTAATAGAGACTGCCACTTTTCATCAGTTGTATTAATACTAAGTGCTCCCAAATTTAAGAATGAAAAAAATTGTGTTCAACTAATGCATGATAGAAAATGGTTACAGTAATATTGATTTATGCTATAGCTCTGAGAATGGAATTTGAGTTTGACAGGTTTGTAAAATAAAACCTTTTGATAAATATAAAATATAAGTTATTCTATAAAGTCGAGCATTTAACTATTCCATGCTGCATTTAGTTATTAGAGAAACAGAAGCACTGACAGTTTAAAAATGCTCTGAATAAAGATATATTTTTTTCTTTTGTATTTTATATCCTCTACGTGCAGGAATGCATTTCTACGATAAAATTAGAAACAGTTAAGTGATTTACTTTATATTTAGATAAAGCAACTATATTGAATGAAAAAAGAATTAAAATAAATAATTAATCCTGGAATATGTATGCCACACTGAGTAGATTGGATCTATGGTTTCAGTTCTTTTTCAGTTGTGCTTTTGTTTTATTTTCCATCAAAGTGCTGTGGATCTCAGAGCACACTTTTTCCACTGCTGTTTCATGTTTTCGCTATCCCACACTGTAAGTAGTATCAAGACTTCCAGGATCAAGACTTTCCAGTACTGATATTCAGCTGATTAGGGAGATAATAAGCCTCCAGTCTCAGGTTTATATAAATCTAAGAAGGCCCTCCTGTATCATTGCATTATATAAATTTATTATACTTCCCCATAAAGAAAATAATGTAGATAAGTGTTTATTCTTTATCTTCACATATAACTAGAGCTTCACAGATAACATTCTTTGTGCTGTTCTCCAAAGCCTGATTTGCTTATGGAAGTTCTTCTCATGATAACCCCAGAGACTTTATCTGATGGTTTCAAACTCGATAGAGGGAAAGCATTCTATGATTACAATTCTGTGATCAAAGAAGTAAATATCTTAACTGTAAAATGAACTGCACAGCTGTCCAACATCACTGTTACTGTTTTAGGGACAAAAAAAGCAGTATTTCTATATATTTGCTATAACTTCACCTCTTGGATTTCTAGGTCATATTAAACATTTATTTTATTACTGAATTAATTTCACAATGGACAGAGTAATTCTCTGTCACTGTTAAGGCAAGAAAAAATTCTAACCTAAGGTAATTAATGTTTAGGTCTTTTAAATATACAAAATCATGATTATTTGCAACATTTCCAAATCTGCAAGATATTCTTCCTTTCTAATAATGATAAGTAGTGGAAATATGGCAAGTTAGCTTGTTTTTCAGTTTTATTCAGAAATAAAATGTGTATTACTTCCTTATTAAAAGTGCAATTATATGGAAATTGAGAAATTGTTCTGCATTTGACAGACATTTTTCTCCCTATTCAAAATACTTCTAGTAATTATAACAAAACCTGAGCAATTTAAATGGTATTAAGTGTACAAACTATGACATATCTATTTTTCTTAAGAACAAACAGTTTTAAACATATGCCAGTCATAATCCTGGTTGCCAGTAATGCTAAGCCATGGAAGAAGATTTCCCTGGAATGGATCAGAAACAATAGGAAATTAAGAACAAATTCTCTTATTTGCTGTCTTGTAGTATTGGACGAGAAACATTGAGGCATTACAGGAAAATTTATTGTTCTGAGTGGGTTTTTTGCATTTGATATTTTCTATTTTTCTCCACTGTCTTACGTCTAAGGAAAAAAATAGGTGCTCTGCATGTGGACAGAGATTCCTGGTGCTGTTCAGTCCAACATGTATGAACAGTAGGAAAATATGATCCATCATGCTTATGTACAATGATTATTTTATACACAGTCCAATATTGTACAGTTTAGCAACCTAATCTCAATATTTAAAAAGTAAATCCTATCTGAAACTGTAAGAGTAACATCTTCTGTGCTATCAAGTAACACATGAAGTAATACACAGAAAGACAAAAATGCAGACCATGGAATAGATGAGAACAGAAAAAATACATGACATGAACAGTATATTGGTAAAAACCTATGCTGACAAAGTGAGACTTGAATGGAAGACTCCATGAAAACCAAGCATAGTTTCCATGTAGCTTTTATAACAGTGGAATCTAGAAATCATATCTGGAGCTCTTACATGTATTTATTTCCCTGCAGAGGCACCCTAAATCTTACTTACCTGTCAAACAATTAGTAGAACACCTGTCTTGATAGCATGCTGGTTTTTATCTAAACAAGAAATCGCGTGTTCTAGAAAAAAAAAACCAAACAAAAATTCCTTTCAACCCTGCTTAACCTCCATTACTGATTTCATCAATTTGGCTGTCTGCCTTCTCTGAATCCTAAAAGCTGTTACTTTGTTGTCATAAACTAAAAAGGCTGATGATCATAGTTATTGCAATGGATAAATGCTGGAGCAAAAAGGTAAGGAGAATTAAAAAAAAAAATATTGCTTGCTTTGTGTGTGCTATATCTAAGGCTACACTGCAATTGAAGTCTAAGTTTTTGCACATGTGGTTGTCATTCCATCAATTTTCACACATATGTCTTCAAAACACTTAAGGAAGGAAGGCTGATTCAAAAAATCAGTTGCAGTTTTTAAAAGCATAAGCATGTTACAATTGACAACTGTAAAGATCAGCTTCTCCTTGTGTGTTTTAAACATTGTCTTAGCCCAAGGCACTGTGTGCTTGGGACTTTGTACAGTTTGGTAGCAGCAGACAGAAGTGGGGAGGTGTGCGAGCAGGCACCACCCCCTCAACCTGAGGTTGGGCTCCTAATCCATAATGATCTGTCCTGGGCTGCTGTGAATGAGGGTTTTGCACATGCTGAAGAGGTGGGAGCACCCCTGACAGCATATGGATATGCAAATGGTTCACATGGAGGTTACTCTGCAAAGGGTCTGTTGTACTGCCAATGTCCCCTGGAGCCCTCAATCTCAGTTCAAGAATTTTCCTGAAGGAATTTTTAAGCATGCCTCAGTTTGAGAACTTCCTGTGCAGAAAAATGACAAAGCTGCATCGAGACCACTCCTCATATGCTAGTAGGGAATGGAGCTCCTCTGTTAATAATCCATACTAAGAAGAACACATGTGGACTCTCTGCCACGTGGACAACATTTCCTGAGGAAACCCACATTGGATTTCATTCAAGTGTTGATTATTTTTGTGTTATATTTCTCCTTTCACTGCTACTTCTCTTTTTACTCCCTTTTTGCCTTATTATCTCTCATTATTCTACCTCACCTGTTTGTTTTTTTTTTCCCGTTGGCACTTTCAGGTGAATTTGGTTGAATCAAACTTCTCATTGTAAACTGAGTTAATTTGTGTTCAAAGTACAGGTTGGAATCTGCACTGTGACTTTGAGTTAAAAGTAAAGAGCTGTAACTTTAACTCTGGTCAAAGTCATTAATGGAATTCTGGAGTGACTTGTCATCACTCTGGATTGCCATGGAAGCATATGTAAGAAGCCTACCCCTCCCATTATCGTGCTGAACAGGTCAGGTGGGGCTGGGTCATAACAATGGGATCAAATTATAATTTTCTTCTATTTTATTGAGGAAAAGTATGTCATGGAAAACATGTAATAACTTGCTGAAAATTTCTACAACAATAAAGAATTTAAGTGATTTTGATGAACTCAGGTGGAAAGGTTCTATTTACATGCATTCAGTTTGAATTTCAAATGTCGAAACCCACAGGAAATCAGGAGTATATTTTGGAATGTACTTGGTACGTTAGAGAACAGAAAGAATATAAGTCTCTCTGAGGTAAACCTAGGCTATCAAAATATTAAACGGAGAAAGAAGCATAAATCTGTCAGGCAAAGACACTCTCCCCTCTGTCTCGTATTCCTTATTTAAAAATCATTAAACCAGAAATTATATCTTTAAAAGAAACAATTTTAAATATTCTAAATTCAGTTTAACCTGATTCTAAGATAAAGGTACAAAGGCGGCAAAAGAAAACCTTACTTAAATGTCTGATTTTAAGAATATAATAATAAAACTTGATAAAACTTGCATTGAAATATAAAGGGGAAATGTTCAGACCTCCTCTTGTGCCCAAAAAAGGAATGTCTTGTATCATGTCCCACTTTTAAAGGGAAATCTATTTCACTCTTGTGAAACAGCTGCTGTGATCTTCAAGGTATTGAATGTCTTGTATTCATCTATCCATCCAAGACGGAAGAGGATCATTATAATTATTTAATTCACTAGATGGTATGGCCCAGCTCACACTTTCTCAACAGCAAAGCTTCACCCTGCTGTATAGAGCAAATAGTATTTTTCTACTTAAGCCGAGCACCCTTGTCTTACTAGTTTCCTGTCTATCTGGAATCAAGAAGGAAGAGAATAGTTGAGACAATAATCATTCTTCCTGTGTGCACTCTTGCTTTCTCTTTTAATGGCATACACATCTATGTAAACAGTTTTCTTGCAGTGCCATGGAAAAATGTGGTGCCCTATAACTCTTCAAATTGAATGTTCTTCTTTCCAATATGTTCTCCATACCATACACCAACCCAAAGTGAGGTACACCACCATGTATAATCCCAGAGCTGTAGCACTACATATTCTCAGAAAAGAAGTATTCACCAAATGCCTCACATTCTTTAACTTTCAAAATAGGCTGGGGACCAGATGCCAAAAGATAAATCAGGACTGTCAGTGGTCAGGACTGTTTAGAAATGATTTTTCAAGGATTTTTTTAGTTTCCACATGCCTAGATCTTTCTCATGCTGGGAAAAGAGATGGAGGAATTGAAAGTTTAAGCCTATTTTGGTACTATTCTAGGTTCACGTAACTGCTGAAAAATGTCCATATTCCACTGTGGGATTAAGGCCATTTTGGTACTTCAAAACTCAGTTATCCAGATATAGTTCTGATCCAGACACCTCAGGAAAAAGAGTAATATTTGGGTTTGAAGCACATTTTATTTTGAAAATATAATTAATTCTTATTAGCATTTCAGGTTTAGGAACCAGAAAGAATTATAATCTAAGTTCAGCGGTAACATCCATACTTCCATTTCAGATGTGGTTATTTTCTTTTGCTATTATTTACATTCTCTGCAGCTACTTAGAAGTGGACAGTTGATGAGAACAGTATTATACACTTTTACTTCTTTGAAACTGCTCACCGTGGGTAGGAAATAAGAAAACCTTACTGGGATTTTTAAAGGAAATATATCCTCTATAGTCAATAGCTATTCTGTATTTGTTGTTCCCTCTTCTCCTAACACATTAATGTTGAGCTCTAAAAACATAGTAAAGAAATTTCTTATCCTCTAAAAAAGAAAGGCTAGATTTATTGAATTAGGGAACAGTGGCAGTTTGTCCTTGATGCAGCTTTATATAGGCTCTTTTTTAACTTATAAACTCGAAAAAAAAATATATATACACTATTTCACTTTTTGAATACAAAGATTTCAGCTGTTTTATGAGAGAGAATGTAAACCAGATAACATACACATATAGCTATTTTTAAGTCACTATTAAATGTTAAAAAGTTTTTCTTTCTTTTTTTAATAAAAAAACCATGACTTAAAACCAACATAATGTACAAAAGCCGTTCTTATACTAACATATATATATTACATGCAATTAATTAATTAATTTCTAACTCATAACTATGCTGAAAATTTCCTGCTGATTTAAAAGATCATTTGTGGGGTAAAAAGTTTTATAGCATCTTGCCTTTCAACATACCTGTGCTACTACTATAAATATGTTCATTTTGATATAGCTTTTTTTTTATTGATGGCTCTCAAGAATTCCAATTATGAGATGTTATATTAAGATACAGAATTCCAATTGCTCATATGGTATTAATCCAAATTAATAAAATGCAGCTGAGTGAAACCACTGGCTAAATATAGAAATCTTTATAATTGGAGATATTTTAATAAAGATAATTTTTAAATGCAGCTATGGGAATTTGGAAATGAAATGAATGTGCCTCAAGGACAGTAAATAGAAGGAAAAGTTCTAGAAGTTTATGCACCAAAACTGGTCCTGATATAAGGGAACTTTTTTCAAATACATTTAGCTGCCTCAGATGTTATCGTAAATATTACTGGTAAATTTTCTCTTTTGAACTTCATATGACGTTTTAGCAATGTAAGTTTAACCTTAACCAACCAAACAAATAAGGAAAAATCAAAGCTTTGGCCTGTACTATTACATGTCAGTTCATTTGTTGGTTTTAATTCTGTTAGCTTGCATTTTCTCTCCATTCAGAGATGCTGTGCTGGGGTACATACAAAGCAGATATGATGGTTATGCATAGAACCACTGTTCATACACAGAGAAGCTAATTCTCTCCTTAGACTGGAGTAACAAACTGAAACAGTGACAAAACAGGAAATACTAGATGACAAAACATAAACTTGTGACAGTCTATGATTGTAGTAGAAGTGATGAGCTCAGTAAAAATATACAAGAAAAAGCAAGAGAACAAACTGACTTCAGTGGAGCTTAGGAATGGGATTCTACTGTAAGCATGTTGTCTTCGATAATTTGGAGGGATGAAAATTGTCACAATAGACTACTGCACTCTGTGGTCATAGAGCTCAAATGCATTTACTTTATTCTCTGCAGAATGTTTAATATATTGACACATTCAGAGAATAATTGATGAAAGAATAACTAAATGTACAATTTAGTAAAATAACTATTAGTAACAAAGACAAATGTGTGAGAGTATATATATTAGGAAGCAGGTGTGTGTTTTCAGTTAGTGTAATGTACACTAGCAGACATTTCAGTTGACATAAGCTTTAATTTGAATTACAGTACATATTTTAGGACATCTAAAGGCTGGTGTGAAATCTACATATAGATCTGCTTGGAGGTAATGAGGTTCCATCCCTAATACTTCAATTATTGAAATTGTTTTTTTTTATAGTCCTACTCATAAGAAACTACTTTTAAGATTTTGGGGACGGTGTTTGATAGTGTTCTGAATTACAACCTGATTTACATCATCAGAACTTACAGTGTGAAATCACTGACTGTTCTTCATTGCTCTTAAGAAAAAATCCATAAATTGATATTCTGACTTTATTGTCTAGTTTTTGTGACACTGAATGCACAGTTGTAGATGCATCTCTTTTCAGATGTTTATTTACCAGTTGCAAATTGTTTCTTGCCATCCCTGATCCTGAGTCAATCACATTATATACGAGTTTCTTAAAAAATGCAGTTCTAGGTATTGATATCCTTACAGCTATAGATCTAAGCACTAGATATAAGCAGCCTCTGAAAAGTAAAGGAATTATGAATGCCAAGTTAATAGAAAATGTATAAATGTTAATTTTAAGAGCCATAGTTTTTTGGGGAGATAATAATGGTGATCAATACCTCACATTAGAAATTTTATTATTGTTGCTTGTAATCATACATTTATTTATGTCTCCCTCTCTCTCTTCCTTTCTCTTTCTCTCTATCTACCTATTAAGCAAGAAGTCAACACAGCTTCTCATTTGGTTTATTTAAGGAACAGACTCAATGAAATCGACTGAAATGCTGCCTGAAGTGCTGATTAGAGAATGTAAAAATTAAGATTTTTTCTTAGAATCTTGACTTCTTTTTCTAGACTTTCTGGGCACACATGGCCTACAGGAATATACTGCTGATGAGGAGACTGAAACTTATAGCCAGGGGACGAGTTTAAACTCAGACATCAGATTACATCTTATTGATCTTATCAAGAGCAATATAGATATTATTAATTAGAAAAAAATACAAGAAACAAACATTTTTCTATATCTGACAGTTAGACATGAGGGAACTTGACTGATGCCTACTCCATCCATGTTTTACAATTGGCACCAGTTACAATGCTACTTGTAAAACAGGAAAATACATGACGTGACTCATCTATTGAAATATCATTTAGCATCTGAGACCAGTGGTGTACTTAATGCATCTAGAACCACAGATAACATCATTTTAATTAAAAATGCTAGGAGAGTAATTACTTTTTAAGCGTATGGCCACAGATAAGAAAATTGAATGACACTTAAATTTGGTTTGTATGAAAATGAATCTGCATTAAGAAGTAGTTATTAGCCATTTCAGTGGTAATGTGGGAGATCAAGGCTACGGATCTTTGTTCCTTAGATTGGGAAGTCTGTTGTATGAAAGGTGATATATCTGGGCTTTAATGCAAATGAGGTCAGTAATTTTTCTCATCTCAGTTTCAGTATAATTAGTGTCACCACATAGACTAGCATTTGTTCCTTTTTTGGAGTAGCAAAAAATGGCGCCTTCTAAAATGAAAGGAAAATGCCACGGCTTTTTTAGCTGAAGAAAGTGGACAGTCAAGATTGGAGGTGAAGGGACTGATTAAAATGGTTTCTGCATTTATTTTTTTAAAACATGCACCATTAATCCAGTTAAAGTCTCAGTACGGTAAGGTTTGAAGAAGTATAAAATGAGCAACCAAGCACAGGCATTTCTGCCTCTTGTCTTATTATAATCTTTCTGATGCAAGACCATACATTTTTTTTCTAAGTGAGAACTGGCTTGTTAAAATTACTTAGATTATTTTTCCTATATTAAAATAAAAAATATTCAATATATTTTATTCTTATTTGCTCATCTTATTTCTAAATTATCAAAGTAATCATAGAAAATCCAATACAAAAGAAAATCCCAAGATTGCACCTGTAACACTTTTGATTTAACAAATTAAGAAAATCAACAACAATCACATTCAAAATAGTTCCATTCTGAGTGACACACGCCTCCATATGATGCTACATTCAAAACCACTCTACAGTTCATTTTCTGAAAGGCTGCTGAGGATCTCCGTGATTTTTGTTTTCACATCTTCTTCACAACAGAAAACAGGTCCTTTTGAGCACCAACTTGATCGTTAGGATACCTTCACTGTAAGACTCAGTTGATGGTTAAAGATTTTTCATCACACATTTATTCAGTTTCACAAGAAACTTTATGTCAATCCACTGTTCACTCTTGCACATTGATATTTTCTAACTGAGGGTAAGAAACCATCTATATTTGAACACATGTCCATTTGTACTGTGTGAAGCGACCAAGTTAAGCCTTGTTGCACTGTGACAGGTTATAACATATTCTATAATGATCACTTTCTCTCTCCGCTCGCACTCGTGATTCCTGAGCGTAGAATTAGCCTCATTTTTTGGTGTCAGATCTTGTATAAAGATAAATTCTTATGTCACACTAGTATGAAAATGGGATGTTATTTTAAAGATAAAATACCAATCTCCAGTAATTTCTACTTTCAGGAACTACTTTTAAAATATAATATAACAATAAAAAGTGACTGTGTGATTAAGGTGTTGACTGTCTACCTAATTTTGTTTCTTAGTAGCATTTTCCAACATTGAACTACTTAAAAGTCTGAATTATTCTGAATAATGTTTTTCAAGAATTATTTCTGGGCTCACTTTAGTTCATATTTACATGTTGTATGAAAAGTCCCCTGTTGTACTCTGGAAATAAAAATATTGCTGCCACTGTCTGTTCTCAAAAAAAAACCCCTAACACCTCCCCCTGTAAAAAGCCAAAACAGCTTTCAAAAGGTAGCAAAATATCCAAAGCCTATGTGTGGATGAAGAGTATATTCCCAAAAGTGACTTTTGGACATCATTGAACCTTGACATACACATTTCATTGTCTTTGATTTACTGGAAAGCATTCCCGAGTAAAAGGTTATTCAAAGCTTGTATGACAGTTGAACATTCCAGTTGGAAGATACAGTTGTCAGGTGACATAAATATGAATGCTCTTTTTCTCTTTTATTAAAATTACAGAACTTGTGACAACTAGATCTGTCTAGAATGTTATTCTAAGTCTGTTCAGACCCAAAGATGCTTCTGAAATGCTGAAAATTTGGCCTGTGTTATGAATGTGACCGAGGGGAAAATAACTCTTTTGTTGGCAAACTTGAATGCCTATATGTCTTTCCATATGTTCTTACTACTAGATAGGAAAACAAAACAAAAAAAAAAACAAAGAAAAAACCCAAACAAAAAAATATTGCTTATGCTTAATTGCATATTGTTTCTTGGAGTCATTTGAAACAAGTTACAGAAATCTATGAATAAAACTATTTGATTTTTCTCTTTTTTTTTTTAACATTTTTTCCCCTCTAGCATAGCTTGTGACAATTTCCAAAAGTACTTATGCTTCTTTAAAACTTATTTCTCCTTCTATGTTTTTAGCTTCTTACTTAATTTTTCTCAAATTTGCTTTGCAAATTCCACCATGAACATCCATGAATGTTTATTATTGTTGAGAGTGCTTTCACTATTGAGTAACAACACTCCCAGAAGGCCTAAAATTTTTCTGTTGCTTACTAGAAAATTTACATTTTGATTCCTTGCAAAATGAAAGTTACGTATATGTAGCATAAGTCAGTAAAACAGATGATAGATCTAATGGTTGCTGGCTTGTCAGGTTTCTCCATAACTTCTTTGCTATGTTCTTGTCTTTTTAGCTGCTCATTCCCAGGCAAATTTGTTTGGGCTAACTTCACTGAAATCCTGAAACCACCTTTTGCACAGTGTTTTTTCCAGAAATGTTGATTTGCTTCATGAACACAGAATCAATGCCATGAAAGTTGGAAAATACCTTGCCAAAGGTCCTCCTGTCCATCCTTTTGCTGAGAGAGGGTTAAGTAGTGCAAGTTGCTCATGACAATGTCTAGGAAAGTTTTGAATCGCCTAACCTGATCGCCTTCTATGACAAAGTGACTCGGCTGCTGGATGAGGGAAAGGCTGTGGATGTGGTCTACCTGGACTTCAGTAAAGCCTTTGACACAGTTTCTCACAGCATTCTGCTTGAGAAGCTGTCAGCCTCTGGCCTGGACAGGCGCACAGTCTCCTGGGTGGAAAACTGGTTGGATGGCCGGGCCCAGAGAGTGGTGGGAAATGGTGTGAAATCCAGATGGACGCCAGTGACAAGTGGGGTTCCCCAGGGCTCAGTGCTGGGTCCAGCCCTGTTCAATGTCTTCATCAATGACCTGGATGAAGGCATCGAGTGCACCCTTAGAAAGTTTGCGGACGACACTAAGCTGGGTGGAAGTGTCGATCTGCTGGAGGGTAGAGAAGCTCTGCAAAGGGATCTGGACAGGCTGGACCGCTGGGCTGAGTCCAATGCCATGAGGTTTAACAAGGCCAAAGGCCGGGTCCTGCACTTGGGGCACAACAACCCTATGCAGTGCTACAGACTAGGAGAAGTCTGTCTAGAAAGCTGCCTGGAGGAGAGGGACCTGGGGGTGTTGGTTGACAACCGACTGAACATGAGCCAGCAGTGTGCCCAGGTGGCCAAGAAGGCCAATGGCATCTTGGCTTGTATCAGAAACGGTGTGACCAGCAGGTCCAGGGAGGTTATCCTCCCTCTGTACTCGGCACTGGTGAGACCGCTCCTCGAATACTGTGTTCAGTTCTGGGCCCCTCACCACAAGAAGGATGTTGAGGCTCTGGAGAGAGTCCAGAGAAGAGCAACAAAGCTGGTGAAGGGGCTGGAGAACAGGCCTTATGAGGAGCGGCTAAGAGAGCTGGGGGTTGTTTAGCCTGGAGAAGAGGAGGCTGAGGGGTGACCTCATTGCTCTCTACAACTACCTGAAGGGAGGTTGTGGAGAGGAGTGTGCTGGCCTCTTCTCCCAAATGACAGGGGACAGGACAAGAGGGAATGGCCTCAAGCCCCGCCAGGGGAGATTTAGGCTGGACATTAGGAAAAAATTCTTTACAGAAAGGGTCATTGGGCACTGGAACAGGCTGCCCAGGGAGGTGGTTGAGTCACCTTCCCTGGAGGTGTTTAAGGCACGGGTGGACGAGGTGCTGAGGGATATGGTTTAGTGTTTGATAGGAACGGTTGGACTCGATGATCCTGTAGGTGTCTTCCAACCTGATTATTCTGTGATTCTGTGATTCTGTGATTCTGTGATTCTGTGAATATTGTGAAGGATGGAATCTCAACAACTTCTGTAAGCAGCAAAAAATCCAGAACCAGCAAAAAATCTCTCCAGATCCATCCTTCTTAAGGCTGAAAAAACAATTTCTCTGAGCCTTTCTCATAACATCACATGATCCAGTCCCTGACCACTGGAATTGTTCCAGTAATGTACATGTCCATTATTTATTGAAGAGCCCAGAACAGGAAATAATACTGCAGATATGTCTTCACAAGGTCTAAATAAGATGGAAGAATTATTTCTCTGGACGTGCTGGCTACATTCATGCTGGTATTAGCAGCACTAGTCCAGTGTGTCCTTTCTTTTCTTGTCACAGAAGCATGCTGTTTCATCTTGTCCACTATGACTCCAGTCCTTCTGCAGGGCTGCCTTCTGTCCACTTGATGCTCAACCTGTGTGATGACATAGGCTTATCTCATTACAGGTGCAAGATTTTACATTGCCTCACTTCATGTAGTTCCTGTCACCTCATTTCTTCACCCTATCAGGTTCCCATAGCGTAACAGCCCTCCCTTTAAAACCTCAGTTTAGAGCTTCTGGCAAGAAAACGTATTCTGGACATCTCTAGCAACCTACTGCCTGTTGGATTTTCTTACTGCTGATTGCAACTCTTTGAGGCTGGCAGTCCAGACAATGTTAATCCACTTGGATTATAAATATATTATAGGAGCCAGTGTTAAGGTCTTACTTCTGTAAACAACATTCACTGTTCTCTGTCTTCCTACATCAAGTCATTCATCTCATCATAGAAAACCATCAGACTGGTAAGGTACGTTTTGCGTCTTAATCTGAATGCTTTTGTCTTCTTTAGTGCAAAGATTTAGAATTACTTTGACCTAGTTGATAAAACTGTACAGAGTAACTACAGATAAATATCCAAACATGTTCTGGGACCTCTCAGTAGAGGATTCTCCTTGAAATGTTTCTCTCTGGAAAAGAGACTTTCCTTTGCACCACACATAAGGTCTTATCTCAGGTTACTGGAGTAATGCAAGCATTTCAGGTATTACTTCAAACTCAACTTCTGTATTTGTGTGAAAAATCTGAACTGATAAAAAAACCACATTTAAAAACATGGTCACCACGTATTATAGAACATGACTTATCTCTTCAGAGATGCTGTTGTAGTTGCTCCGCATGTTTCAAGCATCTTCTCTTCCAAATGTCTTAATGGCACATTCAATAGGAAAATTATTAAAAAAAGGTTTAGTACCTTAGAGTAAAACTGATGATAGGTCTAGCAGCTTACAAAAAAGCATGTAATGAGCATGAACCTTTTTGCCTACACAAACTGCAAATAATGACACTGAAAGGTGTTAAATTTCCCTTTAAGCAAAGTTTCACTTCTCACTTCAGTGAATTGTTAAGTCACATTTCAGAGAATATCAGTCAGCACTCTTCTATGCAACCATGTTGCATTATGATTCTTACTTAAATTAGACAAACAATAGATAATCTAATCCTTAAACATTGTTCTTTGTTAGCAATTCCCTCCTTTTATGTATTTTTCTCACAGACAGAAGAATGCAGCTGTGTTAGAAAACTCTATTCAGAAATTCCTTTCTTCATATACTTCTCCATTCCCATGCTTACCCTCTTTCTTTTTTTCTCCTTTTTATTTGTATATCTAAGGTATTCTACACTTCATATAGCTGAATATAATGTTATACCATGAAAGTATGGTTGAACACTATTAAGCATCCCCGAAAAACTGTTTCTCAATTGAATTTGTCAATGGTGCAGATTACTTCTATTAAAAAAAAGAATATTTTTACTATATATGTATAATTTTTCTTCTGCTTTTGAAGGAAGGACTTATAATATCTGTAATAAGTTTGTGGTGCTAGCAGTGTTCCTTCTTTTATAATCTCCTTCCAGTAGAAAGATCCATTTATATTAAGCTGAAAGTACATCTCTGTCATTAAAAGTATGTATTCTAAATCACATCATTACAGATGATAGTGTTGAAAAATGTGAAACTTTAGAAGGAATATTACTGAGTAAGTAATATTTTTTTTTCTAATTTTTATAGTTAGATTTAAATCTAACACAGAAAAAGACAAGTTTTGATATTGGCTGTTACATATACCTGCAATATTTTTTAGTTTAAAATACTACAAGAAATTAGGGCATAAAAGAGTTTTATAAATACACAAAGATTTGTCATTTCATTTCCATGTCAAGTGCAGTGAGAATTATATACAGAATATTTTAAACAAAAGACAAAACTCTGAATGATGATGTTGCCTTTTTAAAAATGTGTTAGATCTGCTATGGATTTTGGATATCTATCCTGAACTATTTATTCTTTTGCTGACAGATGTGAATTTGGCTTTGCTGTTTGAAGTACAGTTTTCTAAACCTGAAATAGACAACAACATAGTTATTTACATGTGTTGGAAATAAACTTTATTTTTTTTGCTAAAGAATTTCACAGTAATTACAATTATGCAGAGCTTTTAATAGCAATCCAGAAAAAGATATGACCTAATTTATAAGAAGTTTAAGAGCTTCTTTGTTTTTTTATAAAATTAAATTATTTGCAGGGACTAGGTAATTAAGTGATAGTTTCCAAGAATAAAAATAAGCCATTATAATCATCTTCTCCTTCCCCAAAGTGATGTTAACCATTGACTGCTGTGTCCTCTCTAAAAGCCTGAGCTCTTATCAATGATGTTTACTTCTAGGGGAGAGGTAGATTTCTTTAGCCTGGAAAAATAATTTTGCATATGTTTCAGTTGCTAATGATAATATACTTGTTCTCATATGGGAGCTTATCCAGAGTTTTGCTCAAAGACAGAACCTCTGAAATAGATGTTGGGTGGCAGGCTTTTAAGGCAAACACAAGAATAAAAGACAGATTCTTTACATCAGATATGTTTCAATCTTGTCTCAAACCTCAGGAGTTAAGTAAATGAATCCTGGAGTTATCGAATCGAGGGGAGGGGGAAGAAATTCCACTTGCTTAAGTGGCAAAAGGCATGCTGGGTATAGTTCCCACTCTTCTCTTAGAAGCTGCTAGTAAATTTTTGTGGGAGAAGGTGTGACATGATCCTTTGTTACTATGCCCACATTTTTCCACAGTAAATTGTATTTTTTTTGGCCTCATATTTTCTCTAATATACTGCAGAGTACGTTTCTTTGTTCTGTGGAATGATAGAATTCCTTAACTGCAAAATTCACTTCAGCTTTAATGAATTCCATGGATTTCATATTTATAGACTCTATTTTTCACCAAAACTGTACATATACATTCTTGATTTTTATTTTTTGGTGCCTTTTGTTTGTTTGTTTGTTTGTTTTTCCTATCTGAGCATTAAATTAATATGATTTTAAATTGATCTTTCTGAAAAGTTTCACAGAATTTAATGGTGGTTTTAACAAAAAAAAAATAGAGCAAGGCAATACTTGGAATTTCTCTAAAGTACAATTACATTTACTGCCCAAAGCAACCATTTTGTAGTTCTTTCCACAAGGGAAAACATCTAATCATTAGTTTCTTTAGCTAATTCAGAGACATTTAGCATCTCCTAAAATATAATAATTAAGTAGGTTAAGATTTCTCTCATTAAAATGTCTACTGTTTCTTTCCTATATGTTTCATTTTTAAAAGAAAGATGCTCGCTTTATATATATTTTCAGCCACTGTAACTTCATTCTTTTTATTAACTGTTATTTGGCTAATGTTCTTTTTGATTAAGATGAGTTTTGAGTCAGAGATTATAAATGAATTTAACGTCCTTGGTCTTAAAATCCATGTTTTAATATTCAGGCATTTGACTCATTTTTAATAAGAGAAAAGCAGCAGACACTATCCTCAAGCGTCACTGTAAATGTAGGCTTTTAGAGTTCCAAAAGAACTCAGTGTGGAAAGATGTGAAGTCCAGAGAATTTATCAGTAGACCTAAGGATAACAGTAGTTACATGGTCTGTTGCCTTTACAACATTTTCTTGCATTACAGAAAGTTGTGGGAGCTTATTAGTTTATTGACTCCTTGGCCAGATCAGTGGCTAAGCTGGGAAGTTCTAACCCCTCCTCCACAGGGAAAGACAAACATAAATGAGAGAGAAAGACTTGTATGTTGGAAACTAACGCTAAAACAACTTTAATGAAACAACAATAATAAAAGGAATGAAATAGTGATTTGTAAATGGTAGGATGGGATGTCAACTGCAGTGTTAGAAACAAGATTAACAACTAAGATAATAAATGATAACAACCCTTATCTTCTTGTGGCCAGAGTCATTGAGATTGACCACTCAGATATGGCCACACCTTAACGACTCTGGGTGGGATTGATCTCACCCCCTTCCTGGATACGCAATGAGAGTCTAGGAATGAAGTGTGCTTGTCATTTTGGGGGTAATATGGATATGAAAATAATTCTGTGTATATAAAGTCGTGTATATAAATTCTGTGTATATAAAATCACTGATTGGTAGAAGCACTCTGAGGACAAATCCTGAGTCTTCTCCAGCACTGAATAAAGTGTACCTGCCTTAATGGTTAAATTAAACTATTAAGCGTAAGATTCTTTGTTTCAGGAAGATAAAAATATTAACAAGAAAAATAATAAAATATACACAAGTGTAAAAAGTCCAATTCAAACTCACTTGACCACCATACATCACCATTGATGTTGCGGACAGGAGGAGGGAAGGTCTCAGACTGGAGGCTAACAGGAGCTGGACTCAGGAACTGGATCCAGGGACTGGATTCATAAACACCTGGATGGGTCAGGGCAGAGGGAAAAGCAAGGTCCTCCTTGAATATCTGTTGTCAAAGAAGAGGACTAGTCCTTGTGATTCCCAAGCTTTATACTGAGTATGACAGGTATGTCCTGTCCATATCTCCCAGCAGGTGTGAACCCCCTGCCCACCAGCTTTTGAAAGATCTTAATTTACATAGGAATAGATGTGAGCAGTGGCCTCTCTACACACCAGTGATGCATTACCTTGGTGATAAGTATCATGCTGAAAAGTCAGAGTAAAAAATGTTCTGTTTTAGCCCAAACCACCTCACCTTGAAAATGTCAAAAAGTGTTATACATAATAGCAGGGGTCTGGAGGTCTCTGTTACTTCATGTAATACCTTCTGTCTCTAGGAATTTCTTTTTCTTGTTGTTAAGGAAAAAAAGGAGGCATGATGAATATATCGATGTAAAACTTAGAGATTATTGTTAGTGGATTGTGATAAACAGACTTTTGTGTTAAGAAACCAGAACCAGTGTTGGGAAAGCAGTCTTTGAGGCAGTTTTAAGAATACTGCTCAATTATGCATAGCCCTTTCTACAGCTGATTTAAAGCCTCATCCAAGTAAATCAACAGGTTGTGCAAGAAATTCCAGACATAGAACAGGTATTAGATTTAATGATATTTAGGGATTAAAAGGTTAAACTATGTCAAGTATCAGCATAGATTAAATATTAATATAAGTTAGTGGAACTGCTTGAGGTTTTATTTAAAGTTTTAAAGCATAAATAGAAATGTCTCAAGAAAGAAGATAAGCAATTTTTATGATTGGTGGATAAACACGAAGAATCACTTCTGAGGGAGTACCGAAATGAGACAGGAGAGGACAATTGCCAAGGTGGACTTTAAAGAAGAATAATGAACAATAGAGAACTAAGAGACCATGGAAAAACACCATGGAAAAACAACAAAAACTTTTTGAAGAAAGAGTACCTATCGCATAATATATATAAATATCTGATGATTTTGTGTGGCCCTTTGCCACTCACTGAGGTGATGGCCCAACTCTGAGTTGGCTTGCTTTATAAAATAAAGCAAGCTTAGAGTTACCCACAGTCTGGTGAAAATCCTTTAATACTTGTTAACCATCATGCAAATTAATCTCTTTTGTTGCTGACAGCAGGTGGCTTTGTGTGCCCGTGGCCTATGGATTTGCAGTTTTTCTCTCTTTGATTTGCAGTCGAATTTTACTAATTTTTTTAATGTCTCACTGTGTGCCACAATGCAGTTGGACAATATAATTAACTGAAAATAGTAACCATTAATGGATTTGTTTTGTGTCTCACAGACACACTGATTAACAAGATTTTCAGTGATTATGTTAATCTATAAATGCCAATTTTAATAGCTTACATATTATATTCATTAAGTATATTTATTCTTGCCTTTTGACTTCACCTGATTGCTGGACTTGTCACCTTTACTAGAATAACAGTATCAAAGAATCATAGAACAGTTTGAGTTGGAAGAGTCCTTTAAAGGTCGTTTTGTCCAATCTTCCCTGCAGTTAGTAGGGACATCTTCAACTAGATCAGGTTGCTCAGAACCCTGTTCAACCTGACCTTGAACATTCTCAGGGCATCTACCACCTCTCTGGACAACCTTTTCCAGTGCTTCACTGCCTTCATTGCAAAAAATGTCTCTCTTATATCTAGTCTAAATCTGCTCTCTTCTAGTTTAAAATTCTTACTCCTTGTTCTATTGCTACAGACTCTGCTAAGAAGTCTGTTTCCATCTTTCTAATCAGCCCCAATAAAGTACTGAAAAGCTGCAGTAATGTCTCCATGGAGCCTTCTTTTCTTCAGACTGAAAAAACCCAACTCTTTCTGCCTTTCTTCATGCGAAAGGTGTTCCCTCTCTCTGATCAGTTCTGTGACCCTCTTCTGGACCTAATCCAATAGGTCCACGTCTTTTCTGTGCTGAGGGTTCCAGTACTGGATGCAAGACCTCTTGGTTGGCTCTCACCAGAGGGAAGTAGAACGGCAGAATTATCTCCCTCGAAGAGTTGGAAGTTTGTTTTCCTAAAATTTAGTCTTCATTTTACTCTTCACCTGTCTCGTATACCTCAGGACTGTGAACTCTATCAGTGCACGGTCTCTGCAGCCCAGGCTGTCTCAAATCTTAACTTCACTATTAGCTCATTTGCATTGGTGAACATCAGGTCCTGGATCACATCCCATTTTGTAGGGCTTTATATTACTCGACCTAAAAAATTATCCTTGATACACTCTAGAAGTTTGCTGGATTGCCTACAGCTCACCATGCTGCTTTAGATGTGAGGGAAGTTGAAGCCCCCCAGCTGGACAAGACCCTGTGAGTTCAGTGCCTCCTGTAGCTGGAGCAAGACGTACTTGTCAATAGTTTTCCCTTGCTCAAGTGGCCTATAGTAAACACCAATCACAAGGTTTCCACTCAAACCATAAAGTCAGATTACTCCTAAAATGATGTTTTAAAATAAAAAGGCCACTGTAGATATATTCCTTCCCTCTCTAATCTACCTCTATATTTAAATATGCTGATAAGGGTTAAATCAAGCTCAACCTTAAATACATATTTTTTTGGTTAAAAGCAATGAAAGTTTTTGCTAACCAGAGGACTCTCTGTCTTCAAATTAGAAATGATTTTATCATTGCTTTCCTACTGTAGGAAGAAATATTATGCATTTTCTTGCTGTTGTCTTGCATGATTCCAGTTACATGTAGTAAATTTCTTAGGTTTTTGAATTCAGGATGGAGTGGCATGTATTTTTTTTTAATTTTACACTATTTTATTTTATTGAATTTTATTGAATATATTTTATTTCACTTCATTTCTCCAGAATGTCTGAGAGTTGAAGAAATAACATGAGCCAGTTGTTGGGTAACTAGTGATTCAGACCTTAACTCAACTTTTTTTGGAAAAGAGAGAAGCTGTGAGGAAGTGGCAGATTATAAACCTTCATTGTTCCTATATCTGTAGTAAACAGATATAAGTCTTTGGTGCAAACATATATTTTAGAAAGGTAGTTGTATATTGGAGGGAAATAACGAAACTAACATTCATGTAGTGACACTGTTTGTCATGTCCTTTAAAGGGTCTTGGACCATTGCCTGGAGGCTTAGGAACTTGCCACTGTGCTAAAAAGGCCCAATACAAAATCCATTAACGTCAGTGGAACAATCTCTGTAGACTTAAATGAACTTTAAATCTGGATAAGCAAGCACTCATGTCTGTATTTAATTTGAGTCAGATATGGGTCCACAAAGAAGAAGAGAGGTTTACAAACTAGAATAAAACATTTTCACGTCCCAGCAGTAAATCTCACTAGGTATGAATTGATGGTCCTAAAATAGCACTGGGTTTTGTTTTATACTGACATTAATGAACAATGTGCTTGGTTAACTTCTAGCAGAAGAAGCTTGTGTGGACAGAAAGACCCCTGTCTATCAAAATAAAGTACTTGCAGGAGTTTCAAAAACTGTGTGCAATTTCTAGCAGATTTATTATTTTCTCATTTTTAGAAACTCTCCTATATCAGAATTTTGTCCTGTTCTGCAGTCAAGGCAGATTTTATTATATTCTTTTCACAGTGTAAATTCTAACAGGGTGAGACATAGATGAACTTATATTTTCCAATGTTAATGAATAGTATTTTTCAGACACAACTATTAGTTTCCTGCTAGATTTTGGATTTTTACTTTAGCATAATTCAGTGGTGTGGTGATAAATAAATACAACAGACTATCACTTTGAAGGGGGGAACAGACTATCACTTTGAAGGGGGGAAATTACATGTTCTTGAAAACAGATGTGTTAGCATTAATTTACTTGTGTTTATCCTTGCTTACATAGCAGATATGGCTGAAACACAATGGTGGTGTGTGGTTTCTTTTCAAACCAAATACAAAGATTTTATTTTAGGAAATATCACTATAAATGTAGACATGAAAATTACTTTGGACTGAAGAAGCTCAGTGGACGCAGAGCATTTGCTATGGGTCAGTTACAAGAAAGTTGATAATGAAGTAGTAGCAACCTCTTGTGTGGTAACAATAGTCACAGATTTCTGGGAAGGAGATAAATACACAATTGAACAGAGGACACAAACTGCAGCTCATTTTGACAAATTGCTTTTAGTGCTGCAGAGAGGATATGTATCTACTCTGATTTCATACCGTTTTTTCCATTGGTCTTCTCATTATCTAGTCCTCATTGTATAGAATTTGGAGCCTCTGAACATAGGCCTTAGATAAAGCTGGGAATTTAGCTTTCAGAGCAGCTGTCGTACAACAGAAGTTGCTGTCATATAAGAAGCCACATCAAATGTGCATTTTTTCAGTATAAGGTGGAGGGGAAGAAAAGGGAGAGAGGTTGTGAGGAAATATGAACAGATAAAACAAAAGTCCTTATCAAAATCAGAATGCGTGTGTGAAATGGAATTATAAGATGCTTATAAAACAGAATGCTGTTGCTTTACAGAAAAGAATAACTCTGGAATAAGTTTCCACCTCTTCTACCTCTTTAAAGTGAGATGTGAAATTTTACAGTGAGTGACATATAATGGCTGATACCTTCCATGTTTCAAAAGAACTTCACTGTCACCAGCTGAGGTGAAGATTCATACTGTTTTATTGGAAATGTTCCATCTTGGAGAATGCTTTCTTTAGGCAGTGAGCTGCATTTACATTGGAAACAAGTATCAAAGAGACCAGATTATGGCTGGTCAGTTTTATCTCAATAAACTTAAGCAGAGTTAAGATATTAAAAAAATACCCCACCAAGCAAACAAACAAACAAAAAAACCCCACATGGAAAAAAAAAAGAGCAAAAAAATTAAATAGGAAGGGCTTTCATAGAATCACAGAATCACTAACCCACCTTTCTACAACCTTCTTTCAGGTAGTTGTGGACAGTGATAAGGTCTCCCCTCAAGGTTCCTCTTCTCCAGACTAAACAACCCCAGTTCCCTCAGCTGCTCATCATAAGACTTGTGCTCTAGACCCTTCACCAGCTTTGTTGACCTTCTCTGGACACTCTCCATCAGATAATTGTCCTTGTTGTGAGGGGCCCAAAACTGAACACAGTATTTGAAGTGTGGCCTCACCAGCATTGAGTACAGGGGCACAATTACTTTGCTACTCCTACTGGATGCAGCATTTCTAATACAAGTCAGGATGCTTTTGGCCTTCTTGGCCACCTGGGCAGACTGCTGGCTGATGTTCAGCTGACTGTTGACCAATGGCCTCAGGTCCTTTTCTGCCAGGCAACTTTCCAGCCACTCTTCCCCAAGCCTGTAGCACTGCACTGGGTTGTTGTGACTCAAGTGCAGGATCTGAAGTGTTGTGAACAAAGTACAGTACTTGACCATCAAGTCGAATCATCTGCTACTGTAGTTTGCTCATGACATAATCTTGTTCATATACTCACACCTCCCTTTATTAGGGCTAGTCTGAGTCTGCAGAGGTTTTTTATTCTTCCCCTTAGGTGCTGCTTTACAGTTTTGTTTTCTCGGGATTAGAAATCATCTTCTAATTTACAGTACAATTTTCAGGCCAAATTACATACCTTTGTTCTAGCACTGATACTGTCAGCTTTAATAGCCCTTCCCTCACCCCCATGTTTGTTCCCAGATGTACTTATACAGAGCAATCATCTACTTTCTTATCTTACGTTTTGCCAGGCTAAACAAGCCAAGCTTTTTCAGTCAGTTCATGTAAGATAAGCTCACTCTCTTTTGTCTGCTGTGCATTAATTCTCCTCCAAAAAATTATCAGAAGACACACTTATTGGAAAATAAAGTTTCAGTGTATGCTGTAGAGAATTCAGAAATCCTTCCAATCTTGTTTCAAATGCAAGCGTAAAAGTTTGCACAGGAAACTGTTTAAAAGTTACCGGTAATTAAATCTGTAATTCAAAATGTAATTCAAAATTGCAGAAAATTTTAATAATGAAGTAATAATGAAGCTACTGTATCTACAGAAAGGTCTGGAACATTTGACCAGACCAAGTTACCATGCAACACAAGCTAAGCCATTAAGACTTTTTGCCTTGTAGAAAGGAAAATAGCTGAATTTTGAAAAAAAAAGAAACATAGGAATATACCATTAATGTAACAAAACCCCCAGTTATCTAACCTCCTTTTCCAGCTTCCTGTCCTACCAAGTGACTACCCATAGTGATGGGGAGAGATTGCATGTAAACCTCAGTAAAAACAAGGGAAAATGAGCCTAGAAAGGAGGAAGATAGGGTGTTGAACTGGAGTTAAGCCTGGGAAAGGAGGAGGAAAGATGTTTCTCTAAGTGTTTTCTTAATTATCTGTTGTCTTTCTAATTTTTTTTTCACCTCAACAGCAAAATCAGTGCCCCCCTCCCACACTAGCTTGTGCCTCTGTTACTGGCTCCACTTGTGAAAGCTGCGCCAGAGTGGGGGAAATCCTTCACATGGTGGAAGAGCTAAGGGAGGAGGTGAAGAGGCTGAGGACCATCAGGGAGTGTGAGGGGGAGATAGACCAGAGGAGCAGGGCCCTCTCACTAACTCAGCAGCCTGCTGGGGCTGGTGTGTCCGAACATCATCCACCTGCAAACTGCATGGTTGGGGGAACAAGAGATGGGGAGTGGCAGCAAGTTCCTGCCAGACGAAGGAAACCTGCTGCCCTCACCCAGACAGCAAAACCCCAGATCCCCCTGGTGAACAAGTACCAGGTGCTGCAGGTGGAATCTAACCCTGAGGATGAGGATGATGGTTCCCACAGCCTAGAATCCTTCCCTAGGCTGCACCATCCTCAGAAAAAGATAAAAACATCCTCCATCTAGAAGAAGAGGAGGGTGATTGTTCCTAAAAGGAATGGAGGGACCCATTTGCAGACCGGACCTGCTCCACAGAGAGGTCTGCTGCTTACCGGGAGCATCAGGGAAGGAGGTAGCTAGAAAACTTCCTTCCCTGGTCCATGAGACAGACTACTATCCTCTGAGAGTAGTCCAAACTGGTAACGATGGTCTAGTAAACAAAAAGGCCAAAACCATCAAGAATGACTTCAGAGCCATTGGGAAAATGATGGAGGGCTCTGGGGCACAAGTAATATTTTCCTCCATCTCAATGCTAAATAGAGAGAAGCGGGAAGCCAGGAAGAAGAGTTCGATTAATGCCGGGCTCCGAGCGTTGTGCGAGGAGAGGGGCTTTGGCTTCTTTGATCATGGGGTGGCTCATGCACCAAAAGATAAAAAAATATCTTTCTACAAATATATAAATAATAAAAGGAGGACTAGGGAGACCATACAGTCCTTATTGGACACAGAAGGAACAACAGTGACAGGGGATGAGGAAAAGGCCGAGGTACTTAATGCCTTCTTTGCCTCAGTCTTTAGCTGGAAGGAGGGTCGTTCCGTCTGTGTACAAACCCAGGAGCTAGAGGAGCATAATGAGGCTCCCGTGATCCAAGCGGAGGTGGTCAGAGCCTTGCTAGCCCAACTAGAATCCTACAAGTCTATGGGGCCGGACGGGATTCACCCTAGGGTACTGAAGGAGCTGGCGGATGTGCTGGCCAAACCCCTTTCCATCATCTTCCAACAGTCCTGGAAGACTGGGGAAGTCCCACTGGACTGGAGGCTGGCTGATGTTGTGCCCATCTACAAGAAGGGTCGCAGGGAGGACCCAGGAAACTACAGGCCTGTCAGTCTGACCTCAGTGCCAGGGAAAGTCATGGAACAGGTGATCTTGAGTGCTATCATGAAGCACATGCAAGAGAACCGGGTGATCAGGCCCAGCCAACATGGGTTCACAAAAGGCAGGTCTTGCCAAACTAACCTGATTGCCTTCTATGACAAAGTGACTCGGCTGCTGGTTGAGGGAAAGGCTGTGGATGTGGTCTTCCTGGACTTCAGTAAAGCCTTTGACGCAGTTTCTCACAGCATTCTGCTTGAGAAACTGTCAGCCTCTGGCCTGGAGAGGTGCACACTCTCCTGGGTGGAAAACTGGTTGGATGGCCGGGCCCAGAGAGTGGTGGGAAATGGTGTGAAATCCAGATGGACGCCAGTGACAAGTGGGGTTCCCCAGGGCTCAGTGCTGGGTCCAGCCCTGTTCAATGTCTTTATCAATGACCTGGATGAAGGCATCGAGTGCACCCTTAGCAAGTTTGCGGACGACACTAAGCTGGGTGGAAGTGTTGATCTGCTGGAGGGTAGGAAGGCTCTGCAAAGGGATCTGAACAGGCTGGACAGCTGGGCAGAGTCCAATGCCATGAGGTTTAACAAGGCCAAACGCCGGGTCCTGCACTTGGGGCACAACAATCCTGTGCAGTGCTACAGACTAGGAGAAGTCTGTCCAGAAAGCTGCCTGGAGGAGAGGGACCTGGGGGTGTTGGTTGACAGCTGACTGAACATGAGCCTGCAGTGTGCCCAGGTGGCCAAGAAGGCCAATGGCATCTTGGCTTGTATCAGAAACGGTGTGACCAGCAGGTCCAGGGAGGTTATCCTCCCTCTGTACTCGGCACTGGTGAGACCGCTCCTCGAATCCTGTGTTCAGTTCTGGGCCCCTCACCACAAGAAGGGTGTTGAGGCTCTGGAGTGAGTCCAGAGAAGAGCAACAAAGCTGTTGAAGGGGCTGGAGAACAGGCCTTCTGAGGAGCGGCTGAGAGAGCTGGGGTTGTTTAGCCCGGAGAAGAGGAGGCTGAGGGGTGACCTCATTGCTCTCTACAACTACCTGAAAGGAGGTTGGAGAGAGGAGGGTGCTGGCCTCTTCTCCCACATGACAGGGGAAAGGACAAGAGGGAATGGCCTCAAGCTCTGCCAGGGGAGGTTTAGGCTGGACATTAGGAAAAAATTCTTTACAGAAAGGGTCATTGGGCACTGGAACAGGCTGCCCAGGGAGGTGGTTGAGTCCCCTTCCCTGGAGGTGTTTAAGGCATGGGTGGACGAGGTGCTAAGGGGCATGGTTTAGTGTTTGATAGGAATGGTTGGACTCGATGATCCAGTGGGTCTCTTCCAAGCTGGTTATTCTATGATTCTATGATTCTGTGATCAGTAGTTAAAGTTTTGTTTTAATCAATCATAAAAACAATAGTTTTAAACTCCTTGTGTTGAGACTGCTTTGTCCATGACAATCCAACAAATTTTGAGGCTGATGTTTGGGATCAAATTCCCAGTATAAACACAAAAGTATTATATTTAGATCCTCAGAACCTAAGCTTAACTGTCATAAAACCAGCTGCCATCTAAGTTTCTTATAGCATATAAGTCCCCTGGCTTCTGAATAGTATATCCATGAGGACCCTGACTCAGGCAAGCCCATCTCTGTATGTGAGGCTTGGCAGCTACAGCAGTTACAAAGAATACAAAACCATAATTCAATTCTGTCCTCTAAATGAAGTTCAAAGAAAATCTCAGATGGTTTCATTCATTTGTTAATTAATCTCATTAACTTTAGACCTCTTCTGCTCTGTGTCTTATCTTAGTTCAATCAATGAAGAGAAATGGGTATTTCTGGATTATAGGCCAGCCATTTTGTTTAGGATTTTGCTGGAAGAAGGCTTTCTGTTGATATGGAAACTGATGATGTAGGCAGGCCCCGACGTAGAAATAGACATTTTAAAATTCTGTTTCTGAAGTACGTGAAGGGTGAAAACCAGTGCATTCAGCCACATTTTGCTTATACAGAACTTTGTGATGACTACAAGTAGTAGTTCCTATATTTTTAAGTGTTTTTCATGACTGTAAGGACTGCATACTCTTAAATCTGTTCTTTGTGACAGTTTTTAATCTATCTGAGTATGCAAATACTTACTAGTGTTGTTTTACTGACTCACAGAAATTTATCATGTCTTACAATATTTGATGATACATTTTTATTGAGCTTAAAAATAGCCAAGCTGAAACCAGTAGAGTCATGATAATATATTGCAACCGAGCATCTTAAAATCCAGTTCACTGAGCCATGTGTTTATACAAGAATATCTCTTTTTTTTTTTTTTTTGTGTTAGTTTTTTTTTTTTGTGTTACTGTACATTTCTAGCTATCAGTGATGTTCTTTCTGAGGGCAAAAGTTTTACTGTTTTTTCTCTTTAAATTCTAATGAAATAAAGTTACTAACAAAATCTAGTCAAGCCTTAATTATGTATCTGATTTCAGGAAGTGGTTATACAAAACTCACAAAAGAGTTTTAGTCACATCTCAGCTAAATCATAGATTTTATGTAGCATACATAATTTATAATATGTATATGTATATTCACACACACACATCTATGTACACACATATGTATATGCATATATAATATATATAGCATCTATTCCAAACATTTGAGTAGAGAGAAAACAGAATTTCCTTCTAATAATTTCCTCAACTGTCTTCTAATAGTGTCCTCTTTATGTTGGATTAAACCACTGATTTCATGTAGCTAAGTGGGAGAAGTACTAGATTAATGGAGAAAATTTCATTACTATAATGACATACATGCAGATGTTTCTACAAAGCTTTTAACTCATTTCATGTCCCATAATATATCTTATTAAAGACCCAGACAAGTTATGGGTTTTTAAATGCCATATTTATCTCAAATCACAGACTTATGGTTTATCCCTCCAGTGACATTGTATTTAAATTCCAGTATATAACACAGTAGGTTAGTCCCCTTAATTGTCTACCATTTTATGTTTCTATTAATCACTTAATCTCAATAGAGGAACAGAATAAAGCAAAAAAAATTAAGAATCAGTAAAAGAAGATAAAGTATATCTTTAAAAGTTTTAAAGACAACTAAAATTTAAACAGTTTTGATTGCAAAATAAATTTAATCAATTATTCACACCTGCCATTTTAATGGTAACTTAAAAAAAAACCCAAGCAAACAAACAATCCCAAATATAAAATAATTGTTATCATGTCATAAACAAAACTATTAGTTAAATATTGATAACATCTCCATGTAAGCTTTTAAAACCTACCTAATGTTCCCTGTTTTCAGTATTTTTTCAGTCAGAGGGAAAGCTGTGTGCTAGACAGTTGCAGAACTGATGTCTGACTCAGTACATTCTGCTACCAAACTAGAAACCAAATACTATCTAGGGAAAGGTGCAGAGGTAGCAATCAAGCAAATAGGCAGTATTGAACGCTCATTCCAGTACTGCCAGCCAAAACTGAAGCAACCAGTTTCACCTGATCTTTTTTTTTTTTGTTTCTAGCCCAATACCTCATTGAAGTTGTCACCTGAAGTCATGTATCAGTTGATTATTTCAATAGTAAATGTCATATATTTACTATAAATTATTACTGTATTACTGATCTAAGGAAAACAAAGCATAGCACTACATAATTTTGTTTCTCTATTCGTCCTTGGTGATCTCAACACACAGGGGAGTTAGTACATGGGCTGATTAGATTATCCTTTTCACCAACACAGTTTTCTTTCTCAAAGTTGAGACAAAGAGAGGGAGCCAATATTGACTTTGTGAACAGTTCGGCATCTTCCTTTTTCAGTGAATAAGAGAAGTTTGCAGTCCACAATGCAGTCAGTCTATTGTATTGTATAATGTTAAAGCTATATAGGTTTGTATGCACTAATTTCTTTCGACTTTATGCTTTGGCTGGAGGAAATATGTCAACAATCCAACTGCAAAAAGAGGCTAAGTTTGAATGAAGAGCTGAAAGATCATTGAAGCTAGATTGCAACAGATTTGCTCTCACTTTCTTACTGCAGCCAAGCTTATACCTTGTACCTTGACAAAATGAAATTTAAGATCTGCTTGACTTACCAGACTTACTTGTATTTTATCACCTACTGGTGATGACTGGCTGGTAATAAAGCTTCAGAGCTCATCTCTCAATAAAATTCATGCTCCTGTGGTTGCTACTCCTTGATTATACCAGGACTAGGCATTCAGACATCAATCTTGGTTTTCCTTCTATATATAAAAATTTAGGAAGATAAGGCAGAAACTTTGAGGTCATATGAGGGGATTGAGGCAGGACTCCTGCCTGATGAACAGAAGACCTTTTATTAGGCTTAATGGCTCCTTTATACATGTTATCTAGTAAAACACAGTGCTTTCTTTACAATGATTGGTTTTTGCTACTTGTTCATGTGCCTAAGCCAGGCACATGATTGGGTAAGATTAACGTCAAATGCCCTCTTTGTATTTCTTCTTGTTACTTTGTTTCTCCTTCTCTTAGCCAAGGTCTTTCAAAGAAAACCTCCACTTCACTGGATCCTTTGGCCTGCAAAAACTCCTTCACTGTCATAGACTATATTAATCTTGACCAAACTCTTCAATTGATTATATTGATAAAATACACTGGAAAACATCAATAGTAATATTTACATAAAAAATATAGATTTTCTTGCTTATGTTTTGTATGTGGTAGGATTATTGGTAGACACTTTGATGCTGTATGTACAGTAGACTTCTAAACTGTTCCCCTTGTTAATTTTTTTCATGAACTGAAGAAATGTCAGCTTAAAACTCTTCTGAAACAACTCTTCTAAAAATATCTGAATACCTTTCTACTGGCTATGTATAGAAACATAGTATGAAGATTCTTGGACCTTCCTGCTAAATCAGAGAATAAAACTGTTTAGGATTTTAAGTTAAAATATTTATTGCACTACTAAAAATGTCACATTTTGGGGGGAAAAAAAAGAGCTTTTTTAACTTATGAAGTTACTTAAGAAATGCAATGATTTTCAACCTAAAAATTTAAAACAGTGAAGAAAATGGAGAGGATTTTTGTTTCTTTCTTCTTTCTGTTGCTTTTATTTTAGGACAGCATGCTCAAATTGAAATCTAAAGATACTTCGAATAAATATTCTAGCAAAAGAAAGGTATTTTAGAGACAGAAAGTTACATTTTATGTTTGTAACTAGTAGCTGGTCTTAGTGAAATTCAATGAGATTCTTAAAGTTAAGCATATGATAAACATTGCTGAAACTTACAGGGTGGACATAAGGTGAGAGACAAACGATAAAGCTGAAATCATTCACTGAGGTAGAAAGTGGAAAAATAAGTGATATTAAATCTTAGATGATGCCATGAAAATGATATAGTAACACAGATCCAAAGATAAATTGTAGTAAGAGGTGCAAAATGGAATTCTTTACACACAGAACTTCACAAATCATGTTGGTTTAATTTAGTAACCAAAAGCATTCATGGGATTTGAGACAACTTGGAAAATCTCTAAATGAATGTCAGAAGTAGCTTTGATAATATAGATAATAAATAACATTTTGTAAGGTTTTTTGCAGAAAATGCTACAAGAGAAACATTTAATAATGAATAAGGACAAAAAGGAGAAACAAACATGACTGACAAAAAAAGCCTCCTCTTAAGGAGGTTAAATGCATGCAACAGAAAAGAGAAACAATAAAAAGAATACAAAACTGTAATAAAACAAAACAACAACAACAGCAAAAAAAGAAACACAAGACATCCTGAGATGTAACAAGACATTAGCTACTTCTGCAGATTTAGCTCTATTTAGGAAATCTATGAAAGCAAACCATGAGATGTTTGTTATGTCAGTGTCAATAAAGAGAAACTGAAAAAAGCATTTTTTGAAGTTTTTCAGCTCTTCTAAAGTGGAACTATCTTTAAACAAAGAATGTTTTTGTAAGAAACCGATTCTTGCTACTCAAATGGTTTGTCTTAAACCATTTTTGTGGCCTTTGAGACTGCAGCAAAGAGGAAGTCTAACCTTATCTTGCAAAGAGCCCAACCCTGCTTGCTGCCTGTAGAGGTCATACTCTAGTATGGCAATCCTGTCAGTAGAGGGAACAAGGGCAGACGGTAACTCAGACTCCCTGGACACATACATCTTAATGAATCAAGGTGAGTCCCTATATTTTCAGTAAGATCCAGGGTCTACCCTGGGCAACACCTGGGCTCTTTTTCTAATGAAGTAGTTATTGATGATGTAAAGGTTAGTGGTATAAAGAAAATAGACAATTTTTACACTGTAAAATGTACCTGTACATCAGTAGACTAATTGATAATTAGTAAATAATAGCTTAGATTAAATGTTCCAATTGGTTAAATAAAAACATCATGCTCACCAGTGTAAGAATTTATGACAAACTGTGGGGCACTTTAATGTTCCTATTATCTTCTAACAAACAGAGATAAGAGAAAACTAACTTTCCTCATCTTTTGAAGAGGAACATATTAGTGAACGTATTAAGGGGAAGAAAAATAAATGTTAACATTTATCTTCCCAGATAGATGTCTGACACATACATCTAGTCTTACTTTGTTGAGTATGAACGGAAGGGCACAGAGAGAAAGGTGTTTTGGGGGCATGGTGCTTTACATCCTAATCTAACTGAAACACAGCAGGTTAATGACCTTAGAAAGTGGATGCTAGACCACGACTGAGGTGTTCATTTTCTCTTCTCTTACAAACAGAATTAGGTGAGATGAACAATGACTCTATTGTACTGTCACTTGCTGAGATAACACCGCAGAAGGCTACAGCACAGGTGTTGTAAACTCCTGTTTCCCATCTGAACCCTTCTGGTATGCTGCAGAGTCAGGCATAACACATGTATGCTGCTGCACACGGCACAGGAGGGATGTGGGACAGACAGTCTCAGAATAATATAAATTTCTGTCGGAGGCAGACTTAATTTTCCTCAGTTTAAAAGCTGCCATGGATGAGGTTGAATTTATCCCAATGATATCACAGCTGGTTGCCTAAAGTGAGGACTAGGGCTGAACGTAAAAAGGATGTTTTAAGAATTTTCTTCTTAACATTTAGGGGCTGCTCTTCTGGAAACTTGAAAATATGAACAGTTCAGTGAAATCAGAGCAAACAAAGGTTACAACTTTGTGGATATAGTCACTGCAATGTTCCATCAGCTTATTATTACTGTTACTGTTACTATTAACATATTATGCACGTATTATTCTTTGCAGAAAACTAAATGTCCTAAAAAAATTATTTTGAGATTAAAGAGAAAGAATTATTTGAAAAGTTGGAATAACTGAGAAATTAAGTACAGAGAAGAATGTAAAACTTTTCTTTTTCAGAAAATGAAAGCATATTGTTCTTCTTGCATTAGATGTATATTCAGCGCTCGCCTCAGTACAGAGAATGTAGAAGGTTTTGCATTTACTCCAAGAGTGAGTCAGCATTTACTCCAGCATATTTCGCAAAAGTAGTAACATCAGCAGCTTCTGCACAATGCTGGAGAAAAAAAAGTCTGGTGAATCATCCATGCCAAATACATGGAAAATAGATTAACAGGCAGCAGAAGGATGGAGAGGAGGTAACACTGGAAAAAAAAAAAATGTGCATTATCTCTGAGAGTCACATTTCATCATTTACTCAAATGTATTTTAGATGTCTATTAAATACACTGGATCTTCTGTACGAAAATTTGCATATGTTTCTGAGTATAAATACATAAATAAGTAAATTCACTGAAGCTTTTAATTACTCTATCTTTTCCATTAAGTACTAAATGCAGTTGTGTAAAGTTTATTTTCCTGGTTTTGTCCTGCAGGAAAGGCTGGAGGGCAAGGGAGACAAAAATGTTAATTTTGTGTAGAAGTCCTGCTGTAGTTCTTTCTCCTTCCTTGCCTTCCAATCACCTGTGGGTTTACTTCATATTCTTTTATCCTGGTGCGGTATGTGGGCAGTTATAGTGTATCAGCTAGCAAGTGGTTTTCCAGAATTTGTGGGATCAGGAATTAATAGCTGCATAACTAGAGGGACAGCTAGAAAGCTTCTTACACAGCTGTATTCAAGTCCCAGTGAAACAGAACTTAGCGAAAATGAAATTCATTTTCAAAGACACATCTCATTTTGAAAGGAAACCAATACTGTTTATGTGCTTGAAGTTGAGAGATGCATTTTGTGGGGGACCAGTGAACTGCTACTATTGAAAAGCACATTAGAAGAAACATAATCCTGTTTGGCAAAAATTGTTTTTTACATAATGAATGTCAAATTATATTCAAAGCATTCAGACATCATTGAGATTACATCTTTATTTGAACAATGTGATAATGTCGGCATATTTTTATCTACAGAGTCAGGAATCATATAGATTAAACACCAATAAAGAATGAAATGATGCACCCTAAGGTTTAGAAATTTCAGTCCATTGAAATAAAAAAGGATAACTCATACTTATTTGACTGTTTGTATAATACCGAAGACTTTGTGTCTGAAACATAACACATGAAGGAAATTTGCTCTTAACAAAAATATCTACATGAAAACGGTTAAATGAACAGATCTTCATGAATTTTCAGTGCCATTCATAATTCTTTTGCCACGTGTAATATTAAAGTTGGACTTCTTTACACTTCTATGCACTAAAACTTACTTTCTTAAATAAAGACTAGAGGTATAAATAAGATATGTGTTAATTTGAGATAAATAATGTGTCTGACAGCTAACTGAAGTCTGTTAGTGTTTTTTTTATAGATCAGCTTGGGCTTCAGTTTTGCAGATTATGTGTGCTTGCTGCATATGCTGTATCAACAAGACTTCTCCCAAGTATAATTTTGGAATATGCTCTCTCTGTACATTCTGTAACCATTTGAATCAGGTTCTGTACAACATTCTAATTGCTTGCATGCAGCAACTATTTTAGATGGGACTCAAAGCCTTCCCTTTTCCTATATTGTGCTTTTTTTGCACCTTTCCTCTGAACAAAGGCTGGAATGAGCTTTCTTAGAGTGCATACAGAAAAGGTGAATATACTATTAACTATTCTATTACTCATTCATACTAGATGATAGCTCAATTATCACAGCTTTTGATAATTTTCCATAACTAATTAACCATGTGTAAGTATTTATTGTCAGGGGGTATTGCCAGTTCATGGGGGAAAAAACGAATTGAATATTTTGTGATAGATGAAGACTTGACATTCGTACAAACGTTAAGTTGCCAGGCAATTGTTTGGCACTTTGTCATTAAAAATAGAGGAAAAAATAATGTAGTTAGTTAAAAGAAATGCTCTGTTGCTTCAATCAATAAAAAAATTATGAGACTTCCTAACAGTAACATTAAATTTAGTTATAAAATAGATTTATAAAAGAAAAACAGTGTTCTGAGTAATATGCTTTTAATAATCAACATAATAGAGAAGTTTGATATAAAACAGATAAACTTGCTTAGAGGTATTGCAGATTTTTTTGTTTTGCGTTAGTGTGTATGATCTTCAAACTAAGACATGGTCTTCTTAAAGGTTCAATCTGTAATTGCTTCCAAATGAACATAAAATTTCTTACAATTTTTTCATATTTTCCTAATTGTAACACCTACCTATGCAGTGGTACATCATGTTTTCTTTCAAAACCTAGATTGTACGTTCAAGCTTTTGTGTAGGATGTTATAAAATTAGAGAAGGCAAGGCTGGAAAGAACTACAAGAATGCATGCAGCTGCCTGAATTTTCCAAAAGCATGAACAGCATGACCAAATCTTCTTGTTCTTAACCAGTATTTGTCTAATCTGTTCTTAGAAGACCTCTAGTATCAGATGTCCTGTACAGTCTCCAAACAATCTACTCTAACATTTCCCTATCTAAGGCCTATCTTGACTTTTCATCTCTGCAGTTTAAAACTCTTATTAGACAGGACCAGTAAACAGAAAGATAATGTTCATTCAATTTTCAGATGACACCAAAGTGATGAGGGTTGAAAATACAATGAAGCAGGGGATTAGAATTCAAAACAGCCAGTGAAATGGCTTGGGAATAAATGAGATGAAATATTGTAAGGAGAAAATTATAATCGCACAATGAATTCTGAGCAAAAGCATTATGGAACTATTCAGTACTTTGCAGCCATCCCCTAGTATTTTTGACATGTGTTGCCTACCTTGTTGCTGAGAATATTATGGAAGTCTTCCTCTTCTCGGAATTTTCAAAACCTGCAGTAGTCTTCTGGGAAAGACAGGCACCTGTGCACAGAATCACAAGTGGTGTTTTTTGACTATAAGGAGTTTGAGGTGCCCCAAAGGAAGTAGAAATTCTGCTGTAGGTTCTAAAGAGAACCTATGTCTCACACCATGATTTCTGACAGTAAGAACAGTTAAACTTTATATGAATTTCCATTTAATCTCAGTATATTGTTCTCTGTAAGAGCAATATGCTTTGAATATGTTGAGAGAAAAGTGTTAATAACAACACAAAATTTTATGTGTATGGAATTCTGTAATTTTCTTTTAAGGCAAATGAGAAACTCACTCATTCTGTGTATCTATGCACTGTAACAGGAAAGCTAACTGATTAATCCAAAAGTTGTTATAGAAAGGCTTATTTCTGAAAACATGGGAAGTCAAAAAGTAAGGGAAGTCAAAAAGTAAGGGGTACATTCAGTTGAAATGGCAGTTTTTTACTCTAGGTAACTGTAATAAAGAAAGATAAAGTTCAACTGTTCAACCCTTGTCACAGAATCTAATGAAAAACCATTATATCAAATCCATAAAATCCTTGTTTTCTTTTCACAAAAGATATTTTAAATATGAAATATCTGTTGAATGGAAATAGCCACAATAATGGTAGAACTTGGGAAAAAAACTTTTTTATGTGTTTGCAGGTCTTCTACTTTGATGACCTTTTGCTCATAGCCTTAGACTTCTCTGAACTCAGAGAATGAAATGTCAATCAAAACAGAAATCTCTCAGTGATTAATACTGTCTGATCTTTACATTTCCTTGCATTTTATTTTCACTCCACACAAAATAAAAGCATTTCATTTTGAAAATAAAAGATGAAACTGAGAAATTCTAGCATCAAAGCAAGAATTGCATATGTGAAGTTCAATGAAGTAGGAGGCACTCACACTGTAATCTGAAATGATTGTTTCGAATTCCAGAGTAGACAGGAAGACACTGACAAAATCTAAATAATTTTGGAATCATTGGGGAGTTTGTGATGAAAAGTTCATTTAAGTAATGGTTTATCTTCTATAGAAATTGTTGAAGTAGTTATTTTTTCCTCCTTATCTAAACAAGCATTATGAAAAGTACTGAAGTTTTTCAACCACATATATGAACTGTAAAGAATAATGAATATAAATATTAAATCCTATAGGAAAAGTCAAACTGGAGTTTCATTGGTACTATATACTTCCGAAATTGTTGGGAAAAAAATGGGCGAACATATACAATGGGCTGCAACTGCTGAACATTTACAGCTAATGACAATACATACATACAAAAAGGGGTAGTAAGTGAGATAAACATAAGGTCAATAATGTTCATGATATTCATCTATGGAAAAGGTTTTTTGTTGTGACACACCTGTTTATTTTGACAAAGTATATTTCTGAATCAGCTGAAGTATGTTTTTAGTTTCAGATTTAAAGTACTGATTATTTTCTTTAGAAGCATAAGTTTGATCTATTTTTTTGACTTCTATAAACAGATTTTTAGACTAGGGTAGTTTATGAAAGCTACATAGAGGAAATCAATTGATTTTTTACTGTGTGAGGAAATAAAAATGATGAGTTAATATTCTAGTGAAATCACTTTTTACAAATAACCCCAAACTAAACTGTATGCTTATCTTTACCGATACAAGTGGCTTTGCTGCTGTCTGCGGACTCAATAACTCACTCAAATACTTAGTGACATATCCCTGCCCCACCTCAAGCTGCTGAAGAAGGCTGCTGCTTTGCTGAGCCATGGGGTGGAGAGGGGCCAGGCAGAGGTCTGGTGGCCACTCCACATCAGCAGCCATAACAAAGCCCATCTGTGCAGCAAGGATGAGTGGGAGAGAATGAGCGATTATGTTTCTGCCACTCATTTGCCTATCAGAATGACTAAACTGGCCTATGGTCACACGCATTCCCCCCCTCCACCAACACAGATATGCAGAGGTACAAAACTGCGGAACAGAAACAAAGACTCAGAGGTGATCCTCAAAACAAAAGTATTAATAAGATTTGGGAATAGAAATACTATGAGTTTCTTGTGATGGAAACATCTTGATCTATGACCCTGGAGTTCTCTGGATTCCTACATATGGGTGTGGGTTGCACTGCAATCCACTGTCCCCCCTACCATCAGCGCCACAAACAAAAGGTAAAGGAGATGAGCTGACTGGTACCCCAGATGTTATCACTCCAGAACGAACTATAGGAGAACAAGAGAAGCAAGCACTAATCAGAGCTCCTTCTCAGCTGGTCTGAGACATCCCCCACCAATGTCCACAATCCACAAGCACTGGAGCATTTGCAGAAACTTCACTGGGAGCAGCTTCAAGGAAACATCTAAAGACTTTACTATAGTCCTTCTTCAAACCCTTATAGGATGCTAATATTGGTCTAGACTTAAGCTTATATTCTTGACTTAGGATTGTAACATTATAGGTAATAAACTAAATGTGTAAATACAGTTCTGGGTCCTACTCTGTCTACCTCGGGATGTGACAGTTGTCATAAGATTTAAAAATAAGATAATTTAAGATAAGATTAATAGAGAAGATATTTGCATTGAAAAAAAATGAAAAAAATTACTTTGAAAAATTGGATCTTAGAAGAATATCAGGTTTCCTACATAATAGAGGTTGAGTTGTTATTATTGCATCCAAACACATAAAACATTCCTGAGTAAACACATTCTAGTTTCAGATATGCATACTGATTTATGCAGTATGTCTGGATCTGGGTGCCACATAATCAGAGCATGAGCTGCTTACAAATACAGTGTGTTTTCCAGAAACTGCTAGTGGAGTAAGTTTGTTTGCCTAACATCATGATATTTGGGCTACAAAGGCCACTTACCTCAGGGACTCTTCAGTCATGATTCACACCATTTTGCAGTCAAAGATGTGATATACTGTTTTACTTTTCCAGGGAATTTTCAGTCTCTGTACTGTAATGAAATCTATGTACTGTAATGAATGTTTTAAGACATTCCCTAGAACACTACTTACTTACTTCTTACACTCCTTACTCCACATATCTCTAATGCTATCCTAATGATTTTGACTTGACAGCTCTAAGTTATATTTTATTGGGTTTTAGCTTTGAGGTATAAAATTCTCTCGGCTGGATATTATTTGGAATTCATTAATGAATTAAAACACTATTACATAGCTGTCCCCTGAAATTAGTATGAATCTAAATGCCAAAACCTATGGGTTTGGTTTTTTTCCACTCGCTAACCTTAGTTATGTATAGAATTGGTACAATGAATTTGATGCTGACAGGTTGGCATTGCTAACTTGACTAATTTGACAGCCCTTGGGAGAAAGTTTTCCACTGGTTCAAAATACTCTTCAGCTCCAGAAAAGCACAGATAATTTCTCTTAAATCTTATTAACCCCACCAACAGCTAACATATTCAGTATAGGTTCATTTTGAAGCAAATCTACCATATCAAGTATGACTTTTTCACTGAAACATTAATTGGGGAAAATAGCTGCAGGAATATATAAGTCCATAACTATATAATTCATGCAAGCAACCCTTCCTACATTTTATTGTGGTGTATGTCATTGTTACAGTCTCTAAATGAACTGTAAGAAAGGATAAAAAACTCATGGAAAATATTTGTTAATTGTAAATAATTTTTTCAGCACACTGCTATGAAATTTAATGTTACTTCTTTCTTTCCAGACTTTCCAAAGTTATTTTTGCATAGTTGTCTGAAAAGCTTCTCATAGAAAGAGAGGCTTGTGATTACTTTTTCCCTATGGGAAAACTGGTTTGAAAGCATGTATTGAAGGTTATACAACTTTGGGTATGGTACATGAGTTATTTACAATGACAAAAATAATTTGGATGATTTGGATGAGAAAACTGGAAATACCACAAAAGTTAAAATTAACCTTTCTAATTGTCAGATTGGAACTGCTACTGGAAACATTTCTTACAGAGACAAATAAAATTTGATTTCAAGAAGAAAAATTAAAGCTTGAAGTTCTGAAGTCTTTCCAAAAAACTTTCAATAAATAACTTTTCTTATTAATTGTCTCAGCTATAAGGACTCTATTTTACTCTTATCATGGCAATACAGGCCAAGTTATTTCACAGTTTGACTGAGTGTTTCCCAATTGCATTTAGGATGAGATAGCAAGGGCATGCATAGGAGGTGATAAAATATGGTGGATAAGGGAAACAAATGCTTATTTCCTAAAAGCGGCAAAATACGTCTTCTGCCTGTCAGATTTGAACAAAACAAGAACAGCAAAACCCGCCAAGCCCACTAAATCTAATAGACCTTCCATAAAATCATAGAAACACCACGTTGGAAAAGATCTTTTAGATCATCGAGTCCAACCATTCCTATCTGCCACTAAATCATGTCCCTGAACACCTCATTTACCCATCTTTTAAATACCTCAACCCGGGCAGTCTGTTCCAGTGTCCAGTGGCCCTTTCTGTGAATTTTATTTTTTCCTGATGTCAAGCCTGAACCTCCCCTGGTAGAGCTTGCGGCCATTACCCCTTGTCCTGACCCCTGTCACTTGGGAGAAAGGGCCAGCTCCTTCCTCTCTACAACCTCCTTTCAGGTAGTTGTAGAGAGCAATGAGGTCTCCCCTCAGCCTCCTCTTCTCAAAGCTAAACAACCCCAGCTCTCAGCCTCTCCTCGTAAGACTTGTTCTCCAGCCCCTTCAACAGCTTTGTCGTTCTTCTCTGGACATGCAAGGTTTGAAAAGCATTGGCAAGGTGAGTTAAACTTAATTTTGTTAAGCTGTAATGTCTGAAGAAGAGCTGAATTGCACTAACAAGACATAACAATAAATTCAAAGTTCTCTTCTTTCTCTTGATATCTGAAATATCAGAGAGTACAACAAAATCATTTTAATCTCCTTCTCCTAGAGTTTCTTGATTTATCTCCAAAGCATGTAGTTGAATACTGAAAACAAAACAACCCCATTCCATTTCATGCCAGTTGAGTAAAAGATGGTTACAGTATGAAGAATACTCCTTAGCAGTATCATGTTTTAGATTATCCAGAGTTTATAGAATTTTGCAGTAAAGCTAAGGCACTGAAATTTGTTTTTGTTTGTATTATAAAAGAAGCATATAAAGAAAATGCCTGTCATTTTTGTCATGATACCAGCTGTTACTGCAAAAGTTCTACATACAGGACTACATGTTTACTTGAATGATTTGCATGTTAATGTTTGTGATTTCAGTACTGGACAGCATCCTGGCTTGCATAAGTTTTATTTTATCTTTTGGCATGCTTAGAGATAATAGAATTCTCAAATACTTTCTTGAAAGAAACCTGTGAAAGCACAAACTTTTTGAATTCTCCTCTAGGTTAAAATAAATGCTTCAGAGCAGGGCTTCCTTCTTCCTTTTCAATTTCTGTTACTTTGAACTTTGTCTCTCTCTGCCTACATTGGTGATGAAAACTCACAAAACATTCAGAACTGGAACACAAAGTGAAGTGTTCCAGATGGTAACATCAACTTGATTCAGGATAAAAAACACTTACTTGGCATGTCAGAAGGAGGATGGAAGAGTGTTCTGAGTTAATTAAAAAGTATTTTCTGGGGTAGAGCATAAATATTCATTCTCTTTAGAAACATACATAGATCACGGACAGGAGTTTACAAAACTTTGGTTCATTAGCAATTTAGAATCTATTAGGGTAAGACTGCAAAATTCCTATTAAAATTTAATAATCAATTGATTAACAAAGTAATTAAAAATGATTAAATGTCCGTGTTATAATCAAATTGATCAGAGACTTAATCAGATTTGAAAATAATGAAATTCACTCCTATTTACTCCACAGTGAGTAGAGTAAATACATATATAAACACAGTGATATAGAGATATAAGTATACAAAAAGATATATTAACATTTAGGCATAAGAGAAGTACAGGATGTGACAGATAAAAAAGATTAGTTTGAACATTTCCTTCTTGAGAACTAGTGAGAATACTCACATATAATGCACTAGCATTCCAAACAGGCGATAGTTGCATATCAAGGAATCTGAAAGATTTTTTGGGATGAGAATACTCACATTCAATGCACCAGCACATCCGACAGGAGATGGTTGGCTCTTAAGAGGAGTTGACTTCTAGAGCCTCTCCATTTGCTCTGTTAGCAAAAGAAATTGTGTCATACCTCTAAGAGGAGTCCCCAGCTCAGAGGCAGATAACTAGTCTCAGCCTGCTGCAATACAGAAGAGCTCAAAGGGTCTTCTATGTAATCACGTACTCATAGAGTATCAAGATATTTGACTTTCAACATATATTTGAATATTCATTTTGACGTTTTAATATTCACTTTGGCTTCACTTGGAAGATGTCATACTAGTGGAACTTGACAGTAGTTGCATCACGCCACCTCACCTGGGCCATTGTCCAGGTATATGGTATCCAGAGGGGCATGATTGATTGTCAATCTCTTTCTCAGATGACGATGGGACCTCTTCCTAGACACATGGAATCCCAATAACACTGGAGGACTGCCGAAACACTCTGTATCTCTGCTTTGTAACAATAGCTTTTCTTTCCCCAGCGTGCCTGATTGAGATGATTGGTTATCAGATCCCCTTCTTCAGATGATTAGGGAGTTTCTTTCCCAATTATAGCAGCAGGCTGAGGGGCTGTCTTGGTGCCCTCGATGATTGCCTCTATACGATGATAATCCTTCTCCCTATGAAGGCTGTGTTCCGCTGGATCAGTTAACAGTCCAAACAAGTGAGAGAAGATATTTTTCCAAGTGTATGGAAAAGGTTGTGCAAAGCAGGACAAAACAGTCTGTGTGCTAGTGGGGTGGAAAGAGATACCACCACCACCGGAACAAACAGAATAGAAGATTGGAGGTCACATACCTTGGAAATTAAAGAGATTTATCTCAAAAGAGTTGTGCAGTTTCTTTCAGAATGTTAAAGCACTGAGTATGAAGCAATAATGCTTAAGACGATGTTTGTTTTGAACTATTTTCTCTGCTTTCTCTTTTTTAACTCCCAAGCATATGCAACTTTCAGCTGAAATGTTTTGAGCGTCTGCAGTGTTTGAGATGGTTTTCTCAACTTGTTAGATACATTTGGTAGATGCATTATGATTTTTCTTAGTTTTTCTTGAAAGCCATCATCAACATTTTAAAAATCACCCTACAGCTCTGCAGTGTTATGTGAAATTGTGAAATCATTCTTGTATTGCTTTAGATGAACATCTAGTGGTGTGAGTGATAAGGAATCCAAATTCTCCTGCAAAAAGCAATTGTGCTTTGTTAATCTGTTCTAGATATCCACAGTTGTTGAGACTTGATACTTACAAACTATTAATTAAAAAAAATAACAAAAAACTGAACCAAAACACTATGGATGGTCTGTGTCATGGCTTTCATAGTAGTAGACACTGTTCTGATGGGTGTAAAAGGACACTAGGCAGTTCCCTGTTGTGTATATGAAAAAAGGAAAACACTCAGAAAGAAAAAGCAAGCTTGCTAGAGTTATTTGAGATAATACCGGAAGCAATCCAGTCACTTTTGATGACAGTTTGGATGTCAAAGTTGCAGACAACACATATGGTCTCATCAATTTTCTAAGCAAAGAGTTTACTTTAAACCCACATTGTTTACAATAATGAGAACATTTAATTTCTTGCTAGGTCCTAATGAAACACTTTTTTTTCTCCACTGCCTTGCAGCTTAAATACATCATATTTATTCATTCTATGAATTTATTCAAATAAATACATAAATAAAACTTTGAGATAAAATCATAAAATTGTTCTTTGCATTTTGGGTAGATCTATTTTTGTGTTTACTTCAGTGGAGAAACACTGAAGACAAGTTCAGTCCAAAACAACTACAAAGGGTATCACTAAACATGAAGTAGCAGATATTTTGTCAGCAAGTATACTCAAAAATATTAAATGACCATAAAACTAATATCCTACAGTAGAAAGACTGAAATGAAGCTGGAGTTGTAACATAGTTTGTGAGACCGTAGTTTGTGATGAGAAATCATGTGAACAATTCCATTCTGACTGGACAAAACTCAGATAGATAAAAAGACCTACAGAATAATTGTTAATATCATGTACATAAATTAAAACATGAAAGTCTCAAGTAATTTATTTCAGATGGCAACGGTGCTTTTTGTGACTTTGGAATAGAAGAATAAAGTCTCTGGGAATGTCTGGATGCAATATCACAGAAGGGAAAAAGTATTTCTCAGAAGACGCATGATTTTAGTGTGAAATTAAGTGTCCAGTTCTGGACTCCTCATTGCAAGAGAGACATGGACATACTAGAGATGATAGTCCAACAATGTGTCACAAAGATGATTAAGGAACTGGAGAATATGAAGAAAGATTGAGACAGCTGGTACTGTTTAGCTTAGAAAAAGCTCATGGGGATCTTATTAATCTGTATAAATATCTGAAGGGTTCAGGCAAAGACGACAGAGTCAGGGTCATTTCAGTGGGGCCCAGTGGCAAGAAAAGAGACAATAGGCACAAAATAGACACGGGAGACTCCATTTGAACATCAGGAAGCACTTTTTACTGTGACAGTGATTAAGCATTCGCACAGATTGCCCAGTGAGGTTGTAGTCTCCATCCTTGGTGATATACAAAAGCCATTGGAACTTAATCCTAGGCAACAGGCTGTAGGTGGCCTGGCTTGAGCAGGGAGGTTGGACCAGATCATTAAAAGTCCCTTCCAACAACAATTCTCTTGATTCTGTAACTTTGTGAATAGTACAGAATAGTATTAGCACAGTAAATCATTATAATAAAAAAAAGATTCATTTTTGAGTAAAAAAAAACATTTAAAAATGCTCAATACAAAATCATGGAAATACATGTTGTTTGTATATGTTTTCTTTGCCTTCTCTAAATCAGCCACCAACTCAGAACTTCCCACTTAACACCAGTTTTCTGTGGAGGACAATTCTTTCCTCTAGAGTTAGGCTGCAGTCCATTAATGATGCAAATTAATATCTAGCCTGTATAATTTACTCTGTAATGTATTACAGTGAAGGCTGTCAACTGTGAAGAACTGTTAAATAAATATAGCTGACATCGTATTATTTATATGCAAGGAAATGATTGAGATAAAGACAACCACCTTCTGATAACATACAATAACAAAGATGAGTTCACAACTATTGACAGTACATTTTCTTCACTATGTGCCCAGAAGGCAAAGATTTATTTTCTATATTGCTGTGAACATTCTTACAATATTCTGAAATTCCAATTAGTGTTACTATAAGTTCACAAATACATGAAAACAACTTCAAATTAAAGTGCAGTTTTTGAAGTATGAAAACTAACAGAAAGTTTCAAAGACAGAACTTCAAGTACTTCAAGCTCACTTTCATCACACCTACAATTCCGAAGAGTCTTTTGTTGGCTGCAAGCAAACACAAAATGTTACACATCTAAATAAATAGATAAAACATGAAAAAGACAATGTGCTACAGATAAGTAAGACAGCACTGTTCATTATTTACATTAGTATAAATGAACCAAATTACCCACCTTACTCGTACATACCCCATATTAAAATTCTAATTTGAATTTTTCTGTCAGTGAAAATATTTTGTATCAATATTTTTTACAAATTCTGTATTTCTGTAGAAATCTATATTTTCTGTTCTATATTCTAAATTTCTATAGAATTTTCTGCAAATTCTGTATTCTGTATACATGGCTCAAAATTGATGATGCAGTTCCAACAGTACAGTCTTGAGAAGAGGTAAGAGAGCTGGTTCTGTTTCTTCTGACAAGCAGCCTTACAATCTTTTGAAGGAGAATTGCAGAGATGATGGATCCAAACTCTTCTTAGTAGCAACAGACTCAGATGCAATGAAGGGTGCAGAGGCCACAAACTGTGGCTTGGAAACTTCAAGGAAGAAAAAACCTTGTCACAGAAGGGTAGTGCAGTGCTGAACAAGTTGCCCACAGAAGTCATGTTTCCACTCTTGGAGGTTTTCAGGATTGCCAAAAAAAAAAAGCAATGATACCCTATCCTGCACAGATCAAGTCCCACTTCATATGTGAAGCTGAGCACAGAGATCCCCTCTAAAGAACATTTCATGAGGCTATGATTCATTTATAAATAATATTGTCTAGTGGAATCAATACTGAAAAGATGCCAGTGATTAAAATAAATTTTAAACAAGTGTCTAAAGGGATTCCACTTTCCAAATTTTTTTAATATATGTGTGCAACTTTTAGTTACAGTTGCTTTGTTTGTGCATTTTGAAGTGTTTTTATAAGTAAAATTAAAACCAGCTCAAAACAGTTGTGAATAACTATGGAGTGATACCAAAAAAAATCCTAAAAATCATGCAAACATGTATACATGCAATGTCTTTTTAGAAATAAGCTTACTGAAACTTAAAATTTCTGATTCAGTTCCCAGGGCCAGCATGTCTATTCTGCTGTGTTCAGTGACTTGCAACAATATTTTTAAGTACTGAAAGGAACAGGATGACTATCCTCTTGGATGAATCTTGTTGTACACAATGCATTGACAGATGTAAAATCAAGGAAAACTAATTAGTTCTTGGTGTTTTCAGAAGGAGTGAGTGACTAATTCAGAGCAGAACTTTGAAAAACAGGATATCTGCCACCTTGTTAAATGGGATTTCCATAAAACCTGTCTATTATCATGAAAATACAAGATATGAAATAGTCTCTATGGCTAAAACTTATCACAGAGACAAGCTATCTTTTCATCAATTTAACTCTACTCTAAAGGGCTCTAAACAGCTCTTTCTCTAATGGAAGTAAATGAGAGACTGTTACCATTCCTCACTAACTTTCTCAGGATAATAGTGTCATTATTTCATTATCACTTAGACGCAAACGTTGATCCGATTATAACTTTTAACAAGAAAAAATGAAAGTCATATTAAAAAATACTAACATAATCTGAAAATCATAGGGGAAAAAAGGAAATGAAAGAAAAGACGAGAGGCTTGCTAGAAGTAAAATTAGTACTGTAATAGTCTAATGGATACAGCTATGGTCGCTTTCTTTCTTAGAGGAAGCACTCGTTAGTTTATCTGATACTCTGTGAATTCAGACCTAAAATAGTTTAACTATGTCTCCAATCCACTTTGAAAGTGAAATTAAATACCTGAAAATAAACAACCCGTAGCTCAGAGAATTAGCCTTTTCATGAGAAACTGGTCCAGGTGAATCTTTTCTAATCCTATGTCAACTATTAGATGAACTATTGTAATTTGGTATGGCTTATATCACAATAAAACTGGCTGCAAAGACTAATACCCAAAGGAGAAGACCCGCATTTCTTGAATATTTATATTTTTCTTTCAAAGTTCACTATTCATCTCTTTGGGGGTTTGTTTGTTTATTTGTTTTCTTACTTACTTTTTTGAAGAAAGGAGAGCTTGCTTACAGAAATTCTGTCTCTCCTTAATGGTTACCCACATTCTAAGTGATTTAAAAGCAGCAGAAATTATCAAGCAAAGGCAAAAATGCATTTATTAAAAAAAAATGATCCATTATATTTCTTTAAAAATACATTTGTGTCTTGGCACAGAAAATGTAGACAGATTTTTTCCTATATCAGGAAAGAAAATGTGAGGAAGCAAAGTCAAGTAAGTCGTTACTCTTTTTCAGAGAAGGTTTTCAGAAAATCTCTGACATCAGCTAGCTGGAAGCTTTCACAGAACTGATATGTAAAAGGTGTGAAGGAGGTGGGGAGGCATGGTCAAATCTCAGTTCTTTAAATCCAGAATGGACTCAATTGGGACTATTCACCTATGTATTCACCATACTATGTTGAGTAGGTGAATACATACATATTTTTTTGAAAAGTATAGCTTAAGTCATTAATGTTGTGAAGGACGTACGATGCTAAACCTTATAGTTCATTAAAAAATACTGTTTACATATCTTTCTTATATTTTGAATCCTTATTTTCTGTAATGTAATTTAGCATTGATATCACTTACACTATTACGATTTCTTTGGTGTGCAGTTGGCCTAAGATGTCTTGTTTCCATACTACTTTTATTCAGTTTTCCTGAGGTTGCTTATGGCTGAAAATGTCATTGCTTTAGAACATCCTCTAGACAAGTGTAAGCGTGTAAATTAAGAAAGAATTGTACCTACATATTTGTGAGATACATATTTTTTCTTGTACTATTCTGTGAAGCTTTTTTTCCATGAAGGAGTTTTCAGTATTGTGGCATATTTAATTGTATCCAGTCGAAGCAAATTGGATGAGGAACAGTGCTTTTTATTTTTATGTGATAAGTTTCTATAATATTTCACACATGTCAGAAGTAGAGATTTCTAAATAGTTTGGGATTTTTCTTTTAGGAAATAGAAGTAAGGAAAATATTTTCTATGAAGATTTGAGGGCTGCACAAAACACAACCTGCATCTGATAATATGGAACTGTAAATAAGACAAGAATTATTTTTAAGGGGTATGTTGTGTAGTGAGATTGAAACTTCCATTTCAAGTGCAGTTTAAATCAAAATAGATAGTTTAGGGCTGTATTCAGAAGTTGTGAAGACAATATTTGCAGTTTATTTTGAAGAAAGGAATAAAGTGAATGGAAAGTCAAAATCAGTTCTTGCTCAAGAAATTGCAAAATATTAGTTGGTTTGATAACTGCCCCAGGTCAGAAAATTCAATCTGGATATCTAATTAAAAGAGAAAAGAATGAGAATTATGTCTTAACCTAGAGCATCCATTCAATACCTATTTAATATTTATGTTCATGTGGTTAGTTCAGATAAAATTATTTCTTTCTTGGGCCATAAACAGAAAGGGAAATGAGAATATATTTGAGTGAGGAGAGGAAATTAAATATTATATTAATGATTTGTAATAATCTGGCATATAAATGTAAGGTGTCATAACTACGCTGTACTCTAAGACTGTCTTGTCACAATTACAAACAGGGAAGGGCAAAGGTGTTGGGGAGTAAGTATTTATATCGACAATCTTTAATTTCTTAGCTGTCCTCTTAAGAAAAATATTATCCTTTTATTATTGAGCAATCACTTTTTTATTTACTGATACTATAACAATTACAAATATTTTCAATCACTCTAATTCTACACATATCATAGAATCATATAGCTTCCCAGGTTGGAGCAGACATCAAAAGGTGCTCTGGTCCAACATTTCATAGCAAACAGAGCCTATAGGAGATTATCTAGCATCTTGTCTAGTCAAATCTTGAAAAACTCTGGAGATGGGGACTCTACCACATCCCTGGGGACATTGTTCCTCTGACTGTTCTCACTGTAAAATTGTATTTCTTATATCAAGATGAAACTTCTCATGATATAACTTGTAGCCCATTGCCCCTTGTCTTCTTCATACAGTTCCATGTGAAGAGAGAGCCTCTGCCCTATTTGAATCCACCTTTCAAGTACTGGAATATGATGAGATGCCCCTGAGCCTTCTCGTCTCCAGGGAGAAAAGACTGAGCGTTTTAAGTCTTACCACACAGGTCAAGTTCTCCAGCCCTTTGATCATCTTCACGGCCCTCCTTTGGACCTTCTTCAGTTTGTCCTTGTCTTTTTTGGATTGTGGGTACCAGAAGTGAATACAGTACTCCAGGTGTGACCTGTCAAGTGCTTAGTAGAGTTGGATGGTCACGCCTCTGCCTCTGCTAGTAATGCTCTTGTCTATGCAGCCTGGGATCCAATTACAGCAGTACATCACTATCTCATGTTCAATTTGTTGTCTACCAGGACCCCTGGGCTCCTTTCAGCTAGTCTGCTTCCTAGCCACACAGATTCTACTCTGCACTGGTCTGTTTGGTTATGTCATCCCAGACGCAGGATTTATTACTTGTCTTTGTCTTCATACTGTTCCTGCTAGTCCACTCTTCCACCCTGCTAAGGTCTCTCATTTCTCTCTGTAAGATATCTTTCCCTTCTGAAATGCTCACCACTGAGTTTAATGTCATCAGCAAACTTGGTGAGAGTGCTTTCAATCCCATCATTTATGAAGACATTGAACATCATAGTATCCAATATTGACCCCTGAGAGGCTCCACTTGTGACAGGGTACCAGTCTGAGTAAAAATCATTGATAATCACCCTCTCAGTGTGACCTGTTAGCCAGTTTCCTACTCATCTCACAGACAACCAATCTACTCCATATCTTGTCAGTTTGTCTAGAAGTAGGCTGTGGGATACAGTATGAAATGCTTTGCTGAAGTAGCTGTAACTTGTATAAAATAGAACTAACAGTTTTGCAGTAGATTGCTAATTTATGATGTAACATTAAGTTTACTTTTTTAGTGTAACTAGACTTATCTACTTTCCTGGTATTATAAACTACAATTCTGCTCCCATGTTCAGTTTTTATATTAATAATTAAATTTTCTTGATTTAGGCTAAGATTAGGTAGAACTGATGAATGACTTCTGTACATTTTTTGATCTGCCCATGAGAGATGTTCATCTGTCATCAAGACTTAAACAAATAAATATTTGAGATCTTTAGGCCTGCAGATTACTGATTATAAAAGATGCTGAACTGAGGATCTACAGTTCTGAAACAGATTTCAGAAGATATTCTCAGGAGATAAACCTGCAGCTCTGTCTCACCAAGAAGGAATCTGTCTTCATTCACGTTGTGATTTAGGTAATTAGGAAGGAATGTATTGCTAACTGGAGCATGTTACTTGGATTTAATGGCCTACAGAGAGAGGAGCAGAGGTCTAGTAGGCAATGAATTTTGCTGCAGAGTGGTAGGGAGGGCTGCATGTGGGTGACACTAAATTGTTAGCCATTATACCTCAAAAGAAACATGACACTGAAGGCTAAGTGCCTTCAGCTTCCAGAAAAAAAGCAGAAGTTGCTCAGTAATGCATATTCTGAAGACACCTGCCTGTTTATGAATGGTTCATTAATTTTAATTTCCATGTTAAAAATACCACATTTCCAAACAATTTCATGATAGTCTTAGAATCATAGACTCAAGAATTGCTTGAATTCAAAGGGAACTTAAAAGATTACCTAGTTCAACCCCACACCAAAGACCAAGGACACCTTCAACTCCATCAGGTTGCTCAGATCCCCATCAAAACTGACCTTGAATGTTTCCAGGAAGCAGGCACCTACCAGCTCCCTGGCCATCCTTTTCTAGTGTTTCACCACTCACTCTCCTTGTAAAAATATTCTTTATGTCTGATCTGAATCTTCTCTCATTTAGTTTAAAACCATTACCCTGTTGCAACAGATCCTGCTAAAACACTCTTATAAGCCCCATTTAAGTATTGAAAGGACACAGTAAGATCTCCCAGAAACCTTCTGTTCTCCAGGTCCAAAAAACTTTGTAGGAGAGGTTTCCTCATAGGAGACCCTGTCCTCATGGGAGAGGGTGTCTTCCATTCTGGCAACTTCTTCTATTAAAGTGATAAAGGCAATATGGAGGGCATATAAATACTGTTCTCTGCTACTTGAGTACATTATTTTTCAAACTACCCCTTTTGCTGTGATGTTATTAAGATGGAAGAATAGGGACTCATTCTCTAAAGACACTTTCAAATATGTCTCCATTTTCGTGTAGAAGTCCTTCGTGTGACTTCTTTTAATAAAAATTAAACACTATTTCAAGACTCAATTTGTATTCATCAATGACTTAGAATGTATGAAAGAGACAACGTTATATCTGTGGGGAAAACTTGACAGATTTTTTTTCTCCTCTTAAGCTCTATTTCTGTCATTCAACTAGAGGTTAAGCATTATTAAGTAATAATTGGGAATCTTGCTTTTAATCGGATTCTCTGCACTATAAAGATAAAGGTAAGAAAGGACAAATATTTATCTTCAGAGTAACATATTTAAAAGCATACCTTTCTCTTTCTCTTGACCTGGCAGTCCCAGATCACCTCTGTAGGAGCAAGATGGCTGAGAGGTACTAACCCTTGTTAAGCAAATATGAGTCTTCTGTTTTACATAACACTGTCAAAGGATGATAGCTAAGATCTCTATTTGCTTTTGACAAAGCAAGGACTTTTAGCTGGGTTTTAGGATGAGAAACTAATTATGAGATTGGAGTTGATTCTAGTTTCCTTCTCATGTAGGAAAAGAGCTCTGAGAGGTATTCCTTCTGGCCACCTGCTTACCACCTCTGAAATATTTAAATATTTTCTGGGCCAAAGAGAGACTGACAGTCTCACTCTCTAACCTTCTGGTTAGGACACACTCAGCTAGTCTGGAAGTTTAATCACAGATGTAAATTCAACAGAGTTAAGATGAGAATCTGAGGTGGAATCAAATGTTCCCTTGAAAGTAAGTTGAAAGTCTATACTGTCTTACATCTGATTAGCACTCCCTTTGCAAGGTCATAACTGATTTTTTTTCTGTGCAAGATAATGAGAATTACTTCAAGATATTACTGAAGTTTACTTAACCTAAACTATTTCATTTTTCTTGATTTAGATAAATCTATACATGTCTTAGCTAAGGGATGTTTACTTTCTGTGAACTTTCACACAAGGACATAGTTGCCTGAACTTTGAAAATACATTCCCAGAATGTCCTGTACTCAGTTACACAGGTAAGAAGTGGTGTTTCATATCCTCTTAATCTGAGGAATAATTTATAGTAAGTTTTGAACTGTTGATTAAATAAAGAAAACAACAGCATCATCTTCAACAGAAAGTGTTATTTGCTTGGGAAAGGGTGGCCTTATACATAAATGCTCTTCCTCTGAAAAATGTACTTCATGAAACTACTCACTGATTTATAACTGAGCTGAGCTTTTGGATACTACATTCTAACACAAAATATTCTTCCACTTCTAATAAGCCTGTAACTGTTAGAGATAGCCTTCTAGAAGCTACGCTAAAGGACATGGAGGATGAGGAGGTGATTAGTGGCAGCCACCACAGCTTCACCAGGGGCAAGTCTTCTATGGCCAACCTAGTGGCTTTCTATGGTGGGGTAACCAGAGCAGTGGACATATATATACCAACAGATGTGATCTATCTGTATTTCTGTAAAGCCTTTGACATGGTCCCCACAATATCCCTCTCTCTAAATTGGAGAGATAAGGTTTTGATGGCTGGACTGTTCAGTGGATAAGAAACTGGTTGGATGGTCATATTCAAAGAGTAATGCTCAATGGCTTGAAGTCCAGGTGGAGATCTGTGACTTAGAAATTCACATCTGGGACCATGCCATGGAGAAAGAAACAGCATGAAGATGTTCTTTAATAATGCAGATTTATATTTTTTATTTATGAATAGCTATTTAATGTACAAAGGTTTGTTCTGAGATTAGAAACAAAATATTACTAAGCCAATGTTGAAGATATATTATGTGGAGAAATAAAAGGAGGAACAAACACAAATGTGATCTAAGACACATTGAACCAAGGGGTTAAAAAGAACCCAGCCCTGGCTTTACTAGGAATTATGTACCTTTGCACTGCCAGATTAAGCCTGAGATAGGGCAATTGTGGGCAGAATTCATAGCAAAGTTAGATTTTACTATTCAGAAAGTTATTTACATATTGCTCCTTTTTTGTTACATTCAAGTGCACTTATTTGAATTATGTTTAAAACAAAGATGCTGTTATTGCTATTTGAGATAACCATTATTTACTGAAAATAACTATAATAAATGACATTAAAAACTTATATGATTGACTACAGAATGCTGCTACCAAAAATAGATGTGACTAAAAGCCTAGAGGCTCAGCTTTTACGCTGGATTAAAGAGAATGCATATGTATCCAGCTTTGTAATATTAAGCAAGAATAAAATGATATAACATGCTTTCTCTTAACTTCAGAAAGGATATTTGATTTATTATCAATGTCATGAAATGAACTCCCTGTTATTAACATCTGATAGCCTGTCCATATGCAACGTATCAGTTTTGTCAGGTAACTCTAAGACACATGCAGCACCTCTCAAAAAAATCCAGCACAGTGAAATGGCAACAAATAGCTACACAAACAGAACTATTTCTTAACTCCATTCATCCTGAAAACAAACCCTTTGAATCTGAAAAGAAAACGTATTTTCAGTAGACATTTTGAACTATTAAATTCAAAGTTGAAATAAGACAAGTCAAGCAACCAGTTCATCCATATGTGAAGCCCTTCCTCTCCGAGAACAGAAGCGATAAAATACTATTATGCATGTATTTAAATGTATATGCATTAATAGCTTTCAAATAATTGTCTAAGATGACACAAAAGAAAATAATTGGATATAACTGAACCTCTTCAATTCACTCCTTTTGTTAATTCTGACATTTATTCAACTACAATTGTTACTGCTATGTCTGATACTTACCAAACCATAGCTCAATTTAATGTTTAAGAGTTGGAGTATATGTATATAAGCTCAAAGATCTACAGACACCTTAGTAAAAAAAATTAAGATTAGGTTATCTGACAAATCGGTTTTAGCAATAGTACTCTTAAAGAAGTTTTTTGAATATACTCATAAATATGGTAGATTTTTGTAAATTATTGTGAAGTTGCTAAACCATCTTCTTTAGTCAATTCATTTCTTTTGATGGAAGATGTAATTAATAATTTGAACACTGTGTCTACCAAAAAGACTCTGAAACTGTTAAATGCTGATATATTTTCAAAACCCCTTTTGTATGTTTTAATATATTTTTAAATCCCTTCTCTCTTCTAATTTTTCCATCAATATTTATTCACTACATGCAATCAAGTCCTCATAAATGCATAAGCCTGATTTGCTTAGAAGCAGGCTATGATTCAGATGTTTCTTTTGTTGTTTTTTTCTCCTGTTCCTTGCCTTAGAGTTTCTGTCTTTGCACAGAAATGAACCTTCCAAAAAAATTTAGGAAGAAGACTTGAGGGACTGCTTAGCTCTTTGCAGAAGTTCCTATACAACCATTGCTTAACAATGATTGCTTGAACAGATTATTTAATGTTAAGGTTGTCCTCATGAGACCAAGAACCCGTTCCTTATTAGGTCTGAAATTAATGATAGCTCATCCGCCCAGGACTGAAATAATAAAGACCCTAGCTTGTCTTTCTCAGTATATAATTTACTTGGTTAAACTTTCATCTCAATATTTTGTCATTATTTTTTAAAATATCTCCAGTTTTTCAGTATACTACTTGGCAATATGTAACATCAGAAAATAAACCCACTACAAACACTGGAAGTGTTCCATGAGAATTCAAGGATATAGTAAATATTCTTCTATTTTTATTTTCCAGTTCATTTTCCACAGCTCTTAATTTAGCCTTTTCATTAACTGATCTATTTATCACAAAATTCAATATTAGAGGTTGTAGAACATACCAGAAGTTAATTAACTGCAAATATATAGGCTGGCCTAATTAATACAAAGCACAGTACTGATGTTGGTTTTCCTACTTTAATTCAATAAAATAAAATTAATTCAAAATATTTTCTTTCTTTAAAGTATCCAATTTTATGTTCTCTATAATATTAGTATTTAGAATATCATTAGTCAGTAAAACCTGATCTATATTTGAGATGGAAATGGGTTGAGTTAGAAGAGCAATAAACTATATAACTTCATATATCTTCATGTATGATGAAAAAATTAATTAGAAAGACATTGCTAAATAGAGGTTAGAATTTGTAGAATGCAGAAAAAATGCTTCAAAAAAAGAAACTATTCACTGTTTTTATTTTTAATCAGCCAGGTCACAATATGCTGAAACCAGCTCTTTCCTGCTGAGATCACACTACAATATGAAGACAATATTCTCACTACATTCAAGAGACTTTTGAAAGCAAATGGGTATTTACAGAACTGTAAGCTTTTTTATTAATCTGAACAATTATTTCATTTTCCTGAGATGTTGGCTAGTATTGTTTCCAAGAACAGTGGTTTTTTAAGCAACAAAAATGGTTTTCTTCACTGATGTTCACCTGCAGAAATGGGCTGGGATATGCTTTTCATGAGGAATCATGAATATTCTGAAGTGCCTATATATGTGTGGTAAAAAACACTAAACAATACAGTTAAGAAGATTTTGTACTCAAAGAATTTTTCTTCCTTTGATACTGATCAGAACAAACTGGGAATTTGTTTTTCTTATTATTTTTATATCAACTAACTTAAAGCAAAAAAAAAGGCAGATGTAATATTCTGACACTAAAAAGTAGAATGTTAAGGGAGTTATGAGACTCTGAACAGAAACAGAAAAGAATTTAAAAAGAGATTTAAACATCTACTGTAACAGTCTTTCTCTTCATAAAGGCATACCTATATGGTTATGATATAGCAGTGTAAGAGTTATAAAATATTCAGTTCTAGTTGATTTATAATTCAACAATATAAAAATATTATGCATTTCAGCATGCCAACATAAAGACTGATTTTATTCTCTATTATATAAAAAAATGCATAGAACTATAATTATGCTGTGATTTGTTTAATTTTCATGCAGTAATATAAAACCTTCAGGTAAATGTAGACTTCATTGGTAATTGTACCATAGAAATCATATAGAATTTTTAAAGTTCGAGGCCCACACCTGTTACTGATTATTGCTGTGCTATGGTCTGAAGAATGGGTTCAGACACCAGTGATCTCAAATATCACCAAGCTATAAAAATAAAATATCATGACTGTAAAAGGAAGCAGATTTAAATTCATAAATAAGAGTACTTAAAAATATACAGGTAATTTTTCATATTTCAAGTATGGGCTAAACCTGCTTCCTATAAATGTCTGTAGATTCTGCATACATGGGTGTCCTTAAGAAGGTTTTATCTTTGCTTGAATTTTCTGTAAATCTGAATTTTAAGAAATAGTTTGCTAAAGTCAGCAATATTAAAATTACAATCCTCCACCTGTCACTTTTGCTCATCTTATTCAATAAATAATTAATAATAATTTTTAGATGTACTCTTGCTAGGCAGTATTTCAACCTGTATATCATTAATAAATTACAATTGCATGTATTATGGGGTTTTTTTAAGGCCTGTTATATTCTGAACAGCAACTATTTTTAATTTCTCACAAGTCATGCAAACAAACACCCAACAGCAAAACCAGGTAATATTGTTCAAGACTAGAACTAAGAATAAATAAATTAAGTTTCTCTCTGGGCTTCATGGTATTTTAAATTAGGAACAAAATGAGAAGTACATAAATTAGTATTGTAACAAATAATACTAATAAATAATAATATTAACTTCTCTCTTATAAAATGTTGCTACAGTTTCCACTACTCCAGTCTCTTGTAGACATTATACTCATGACTTTTCCTGTACCTGATATTATTCACTGAAATGTTAAGAAGGTCTTTGAAACTAAAACTGGAACCAAGGTCATCTTCTTTCAAAGTGATTCGTGCCATCTCTTTTGCAGTCTGTTTGTCCTTTCTGGTTCAATGAACCATTAACTCCTTTATGCAAAGTGAATTAGGACAGGAGTAATGATACCTTGCTATAAGAGTTCATAATCTCTTGGCCACGGTATCTGTACTGGAGAGGTAGTTTTCAAAAATCTCCTCAGGTGGTAGGAGTGGTGAAGAGGGAGGAATAAAAATCCTTGGTGTGTATTCAAAAATTGATTTGTTAAATGATATGGGATCAAGGAAGAGATAAAGAGGAAATGGTAGTAGTATAACTTCTTTTCTTAGAGCTGTACTTTAAAGCAAGGGGGTACTCCTTGTTCTTTTTTTTTTTTTTTTCTTTTTTTTTCCTTGGTGGGACTAGTAGAAATAGAGATGTGTGTATATATATACGCAGAGGGAAGGTGTAGCCATTAAGGCATGGACCCTGTCCATAAGGCAACAAATGAGATCACTTTATTGAGTGGATGCAAAACCTTATATAGTGTTTCTGTACCCAGTCAGCAGTTACCCCAGTGAATTCCCACCTATAAGAATCCCGCAGTTACAGTGATAAAAGTACAACCAGCTATTTACCACAGATGTGCCCCTTATCTTCATGTTTTCCACCTAATGCATTATTTTCTTATTAACTTATGGGTCTTAGTAAAGATTCCAAGGTCTCAACAAGCTAACATGCATGAGAACACCGGCCGTTTGCTCTGTGCTTGCTGCTAATATCACGGGTGTGCCAAGACATTGGCCGCTTGTCCTAGCATATGTGCAACAGTGAAATCTTTGCCCACAGAAAGGCTTCTTTGGGAGGGGAGAGAGGAGGAGAAAGGCTGTAAGGAAGGAGAATGGTCTATAATCTGGCTCATTCAGATTGTACATGACACAATTTCATGAAAAACTAGTATCTCCTACAGAGTTCAGGATGTTGTATTTTGCATTCAGATCTTTCCAGGAAGGGAAGAAAGTATGCCTTGTGAACATGACTCATAGAATAATAAATATTTTCCTGTCCCTCGAATTTATGGTATGTAGTTCCTTTTTTTGTGTTGTGTAGGTTTATCCACTCAGAATGCTGGTTTCTGTGGCTTGCTTACTGAGGCACTTAAGCCTCATCAGTAGTCCTATACATAGTCCAGTGCTTGTTTTATGATTGTGGATTTTTCTAGAGATCAGGTTTTTGACAATACAAGATTTGCCATGCATTCACTGTTGCAGTCAGCAGTTTCTTTTGCAGATGTGAGCCTTAGTCATACTTACTGAAGATTATTCAAGACTGACAATCCGGCACTGTTAAGAACAATGTTTATCTGTACGTCTTAAACACTGTCTTGACGGTCTGTGTGCTTAGGGCTTTGTGCAGTTTGACAGCAGCAGTGGAGAGAGGGGGTGATGCAGGAGTAGGTGTTGCCCCCTACCTCCATGGGGAGGGGAGGGGAGGGGAGGGGAGAGAGGAGAGGAGAGGAGAGGAGAGGAGAGGAGAGGAGAGGAGAGGAGAGGAGAGGAGAGGAGAGGAGAGGAGAGGAGAGGAGAGGAGAGGAGAGGAGAGGAGAGGAGAGGAGAGGAGAGGAGAGGAGAGGAGAGGAGAGGAGAGGAGAGGAGAGGAGAGGAGAGGAGAGGAGAGGAGAGGAGAGGAGAGGAGAGGAGAGGAGAGGAGAGGAGAGGAGAGGAGAGGAGAGGAGAGGAGAGGAGAGGAGAGGAGAGGAGAGGAGAGGAGAGGAGAGGAGAGGAGAGGAGAGGAGAGGAGAGGAGAGGAGAGGAGAGGAGAGGAGAGGAGAGGAGAGAGTTGAGTTTAAGTGTTTCTTACCCTTAAACTTTTAAAGCATTTTCTTAGACATTTTTCTTTCAAGTACATGAAGTTTGGTACAAAATGAAAATGAAATGAAAGTAAAATCATTGCTGCAACATCTAGTCAGCTGACAATAAACAATTCTAAAATTGTGCATTAACAGAAGTAAATATAACTCTTATTTCAAACTCTCTGCATTTCATTCCCTTTTTACTTACTTCCTCCTAAATGTATTTTATTATAAGAATTGGGCATATAATATTTTAGCTCCAAATAATCACAGAATCACAGAACCAGACCAAACCTGCCCTTGTGGAACTTGAGGCCATTCTCCGTTCTCCTGTCCCCTGCCACTTGGAAGAAGAGGCCATCACCCTCCTCTCCACAACTTCCTTTCTGGTAGTTGTAGAGAGCAATGAGGTCTCCCCTCAGCCTCCTCTTCTCCAGGCTAAACAACCCCAGCTCTCTCAGCCGCTCCTCAGAAGACCTGTTCTCCAGCCCTTTCACCAGCTTTGTTGCTCTTCTCTGGACTCACTCCAGAGCCTCAACATCCTTCTCGTGGTGAGGGGCCCAGAACTGAACACAGTATTCGAGGAGCGGTCTCACCAGTGCCGAGTACAAAGGGAGAATAACCTCCCTGGACCTGCTGGCCACACCGTTTCTGATACAAGCCAAGATGCCATTGGCCTTCTTGGCCACCTGGGCACACTGCAGGCTCATGTTCAGTCGGCTGTCAACCAACACCCCCAGGTCCCTCTCCTCCAGGCAGCTTTCTAGACAGACTTCTAGTCTGTAGCACTGCACAGGGTTGTTGTGCCCCAAGTGCAGGACCTGGCATTTTGCTTTTATAGAATCACAGAATCATAGAATCACCAGGTTGGAAGAGACCCACCGGATCATCGAGTCCAAATTTAAACCTCATGCCACTGGTCTCAGCCCAGAAGTCCAGCCTGTTCAGATCCCTTTGCAGAGCCTTCCTACACTCCAGCAGATCGAAACCTCCACCCAGCTTAGTGTCGTCCGCAAACTTGCTAAGGGTGCACTCAATGCCTTCATCCAGGTCCTTGATAAAGACATTGAACAAGGCTGGAACCAGCATGGAGCCCTGGGGAACATCACTTGTAACTGGCCTCCAGCTGAAATTAACTCCATTTACCACCACTCTCTGGGCCCAGACAAACAGTTTTCCACCCAGGAGAGTGTTTGTCTGTTCACAGCTTTTTTCTTGTTTCCTTTTCTACCACACTTTTTTTTTTTTTTCCCTTCCTGCAGGAATGCATAATCCAAAGAGAATAAACCCTCTCGAAGAAATAATCCACTGAAATTATTTGTAAGGTTCATATCTGGAAAGTTATGAATGTATTCTGAATACAAACCGTGAAGCTTAAATATGCTAGCATGTACTATTTTTTGTGTGTGCAGTTCTACTACATCAGAGGCTTTGTCATTTTATGTTAGACAAAGAAAACAAAAATTAATTAGAACTATTCTTTAGTAAAGTCAGTGTCATCACATATTTTACTCTGTACTTACAGTTTTTTTCATGACCAATATATTCTTCTCTGCAAACAACAGCAGAAAATAGTTAAGAAATTGATGTGGTTATCCTACACATTGAAATATTTCCAGCTCCTTAGATTTTTTATTGTGCCTCCAGTATATATGCATTATACTTTTCCTTCTACTACACCTGCTCTGTTTGTTATCAGACATATTTTTCAATCAGATTGATCAAAGTGTGTTCAGAATATGTGCTTTTCTTTACAAACTGAAGATTTATGCTCTTTTGGCATACACATATGATATGGAACAATAGATACTTGTTTCTTTCAATACATCTCCTTCCTGCCTAGCTTCATTTTCAAATAATTCATTGTGCTGACTAAAGGAAATTAGTACAATCATTTTTTATTCTTCTTCAGGTAAATCTTTTTTTTTTCTCCTTTGCAGTTATAGAAAGTGTCTAGGATAGTACAGGTGACTAGAAACTGGGTCTTTATCACATATGTAAAACATCCAGAAGTCTGACATATTAAATGAAGCTTAATCAAGGGTGACCTGGAAAAATAGGCAGAAACCTAAACTAGAGCCAGTTCGGCTTGTATAGGTCAGTAGTTGAAAGAAAGTCATAAAAAACTGCTGTATATATTTTGAAATGAATTACAGGTAATTTCACAATTTTTTCACTAGTGTAAATAGTAAAATCTTCTCTTTTTCATGTATTTAATTGCTAATGTGTGAAAGAATATAAGAATGAGTAGATGCGTTTAAAATAGCAGTAATATTTTTTAAAGAAGTAGTGGTGTAATGGTGTCTCCATCTTACAGATGAAGGAGCTATGCCAACATATTACCTGCTTAAGTAACGATTTCCATATATTGAAATGTTTTTCAACTTTCAAATGGGTACTGTATATATCTTTTCTTTGTAGTTAATATGTATAGCAAAGTCTCTGTTATAAACATCAGAGACTTATTTGTAATACACCATAACTGAAAATGACAACAGATAGAACTAAGAGAAGATAATTAAATGACAGAAATACATGCCAGTCATTTCAGAAAGTGAATTACCAGAGCATAATGGCAGCTTCTTCAGCTCATGCCTCCACGAAAGAATACACATTAAAAAAAAAAAAAAAAAAAGCATTATAGAATCATTTAGAAACTTATAATGGTGCTTTACGGTTTTGGAATAGAAATTGCCGCAGTATTCCTGGGTACTATCTATATTTTAACATGCTCACTCAAAAAAGTAGTGTATTGTAATTCTGCTATTTTTTTGTTTTGTTTTGATTTGGGGTTTTTGGGTTGGGTTTTTTTTGTATTTTTTTTTTCTTTTCTTTCTTTCTGTCCTTGATTGCTTATCTGCTGGCAATCGGACTTCCCACTTAACACATTTCTGAAAGATCAGAGATCATTCTAACATGAAAATTAGTTCATCCTATTTAAGTGGCATAATTTTGATAATAATGTCTCTGTGAAATTTAATGTTAATTTAAGGCATTTGAAATTTGATCTGAACTGTACAACATTTACACACTTCTGAAGTCTGTTGGCATCAGGGCCCCTTTCTAAACATAGAAATTTTGTTGAATTCACTTTCTTTTTTTTTTCTTCCCAAGATTCTTCTTATTGGAAAGGTTATTCTTAGAGATACTTGATAGAATTATACTTGCCCTGACTTCTCATTTTATTTCAAAGGGGTTTGTTTTAATTTTGTTGGATTGATATTTGGTAAAACCTATAGATTAGGGCATAAAGTTGCTAGAAAAATGCACCATTAGTTCCAATTTGAATATTTGCAGTATCTGGATTTGGAGGTGGAAACAGAGGTTAAAGTACATTCACTTTAAAAAAAAACCTTAGCTTTTGAGCCTTTTCTGCACTTCCATGGACTGCAAATAATGTTTAAAAAAATAGCATTTTTAAAAAAAAGTAGGTAATATGTTATTTTGTCTGAATTTCATAGCAAATTCATTATCTGGTTGCATTTGATCACCCAGTTTTTTGCAATCCATGCTTTTAAAGCTGGGTAAATTTACAAAAAAGGGCTTCTATTCCTAAAAGTCCTTTAGGACACCTTCAGTGACTCAGTTACAGATACAACAGATGCTTCACTTTGATAGTTGCTATCAAACATAGTATAAAACACTATGAAGTTCTAATGGCAATAAGGTCAAAATGAGTTGATAAGTGAAAGAATATTCAATTAATATTTCTATGTTATCCTGTCTACTCAGTAATCCTTGGGAAGAAAAAAAGAAAAAAATATGTGACACGTAAATGGAAAATAGGTTTATAATTTGTTGTTACAAGGGAAGGAGTAATGTAAAAAAATGACTTATACAGGATTATTTATTGTACATTAAAATGCTAATTATACTAAGTCTGTGTTAATGATGATGCCAGAAGGGCATGAGTTTGAATTAAACTAATTAAATACATCCTAAAGGGAAGAACTAAAAAGAAATCAAGCTTCTCTAAAGCTGTATATATATAATTAAAATGAGAATTAATGATAGAATGTAAATATTATACAGATCTATAATGGGGGCACTGTGCTGTAAGACATTTAAGGTATTAGATTTATATTTTAGAAGGTATAATAGTCTTTTATATAATGCTCAGAGCACAAAAATTTACATAATTTCATACCTAAGTACAAAAACATCAGTGCACATTGCTCATACCAAAAGTAAATATCACTATACTACACACATTTTAGAAAAACAGTCGTTTTCCTTAACTTATATCCTGTTGTGATACTCTAAGCAACAATCCTTTGGATCCTCATTGTGCACAAACCAAAGTCAATATCAGCTTAGACAAAACTTCTATTATATCCAATGAACTGTACTCATTCAAAAGGAATTTGGATTAATTCTTTATGATAAATATGTATGCATGACAAAACAGAGTGAAGAAGTATCATGGCTCTGATAAAATTGCAATACAGAACATATTAAAAAAGTTTTATTTTACTTTCTAGCAACCGTAAATGGTGCATAATAATTGTGGAAGTAACATTTTTAACCAAATCTATAGACATGATCAAGAATTTATGACTTCTAATTATTGCAAATCAGATATTAATAGTCCTATTTTCAGCTAATTTGTTCATTTGCAGGACTTGGCCATGGAGACAAAGTTTGCTTATTCTCAAAAACATTTGAATGAAACACCAAATAAATTGGAAGATCTACCTCGAAAAGTATGTTGCTTTCAACATACTAACCCACCTAAAAATACGAGGAAAGTAAGATTTGTGACTAACAAAGGCAGAAAAGCAGAGCTCGCTTGAGCTTTGAAAGCATTTATGCTTCACTTTTTCATAAATTAAAATCTAGATACTTGTCTAACTGGGATTTTGTAAAGTGCTCTCTTTTGAAGAAGAAATAATCTGAAAGCAATCAGTCTCTTCGGGGACCCATTCACTCAGTGGGAATCTGGTATGTGATGCTATCTGTGCTTGGAAGTTACTATACCTCACAAGGGACCTAATGTGGCTGTATTGTGATGTGGACAATTTAAACTCAGTCATAGAATAGTAGAATCGTTTGGTTGGAAAAGACTTTTGAGATCATCCAGTCCTACCATATATGTCCACTACTAAATCATATCCCTGAGAATTTTAACACTGCTTCTTCGGTGGCACCCGGCAGCAGGACGGTGAGTTCTGTGGTGGGGTGGACATTTTGAGGCGGTGGGGGCTTCCCTGAGCCGGGAAAATCCCAGAAAAACCCAAGCGGGAGCGGGGCACATGGAGCTGGGCTCCCGACAGCCGGCAAACGCTGCTCCAGCGCGGGGCCCGAGGGGAGGGGGCGGTCCCGGCGGTACCGCGGGAGAGTTAAAGGGCCGCTTGGGAGCACCGCGAAGAGGAGCGGGGCTAAGAGGTGCGGGGCAGTTGGAGCGTCAGTTAGAGCGGGCAGGGCGAGAAGGCAGGGCGCAGGCGAGAAGAGAGGGGCTGGAGACTAGCCAAAAGACACTGAAGACCATGGTGGCCACCCGGCAGAAGATTAAAGCTGCTCCATGTGCTGCAGCAGGCAGGATGGGTGCTGCCACCCAGACAGAGCCGCAGTGGGTGCAGGCAGCTACTCAGACCCTGGGCTGCAGGCAGTGCCCCCCTCCCACACCAGCTCCTGCCTCTGTTACTGGCTCCACCTGTGAAAGCTGCGCCCGAGTGGGGGAACTCCTTCTCATGGTGGAGGAGCTAAGGGAGGAGGTAAAGAGGCTGAGGGCCATCAGGGAGTGTGAGAGGGCGATAGGCCAGTGGAGCAGGGCCTTCTCACTAACTCAGCAGCCTGCTGGAGCTGGTGTGTCTGAACACCACCCACCTGCAAACTGCAAGGTTGGGGTTACAAGAAATGAGGAATGGCAGCAAATTCCTGCCAGACAAAGGAAACCTGCTGCCCTCACCCAGACAATAAAATCCCAGATCCCCCTCATGAACAAATACGATGTGCTGCAGGTGGAATCCAACCCTGAGGATGAGGATGATGGCTCCCACAGCCTAGAATCTTTCCTTAGGCTGCACCATCCTCAGAAAAAGATAAAAACATCCTCCATTAAGAAGAAGAGGAGGGTGATTGTTGTAGTGGACTCCTTACTAAAAGGAATGGAGGAATCCATCTGCAGACCAGACCTGCTCCACAGAGAGGTCTGCTGCTTACCGGGGGCATCAGTGAAGGAGATAGCTAGAAAACTTCCTTCCCTGGTCCATGAGATGGACTACTATCCTCTAATAGTAGTCCAAACTCGTAGTGATGATACAGAGAATAGAAAGACCAAAGCCATCAAGAGGGACTTCAGGGCCCTTGGGAAAATGATGGAGGGCTCTGGGGCTCAAATAGTATTTTGCTCCATCCCAAGGCTAAATACAGAGGAGCAGGAAGTCAAGAAGAAGAATTCAGTTAATGCCTAGCTCCGAGCCTGGTGTGAGGAGAGGGGCTTCGGTTCCTTTGATCATGGGGTGGCTCACACACCCCCAGGCTTTCTTACTAAGGATGGGACAAGTGTGTCTCCTAGGGGGGCTAAAGCCCTTGCTAAAAACCTAGCTAAGCTCATAAACTGAGGTTTAAACTAGATGTGAAGGGGGAGGGGAATGAGACCAGGCTAGACAGGAGTGAGCCTGGACGTGGGGCAATGGTGACTCAGAGATGGTGTGCTGGTGAGAATCACCAGTACATCACTACACAGCAAGTGGGGGTGATTACACCTGGGGGTAGTAAGGAAGATATGGGCACTCTAGCACTAGCTACTTCAGTGATCAGGCAATTGGGAATGAACTCTACCCCGTCTAAGAGGGCCAAAGGCTCAGCAGCTCAGCTGAAGTGCATTTACACCAATGCACGCAGCATGGGGAATAAGAAGGAAGAGCTGGAAGCTGTCGCAGGGCAAGGAGCTTATGATGTCGTTGCCATCATGGAAACGTGGTGGGATGACTCATATAACTGGAGTGCAGCTATGGTGAGGTGCAAACTCTTAAGCGAGATAGGAAGGGTAGGAGAGGAGGCGGGGTAGCCCTCTTTGTAAGGGAGGACTTGGATACCGTTGAGATGGATTGTGGAAATAAGGACATTGAATGCCTGTGGGTTAAATTCAGAGGAGCCCATAAGAAGGTAGATTTTGTGATGAAAGTCTGTTACAGACGGCCCAGCCAAGGAGAAGCAGCTGATGAGCTCTTCTATAAACAGCTGGGGTTAGTCTCTAGATTGATGCTTCTTGTTCTTGTGGGAGACTTCAATCTTCCAGATATCTGCTGGAAGTACAACACAGCAGAAAGGAAGCAGTCTAGGAGGCTTCTGGAGTGCGTGGAAGACAACTTCCTCACACAGCTGGTGAATGAACCGGCAATGGATGGTGCCCTGACCTGCTGTTTGTGAACAGAGAAGGCCTTGTGGGGGATGTGGCAGTAGGAGGACACCTAGGACAAAATGGTCATGAGATGATAGGGTTTTCAGTTCTTGGTGAAGTGAAGAGGGTGGTTAGCAGGACAGTAGCACTAAATTTCCAGAGGGCAGACTTTGAACTCTTCAGAAGGCTGGTTGGCAAAGTCCCATGGGAGACAGTACTTAAGGGCAAAGGAGCCCACAAGGGCTGGGAGCTCTTCAAAAAGGAAATCCTAGCAGCTCAGGAGAAAGCCATCCCCATGTTCCAGAAAAAAAAACAGCAGGGGAAAAAAAACAGCTTGGTTGAACAGGGAGATCTTGAGTGCTATCAAGAAGAAGAGAAATGTTAATGGGCTCTGGAAGAAGGGACAGGTGTCTTGGGTGGACTACAGGAGGGAAGTGAGGTTGTGCAGAGAAAAAATCAGAAGGGCTAAGGCTCAACTAGAAATCAGATTGGCAAAGTCTGTGAAAGATAACAAAAATCTTTCTATAAGTATAGTAACAATAAAAAGAGGACTAGGGAGAATATACAGTCCCTATTGGACGCAGAAGTAACAACAGTGACAAGGGATGAGGAAAAGACTGAGGTACTTAATGCCTTCTTTGCCTCAGTCTTTAATTGTAAAGAAAGTCGTTCCATCTGTGTACAAACCCAGGAGTTAGAGGAGCAAAATGAGGCTCCCATGATCCAAGAGGAAGTGGTCAGAGCTTGCTTGCCCAACTAGAATCCCACAAGTCTATGGGGCTGGATGGGATTCACCCTAGGGTATTGAAGGAGCTGGCGCATGTGCTGGCCAAACCACTTTCCATCATCTTCCAGCAGTCCTGGAAGAGTCCAATGGCATGAGGTTTAACAAGGCCAAATGCCGGGTCCTGCACTTGGGGCACAACAATCCTGTGCAGTGCTACAGACTCGGAGAAGTCTTTCTAGAAAGCTGCCTGGAGGAGAGGGACCTGGGGGTGTTGGTTGACAGCCGACTGAACATGAGCCTGCAGTGTGCCCAGGTGGCCAAGAAGGCCAGTGACATCTTGGTTTGTATCAGAAACGGTGTGACCATCAGGTCCAGGGAGGTTATCCTCCCTCTGTACTCGGCACTGGTGAGACCGCTCCTCGAATCCTGTGTTCAGTTCTGGGCCCCTCAACACCAAGAAGGATGTTGAGGCTCTGGAGGGAGTCCAGAGAAGAGCAACAAAGCTGGTGAGGGGGCTGGAGAGCAGGTCTTATGAGGAGTGGCTGAGAGAGCTGGGGTTGTTTAGCCTGGAGAAGAGGAGGCTGAGGGGAGACCTCATTGCTCTCTATAACTACCTGAAAGGAGGTTGTAGAGAGGAGGGTGCTGGCCTCTTCTCCCAAGTGACAGGGAATAGAACAAGAGAAAATAGCGTCAAGCTCCACCAGGGGAGGTTTAGGCTAGACATTAAGAAAAAATTTTTCACAGAAAGGGTCATTGGGCACTGGAACAGGCTGCCCAGGGAGATGGTTGAGTCACCTTCCCTGGAGATGTTTAAGGGATGTCTGGACAAGGTGCTGAGGGGCATGGTTTAGTGATTGATAGGAATGGTTGGACTCGATGTTCCAGTGGGTCTCTTCCAACCTGATGATTCTATGATTCTATGATCTTCTCTACCCATCTTTTAAATACCTCCAGGGATGGGGACTCAGCCACATCACTGGTCAACCTCTGCCAGTTCTTGACAAGCCCTTCAGTGAAGTTTTTCCTGATGTCTAATCTCAACCTCCCCTGGTTCAACTTGAGGTCATTTCCTCTCATCCTATCACTTATTACTTGGGAGAAGAGTCAAGGATCAGACAGAAATATTTGAGGAAATTTATTATTTTTTTTTACTTCCTGCAGGTCCAGGTGCTGTATCTATCGTGTGTAACTACGTCAATTCTACTTGTTTTCTCCATAGCGCTCTTGATGGAATGTTACATTGCTACACATTGTTTTGTGATTGTATTTGTATGCTCAGTTTAGCATTTTTGGAGATAAGTTTGGTGGTTTCTATCAAAAAAAAAACCAACAAAAAACTATGATTTGGTTTTTAAATGTTTCACCCAGTGTTCCTGAGGCTTTTTTGTGAAATGAAGTAGAAAATCAGAGAGAAACATAATCTTATCAGCAGAGGATGCAAAATTTTATTTTTTTGATTTCACAGAGGGTTTTTGTATTCAAGGAAAAAAAACCCAACCTATTTATTCTATTTTGTATAATTTCCAGCAATTCAGAATGACTAAAACTTGAGTGTGAGAAGTCAGTTGGATCTGATAAAATAGTTCAAAAAATGAGCTACAGTTTAGATTCAGACTGGAGAATAGATATGAGCTACTTCGGAAAGAATACGTGGGGTTTTTTTATTCCAAACAAATTTAAAGCTAAATCACTGGACCCCTCAAATGCTTACAAATTTACAACATCAACATGAAACAATATTCTATTTAAATGTTTTGCATTTAGGGTGAAAATGTAATGGATATCCCAATTTCTTAAAAAAAAAAGTAAGGAAAAAAAAAACCACATGTAGAAAAGAATGAGTGACTTTTTAAATAAATTTGCAAAATTGTTAGATTTTGTGTAACAGTATGAAAAAAAAAATCCATGCTCAGATTTGATATCTTGCGATCAGAATGAGCAATCAGAATTCAATGTCCTTCCTATGCATATTTTATTGTCCTTGCCTGGCTTGTGGTAGTCATGATGATACATTATCTGCAGAGAGGAACATTTGTCTTATTACTGAAGTTTTAATTGTTTCCACTTTCTTAACATCTGTGAAACATTTTTTGTACAAGAATCAACAGCAGGGTGGAGGCCATAAAAAGGGTTCCCAGCTTCTTCTGGGTATCACATCTTTAACATTTACTTAAAAGTTTTCTTCTACTTCTGGATCCTATTTATAGAACTCACAAGACACTATCCTGAAAAAAAAAAATAAAAAGGAAAAAGAAGAGAATATTTAGAAACTATGCTTAAAATTAAGGACTCCTAAGAGAGTAAAGTACTCTACTAAATATTTCTAAAAGTTTACATGTTCACTGTTACTGTGCATCCCTGTCATTTTCAGAAAAATAAGTACAGTGCCCCCCTCAGACAAGTGAGACACTCCATTTACACTTATTTAGGATTAGAGGTTTGATCAGGGAATTAAAAGCATACAGTAGGAGTGAGATACAACACCGAAAAGCACTAAGTAGTTGAAAATAAATACCAGAAGAAGTTGCCTTGGTGGAAAATGTAAGGGATGTAATAAAAAGTCCTTACAGGTTTATGGGGTTCTTTTAGAAGTCTCACAGCAGTAGGAAAATGCATTTTGAGGTCAGGGTGGAGACGTGATTCTTGAAATTGGATTGCAGGAAGCTGAATTATGATATATAAAATTAGTTTAGTAACTGGGTCCTCCTAGAGAGCTTAACTGCAAGGGACAGCAAAGTGACATCATCATTTGACAATAGGCAGATGAGAGCCAGGAGGAACTGATCCAAAAGGGACAATGAGAAGTCTGAAGAGTCTGTCATGGATTAGTCAGTGGCCAAATGACTAGCACATGTGGGAAGTCCAGAGAACCATATTTAGCTAAATCTTTCCTTCTACCCTCGCACTCCACAGATTATTCTAAATTTTAAAAAGAATATGCAAATGGCAAAGAATGTTCAAAAAAGTTTTTTTTTGCTTAAACTGAAAGAGGCAAATGGATTCTAGAGTTGTTAAGAAATTGATTTGGATCTCTCTCTGCCGTTGGTAGAAATAAAAATCATCTATGCATGAATCCACGTATCATAGCTACCATGGAAAAGATATGTCTTCATCAAATATCCCTAGTTCTGAGTGTCATACAGGCTGAGGTACACGCTGGTGTATAGTACTGAAAAGAGCAAGACAGGAGAAATGAACTGATAGTCTTACTCCACAAACAGGTGTATGGAGTACCTTTCAGGAGCAAGAATTTCTAGGAATGTTAGCATATGGTCCTAGAAATGCTGTAGCTTGGGAGACCTTGATGGATGTGACTATGTTGGTTCCTGCCAACTGAAATGCATGTTTGCATACTTTCCAGATGTTTTCAGCCTTAGAAAATTATAAACATAAAGAAGGACTTGCTAGGCACTACCTCCATACTCACGTCCACGAACTAGCAAGGCCAGCCCAGACAGTAACAGGAATTTCAGAGATTATTTGAAACAAGGGTTCAACAAGGGCTGTTGTACTCAAATCTTGTTGTGGGCAAGGGGGACCGCACTATCTATATAGAGATAGGAATTTTATTTTTAGTCAAATTAATGTTCATACAGTCTGATAGGCCAAATTATTAGTCCAATTAAAGTACTACTAGCATTCCAGTCTAAATTAACCCAGGATAACCTCACTAATAATACAGTTGAAAGTATACAAAATAGTTCCTGCTCCCTCTTCTTTGGTATTATATTCACCTTTCCAGTTCATTAAAATCCCAAAGCTGGGAGATTCAAACTTCCTCAAGAAGAAAGAGGTGGTGAGGACAGAAGATATGTTAGCAGCATCCCGAGGTCTTTGCCAGCAGGAGTCAGAGGCTTATAATGGGAATTTCTTTCTCTTCTTTCCCTCAGGGATTGTGATATTTATATCTTATACTGTTTCTGTTTCGGTCCTGAGGTTCATACGGTTTTCTTTTTTATACCTTTTCCAGCTCCTGCCTGCTCCTTTTCACCTGTCCCCAGTGAAATGATGAAATTTGCTTCACAGTTCTCATGTGCCCAGCAGCAGAGCTGGAGCTCAGACAAATTGGGCAATGAGCACATGACCACAGGGCACCTGATAAACCCAGCTTAGGGTTTATAACTCTGGGGTTTAGAAACCCTGGTCAAGGGCAGCCCAGCCACCCCCTAGGACACATCACAGCCTGCCACCTGTGCCCAGTAATGGCAAATATATCCATATTTACTCAAATGCACTGAGGTGTATTCAGTGGTGTGTAGGGATAATAGTGTTGGTTGTCTGTTGAATCCTGCAGTGGAATCTCTTATTTTTCAGTTTCAGAAAGAAAAGTGTCTTGGGTTTTTTCAAGATTGTTATGGCACAGCTAAAGGCATTTGTACCACAGAGTTAATGTGGTGAAGGGCACACAAGAACTTGTTCTGCCTGTAGCAAGGTGTATGAGGTAACACATTCCTGTCATGTCAATGCTGCATCTTCAGAGAGGCACTCAAAGATTATTGCCCAAGGACCTGCAGCATGGATACAGATGAGATTGTCAAAATTTACATTATAGTATGGGATTTCTTCAACAAGGGTATAAGTGCTCAGTAGTTTTGAATGCAACTATTCATATTTATTTTTCCTTTTATAAATGTTCGGAATAAAAATATTTGATAAAACAAGACCCTAAGGACATCTGTGGGGAATAGTGCTGGACATTATTTCCACATCTGTGTGGAAGTGCTATTTATAATCAAGCTCTACTGAGTTATACAGACAGCATTTGATTAATTTAATCGTATCTTTCCCCAAACAAATTTGATTTAATTTCCCTATAGGATATGATTTGACATAGCATCAAATAAACTTTGAGAAGTCCAGATAGATCTCCAGCATGCCTTTCTCATAGTTCCACAGTTTCTGCACCAGAAAAGTGATCAAGGTGTCTTGGCATATTTGGTATCTATTAGCACATTTATGATTCTATTTTGCAACTGATTTCACTCTTTTCCAAATATCATCTCCATTCATTAACAAATAATGATGTGTGAGTGATATTAGGTACTGACATCACTATCTCCTTCAGATTTTTTATATTTTAAAAATGCAACTTTAATGTTAAAGGCTCAGAAAGTCATTCTGTACTCTTCATCTTGGTTTCTGTGTTTTCTAGTTCAAGTAAATAATAAAAGTTTGGATTTTTTTAAACTAGTAATATCTTCAAGTTCATCAGGCATAAAATTTAAAAGTTTTGATCAAAGTTAACATTTGTGGAAGGTTTTTAGTTGCTTGCTTTTAAGCTAAATTGTGCTTTGATCACTTCTGGTTTACTTTCAAAGCTAATTATTTAGCCTTGGATTTGAGAATATTCAAGTAATCTCCCTGTAGTCTGATTCTCCCACTTAAGGTTCTTCTTAACTGCAAAATGCCCTCCCCAGTTATCCTGCCCTTTAGTACCTTGGTATATTTCTTTTCTGTTAGTCTATTGGCTTCTAACATGTAACCCAGCAGCGAGTCTTTCCTTTTATTTATTTTTTTTTTACTTTTTTGGTCTCTATGCTTCCTTCAGCCTTTAACAAATCCACTGTCCAGCACCAGCACTTCTGAATATAAAAATAATTTCTACATTAGATCAGACTAGAGATTCACCTTGTTTGGTCTACTCTTTGTGACAGAGGCCAACATCTGAAACTTCACAGAAAAAATGCAAAATTACGAAACAAATTCTATTTCAAGAAAAGCGAAGACTGAAGGATTGCAAAACCACTAATAAAATCAACACAAAGAAATAATCCTTCATAATCTGTTCCAGCTATTTCTCTCTCTTTCTGAAAAAAAGTGACAACATCTTTTGACCAAAAAAAATTAAATGTGAAGTGCTGGTTCTTTCTAATAATTGTTCATGCCAGGCAGATGTACATCTTGATTTTTAAATGACCTTTGCAAAACATTCAGCCATTAAATTCTGAAGAGACAAAAGTTTAAAAAGGTTCATTATTGATCTCCTGAAAGAGGTATGGGCCTAGATGTATCCAACACATTAGAGAAGATTCAAGGTTAGGCTTAAAAACATTTTAAAATTATTTTTAAAAAGAAAAAGGGTATATTTTGGGTAAGGTTTCTAGTAATTTGTCAGATTTTGAAATTGTAAAAATAAACATTTTTTCTCTTTTATATGCAAATTTAAGCTACATTTATTGTACAGAATGGGCCTAGTTTCTAATATCTGGGGTTTTTTTCTCTTAAATGAAAAAGTTATAAGCATTTACAATTTTTTGCTGTTTCACAAAACTTTGAAGAATCACAGATGGTTATGTATGTAAGATTAAACTTTCATGCAACAGACATCATACAGTGTTTATTACCTATTATTTTGATAAAAGGATATAATGTTTCTCGTAGCTTATATCATTGCTGTCTGTTCCATAGAAATATTCCTTTTCTGATAAATTTAAACATTGTAGATTTTCAAGTGTTTATTTAATAAGAAAATGAAATTATGACTTTTCTCTTTTCTCAGATACAAACTGTACCTATAAAGGAACATTATTAATACTAATTCATCATTTTTCATCTCTTCATCTAGAACATAGAAATGAAATAATTTTGTTTTATGAAACAATCTTTATAGCAACCTACAGTGACCATTCTTCTAGAGGCAGCATATGCATTCCTGTAAACAACATCTTGTGCTGCAATGTTAAGAAATATCTAGTGAAACATCAGAGTTATGACTTTTAGTTATGAATTTTCATTTCTGCATCATAAGCGTAGAAATCTAGTATTGATCAAGACAATTCAAAGTTTAAAGCTTTTCAGCAATGTATGTAATTGCTCAGACTTGTTAATGGTTCAATTATTTTTCTCAGATCAGTCAGGAATGCACAAAAAACTCTTGATAAAAGAAATTTTAAAAATTGTGAGATGAGTAAATATTTACTTGATATACTTGCAGTGGAAAGGAATAAAATGTTTTAGTGAAAGCATAGCTTCCAACTTTTATGTGTTTAGTCATAGAGTAGTACTACTCTGGATATCTGTTATTTTTGGCCTTCTGAGGTATCTAGTATACGTAGAAACTATATCTGCTGCATGTGACAGAATTAATTGTATCATGAAAATAGCCATTCATACTTTTCCCTAGAAATTTAAATTATGTTTGATTGTGTGTTTATAAAGTGATCATCAATAATTACACTTTCTATTAACAAATTTCTAAAGAGTTTAATATGCTGTCATAATTTACATTTTACATATTTTTTAATATTAAACATTGGGGAGGTTGTATGTTTGCATCCAAGTATATTATCTAAAGAACCTCTTAGAGACATATGAAAAACAATAAAATCTAATGGAAGATTCAGTACTGAAGAGGAGTTCCGTGTGTCTACTGATAATTGATTACTAATGATTTAACTTCAAAGACAAGGACAACTTCACAGCTATTTTCCCACATATTTTCTTAGTCTGAAAATATGTTTCTAATTTCCCAGTACAAGATGCAGAAAGATGATCTTTTCTCCTCAACAACCAGAAAAGTATTTTCCAGGAGCACTTTAATTGATTTTGTACGATACTGTTACCATTCCTGTACAAAAAGTGCCTTGAGAGAAAAGAAAAATCAAGGGCATGCATGGTAAATCTTTCTTGAAGGAGAGGAAGATTTCTGTGACGAATAAAGGAGATAATAAGTCTTACATTAAACAAACAAAAAAGAATGTACTTGTGTATGCATGAGGAAGGTAGTCTGTTGGAAATGAAGATGACCATTTTCACATTCTTAGTTTGAAAAACTGATGAATTTTTTAGTTACTTGTAATGAAAACAAGGGAAATAAGTATTAGATGAAGAATTATTTGAATTATTAGATCTAAATATAACAGTTATTGAGGTTCACTTACAAGGAAAAAATACTAATGGCATATTAAAATCAGCTTCATAACCATAACATAATTTTGGCCATAAATTGCTGCTACATTTGTTTGTTTGTTTCTTTCATTACATAGTCCCATTGTTTTACACTATAACCTAAACTGGTCCATAAATAGCAAAACAGAAGACTTTCACCTTACAAAGCTACTGTTGCCAGCATGGAACCTACAGTAAACCAAACCAAACAAACAGAAGGAAAGGCTTCTGGAAAGAGCTTTTAATTTTGTGGAGATCTGACTCACTGAAGGGGCTGCTGAATACAAAGAAAAGGGCCAAAAAAAGATCTAGATGAGGCTAGGAGAAGTGAGAACCAAGTACGTAATGGAACTTGTGTGAACTAGCTTTTAAATAGAACAGTGTAACTCAGTATCAGGGTAAAGTACAACCTCCTTCATAAGGACACTGGAAAGTTTTGACTTTGGAACTATCAATGTGGTTTTATGTTAATGGATTTATAAGCCACAGTTAATAGCTGGGAACTGCAATTATGTTTCTGAAACAATTTGAGTTAGTTAAATATAGTTGGTGACAGCAGGGAGATAATGTTTAAGTCCCAAGACTAGAATACAGAAATTCTTGTGTATCCAAAGCATTACCTGGTAGAAAAGCAAGACTGATAAATATTTACCATTTGTTTAATGGAATAAGTACATAAACAAACAGCTATTTCAAATGACCTATGTGTAACTTGTTACTTAGAAAATTAATAAAGGAAAGTAATAATTAAAAATGTAAAAGAACATAAATAAATAAATATGAAGCTTTTTTTTTCAAAATGATACAACTCATAATCTCCTGTTTGAGTAGGTGATTAATCCACACTTCTCAAGTCTCCCATAGTGTTTCAGTATTGATAATTTGATAATAAACTTGTGAAATGACTTAGATGTCTAGTCGACAAACAAGTGTTGTTGTTGTAAATGACTTTCTTAGTTTGCAAAATACCTACAAAACGGAGAAATTAGAAATACTACTGCTTCTCACCATCACTTGTAGGAAAATAGTTTTACAGCTGTGATTGACTTCAGCTGAACAGAGGCTTCAATTCATGCATTGATTTCCATTCAACTGTTGGCTTTTTAGTTACATCTTGGGACAATATGGCATAATAAACATACCAACTTTTCTCAAGGGAAGAAAATTATTAACAGTTTGCAATTCTGTTGAAGCTCTCTTATCTTTATTTTTTAGCCTTTCTTTGCAAGTCAAATACATGTGGGTTTGTATGCATGTCTGTTTTCAGACTCAAGATTTCTCCTTGACTTTTTTCTCTTTTCCGTTATTTCAAAACTCAGTGCTTTATATCATAGAATCATAGAATCACAGAATCACAGAATCACAGAATAACCAGGTTGGAAGAGACCCACCGGATCATCGAGTCCAACCGTTCCCATCAAACACTAAACCATATCCCTCAGCACCTCATCCACCCGTGCCTTAAACACCTCCAGGGAAGGTGACTCAACCACCTCCCTGGGCAGCCTGTTCCAGTGCCCAATGGCCCTTTCTGTAAAGAATTTTTTCCTAACGTCTAGCCTAAACCTCCCCTGGCGGAGCTTGAGGCCATTCCCTCTTGTCCTGTCCCCTGTCACTTGGGAGAAGAGGCCAGCACCCTCCTCTCCACAACGTCCTTTCAGGTAGTTGTAGAGAGCAATGAGGTCTCCCCTCAGCCTCCTCTTCTCCAAGCTAAACAACCCCAGCTCTCTCAGCTGCTCCTCAGAAGGCCTGTTCTCCAGCCCTTTCACCAGCTTTGTTGCTTTTCTCTGGACTTTCTCCAGAGCCTCAACATCCTTCTTGTGGTGAGGGGCCCAGAACTGAACACAGTATTCGAGGAGCGGTCTCACCAGTGCCGAGTACAGAGGGAGGATAACCTCCCTGGACCTGCTGGTCATGCCGTTTCTGATACAAGCCAAGATGCCATTGGCCTTCTTGGCCACCTGGGCACACTGCTGGCTCATATTCAGTTGGTTGTCAACCAACACTCCCAGGGCCCTCTCCTCCAGGCAGCTTTCTAGACAGACTTCTCCTAGTCTGTAGCACTGCATAGGGTTGTTGTGTCCCAAGTGCAGGACCCGGCATTTGGCCTTGTTAAACCTCATGCTATTGGACTCAGCCCAGCGGTCCAGCCTGTTCAGATCCCTTTGCAGAGCCTCCCGACCCTCCAGCAGATCGACACTTCCACCCAGCTTAGTGTCGTCCGCAAACCTGCTAAGGGTGCACTCGATGCCTTCATCCAGATCATTGATGAAGACATTGAACAGGGCTGGACCCAGCACTGAGCCCTGGGGAACCCCACTTGTCACTGGCCTCCAGCTGGATTTCACACCATTTACCACCACTCTCTGGGCCCGGCCCAGAGAATGACTTGGGTTGGAAGGGACCTTAAAGATCATCTAGTTCCAACCCCTCTGCCAAGGGCAGGGACACCTTCCACTAGATCAGGTTGCTTAAAGCCTCATCCAGCCTAGCTTTGAACACCTCCAGGGATGTGGCATCCACGACATCCCCAGGCAACCTGTGACAGTGCCTCATCACCTTCACAGTAAAACAAAAAAATCTTTCTAATATCTAATCTAAATCTCCCTTCTTTCAGCTTAAAACCATAACCTTTCATCCCATGACTACACTACCACTCGTTATCCCTGACAAAGAGACCCTTAACGTCTTTCCTATAGGTGCCATTTAAGTATTGGGTGTCTGCTATAAGGTCTCCCTAGAGTCAGCTCTTCTCTAGGCTGAACAAGCCCAAGTGTCTCAGCCTGTCCCTGTATCTGAGGTTCTCCAGCCCTGTTGCTCTAACAAATTCATGTCCTTCCTGTGCTGAGGACTCCAGAACTGACCTCCAGGTGAGTTCTCATGAGAGCAGAGTAGAGAGGGGGAAACAACTCCCTCGGCCTGCTGCTCACAATTCTTTTGATGCAGCCCAGGATATGGTTGGCTTTCTGGGCTGCACATGCATATTGCTGCCTCATACTGATCTTCTCATCCACCAGCAGGCCCAAGTCCTTCTCTTGAGGGCTACTCCTAATCAATTACCTGTATATATTCTTGAGCATTTTTTTCTGTCAAATCATAATGTAAGAAGAGACAGAACAAGGCATATGCTTAGGATTAATTTCCTCTGAGTTCCAAATCTCTTAATTCTGACAATGTCTGTTTCTTAATCTATATCATATTTTTCTAGTTAAACTTACAAATAACTATTTCTTCTAAGCCCACACCTTATTATCTTGAATATCAGAGATGAAGATTTAATAAATATAAAAAGATTGTATTGCTTGTAATAACAAGTTATTACTTTTTCTGAATGACCATGGTTGACACACCTCTATAAAATTTTACAAAGACCTTTACAACAATAGAATTATCAGTGCTTGATAAGTTTTTTTTCTATGTACAATTCTTTGAAAAGGGGTTTTGGCATTGCTTGGGAAAATATTGTTTAGATAACAGAAGGAAAATGTTTTCAGTTTTAGACATTCACTTAAATTTATAAACAAGGGGAATTCACTGAGTTATTGTACTTGACCTAATCATATTTTTAAGCAAATGAAACTTAAATGTTCTTCTGTAAATTTAGTTGCTTTGAATCACCCAGAAAAATCACTAACAAAATCAATAACACTTATGGATACATTGAGGATCATACATCAATACAATTACATTTTTACACAGTACATGAAAAGTATGGATAGGCTTGTTCCAATTAAATTATGATGGACTACTCTATAAAAACATAATAAACTGGAGGTTTCCATTTTATTTAGTCATGAAATTAATATGCTTGACCTTACTCTAGTCAGTCACAAATAATATTTTTAGGATCATCGTAGTGTGTTTGAGGGAACAGTGTATATTCTAGTATACATAGTATTTTATTAGATATAGGACCATAGTTTTAACTTCTTTAGCAGTTGAATGTAGACATCTAGTAACTTTCTGCATACTACTCTCTTAGTATAGATCCTTCTTTGTACCTGTTATAAAATCATCAAAATAATTCCCAGTTCTGAAAACTGTTAAGGTTGTATGTAGTAACTTTATGACAAAATGTAAGTTCACTAGTACATGTTCATGAATAAACTCTATACCTGAAAGGCTCATGGTAGTAATTTTGAAAATAATTATTTCCATAAACATTTTTTTTTTGCCAGAATTTCTTTATCAGTGTCATACCTCAGGGATCCTGCTGTTTGTTTTCAGGGACCAGAAAAGAATAATTCAGTTTTAGAGGAAATATAATTTGGCTGATGCCTTTTTATATGCTTCTGAATAGAAATTAATCATGCCTGGATATAAGAGGTAGAGTAGGTTGGACTCAAATTTCATTGCTACTTAAAAAAGAAAAATCAAGTTGGTGAATCTTGTTCCATTGCTGACAGAATTTGAAGATAAGACTTCCGTCAGGTGTAAATTGCCATTATCTAGAGAGTACCTTGCGTTGATTTATTATTCTTCCTCTATAATGTACAGAGATGTCTGTTCTGTCTGCTATTTAGACAACAAATCCTAACAAAACAGAGGAAAAATACGTTGCAGGAACAGGGAGAATTAAATCTTACTCTACTCTTTTCATAGGTTGCATCTACTTATAAGGTTTTGATCTTTCACATAGTTTTTTGTGTTTGGTTTTTTTTTGTTTTTTTTCCTACGGTATTCAAAAAGATTGTTTTGCTTTGTGCAGTAGATATAATAGGCATAGGAGAAGATATGCTAGAGACTTCTCGAGACTGGACATATTTTAAGTTGTTGAAGACGTAGAGGGGCTATATCTGATTGCTCAAGGTTACTAAATCTGGACTTGGGTTTTTGTAAGCCTGAAGAAGAGAAGACATGGTGGTACCTAGTTTGCAGCCTTTCATTATCTAATAGATGGATAACAGAGACTGACACTCTTTTTAAAGGTGAACAGAATTAATTCAACAGTCACAAGTAGTTGTAAGAGAAACCCAAAGGTAACAAAAACCTATAATAAGGGTCATTAAGCAGTGGAACAGACTGAAGGTGCTGGAGAAAATCCATTCGTGGAGTTTTCAAGACTAAAGTGGACATAACATTGAGCAAGAATAACCTGACTTCTTGTTAGCCTAATTGGAAGCTAGGCTTTGAGCTGAAGGATGAATGAAGTGACTTTCAGAAACCCTTACAAAAGAAATTATTCTTTGAATCTCTGTAAAGAAATATTTAGGGGAGAGGTTTTTGATTATTTGTTTATTTTCTACAAATAATGTACTACTATGAAACAGATTGCCTACATGTAGTGTTCAAACTCTGATATTTTTCTTGTTATTTTCACACAAAATTGTGTGTATAGTTCTAATCACACTGGATTCCCTCAGAAATGTCTGGATCAGTTAATTACCTCTTTGTTAAGGCTCAGATCAACACTTATGGTCACAGTGTGTTAGTAAGTAAATAAGTGCAAAAAGGTTGTCACATGTTGTGCTTCTTTTGTTGCATCAACTGCAGTTAACATGCATTGACTAGTATTCAGTGTTTGCATCCCAACAGCAGGGTGAGTAATTTGATCTACATTCAAATAACTAAATTGATTTTTCTCCAAGCCATGTGGAAATCTTCTATTGATGCTGAATCTGCTTCTTACATAGGTGCTTGTTCCATTACAGACAGCAAGTTTGTAATTGTCAATGTAAATATTTTTATATTTATGCCTGATGCTTGTTTTCTGCAAGATTCATGCATAACAAGCAACCAATGGCAGCAGTGCGTGCTCAGTCTGTTAAATACTATATATTTTCACAGAATCACAGGATCGCTAAGTTGGAAAAGACCTCTAGGATCATCAGTTCCAACCATTTCTATCAATAACTAAACCATGCCCCTCAGCACCTCATCCACATGTCTTTTAAACATCTCCAAGGAAGGTGACTCAACCATCTCCCTGGGCAGCCTGTGCCAGTGCCCAATGACCCTTTCTGTGAAGTTTTTTTCTGATGTCCAGCCTGAACCTATCCTAGTGGAGCTTGAGGCCATTCCCCCTTCTCCTGTCCCCTGCCACTTGGAAGAAGAGGCCAGCACCCTCCTCTCTACAACCTCCTTTCAGGTAGTTATAGAGAGCAATGAGGTCTCCCCTCAGCCTCCTCTTCTCCAGGCTAAACAACCCCAGCTCTCTCAGCCGCTCCTCAGAAGACTTGTTCTCCAGCCCCCTCACCAGCTTTGTTGCTCTTCTCTGGACTCGCTCCAGAGCCTCAACATCCTTCTTGGTGTTGAGGGGCCCAGAACTGAACACAGTATTCGAGGAGCGGTCTCACCAGTGCCGAGTACAGAGGGAGAATAACCTCCCTGGACCTGCTGGTCATGCCGTTTCTGATACAAGCCAAGATGCCATTGGCCTTCTTGGCCACCTGGGCACACTGCTGGCTCATATTCAGTCAGCTGTCAACCAACACCCCCAGGTCCCTCTCCTCCAGGCAGCTTTCTAGACAGACTTCTAGTCTGTAGCGCTGCATAGGGTTGTTGTGCCCCAAGTGCAGGACCCGGCATTTGGCCTTGTTAAACCTCATGCCATTGGACTCAGCCCAGCGGTCCAGCCTGTTCAGATCCCTTTGCAGAGCCTCCCTACCCTCCAGCAGATCAACACTTCCACCCAGCTTAGTGTCGTCTGCAAACTTGCTAAGGGTGCACTCGATGCCTTCATCCAGGTCATTGATAAAGACATTGAACAGGGCTGGACCCAGCACTGAATATTTTTTCTCTGTACCTTCAAAATTTGAAGGTTGACAATCTGAGACGGTTATCATTATTGGATGAGTAGCACACTTAATCCAATCACTCATTTCCAGCCGTGTTTGATGCCAGCCAGAGCTAGCTTAAACCTTCTCAACAGAGTAATTAAAACTCAGTGGATTTGAGGAAGACAAGAGGAAAAAAGCTGTCAGGTCCCAACCCCTTGTGACCCTCCCCCCATAAGGGGAAGACGGATATGTTTCTTTAAAATGGAGTTCTCGGAAGTGAATTGAAGTGAAAACAACACTATATGGCTAATTAGAATTAATTTATTAATTCTAAAGCAGTTTGCAAATATTCAGTCTTCTATTAGAGTGAAATAGCTAACGATTCATGGTGAAGGCTAAGATGTATACATATATAAACTGTATGAAACAATGATGGGACATTCCAGAAATGGAAATGCAGGGAGAGAGAAAGATCGAGTAAAAGAGAAGAGAGGTAGTTTAAAAAGAAGAAACAGAGAATTAGTGGGAAAATACATCGTTTCAATGTTCCAAGGGATCCTGAGATGAAATATGATGCTAAAATCCTTCAGAAGACAGGAACGTCAATTCAAAATAGGGAGACTTCCTTCTTTATACAGTTGACGTCAGCTGATTATACTCATTTATGCCCACTGGGCATTCCTATAGAAGGAGCTTGATGTTACATAAGCTGTCACACACAGGTTTCCTGATACACATATGCACATAGGCTCAGAGCACTGAGTCCCCCAAGCCCTTCCAAAACTGCAGCGACCAATGCTTGGCCTTTCTTGGTGGGCTTGCATGAAGAACACTGTAGCAGACAAGAAAATCGATGACCTTTTTTTTTGGTCCTTTTGAACTAGTTGAAAACATTTCATCTCACAAACATGGCACGAAAATAGCATTTTAGACAAAATAAAAGGAACAGTTTGTCTGTGGTTTGAAACTCTGTTTTTGACAAAAGCTAAAGAGAAGTTAGATGTAGTTTTAAAAGGCCAGAAGGCTGGGGTAGGTTTAACTTCAACTCTCAGCAGGACAACGAGGGTTGTGGAGCTCAGTGGGGCATAAGGGGGCTATGCATAATTGGTTGGGGTTTTTTTCTCTTTTTCTCAGCCCCGATGTCCCACTCCCAGGATGAGTTGGGTCAGAAAGTGTTTGATTTCCCTTTAATCACCTTTGGGTTTTCATCACCTATGGAACCTGACATTTATTAATTTATTCCTTTATTGGGGATTTCACAAAATAGTTACATGGGAAAAGGAATTTCATTAGTCTGAAGATTTCAAAGAGTGTACATGGTACCAACTTCCCTTTTCCAGCATTGCAGTTAGTAGGATTTAAAATCCCAAGGATCAATTCTTTGTGTCATTTCTGTAACTATGTTTGGCCTACAATATTGCATAACTTTTCTGAAACCCTATCTGCTATTCTGTTATCTGAACACATTTCTCCAAACTCCTTTATTTCTTATTTTGCACACCCTTCTAACCCCTGTCTTACACTATATATCACTGGTGACAGAAACAAGCTCTGTGCAAAGCAAGATCCTGGAAATGTTTGAATTTCTAGAGAAATCACTAGGGGGAACACTGTAGAGGAGACACAGACACGTGACAGCTGGGAAGTGGCAGCTGGATTATGTGCAAAGCAAATGTTTTCATACTGATTTGCTTTTACATGTACCTTGCTATTGAACTCAGAACAGGATTGTTTTGAGCCCCAAGCTGTATAGCTAGTACTCATTTAAACTGTTTGTGAGCCACAATTTGGCTGCCTCTGCACAGAATTTTTGCATGGAAAACTTCCAGCACTTTAATGATCATCTGACATAATCACTTTGTTTCTTCACCATCATTTGTGTAGCTCTCCCTATTGGCTGAGCAGCACTAAAGTAAACTGAGCTAATCAGCCTTTTCCTTTTCCTTTTCCTTTTCCTTTTCCTTTTCCTTTTCCTTTTCCTTTTCCTTTTCCTTTTCCTTTTCCTTTTCCTTTTCCTTTTCCTTTTCCTTTTCCTTTTCCTTTTCCTCTTTTCTTTTTATCTTCTTCCTCCTCTTCTTCCTCCTCCTCCTCCTCCTCCACCTCCCCCTCCTCCTTCTCCTTCTCCTGTTAGTACTAGAAATCAAAACATTTACCTTATTCATTAAATATGGTTGAAGTTTTTAGCAGTACTTCTTCAGGCTGTTCTCTGAGTGGCTCACTTGTCAGCTGAGATGGTATTAAGGCCATGAACTCAGAAAAAATGAACAATGAGAGTGGAAATATTGTTAATTATTGATGTACCTATTCTAAACTTATGGATTTTGTTAATGGAGTTTCATTAGGTAAATGCCAGTGTGTATGTTTGCTTAAGAAATAAACTGTTGTTTATACGTAAGAATTTTTAATTCATCATTCAAAATAATTGGAGAGGAAAACAAACGCACTGTGCAGCTTTTTACTACTTCATGGCAGCAGCTTTGTTGCACATGTGCATGTACAAACCTGTTGTCAAAAGTTGCTACTTCCACAACCTTTTCAACAGCCAGTTACTTGATCATAGTCGTGGATGAACTGTCTTATCTTATACCTCAAATTGACTTGTGGTGTTACGAAGCATTGCATCTGATTCTTAATAGTTATGTCATGCTGTATTAAATCATACAATAATATACTCAAAAGATTGGTGCAATGACTTATGGCATGTCATATCTTGATGTGTCTGCCAAAGAAACAGAGCAGTACAAATGGATCTCATCTGTAAATGGCTTGTGTATGTGGAGTTCAAAGAACAATACAAATGTATTTCTTGAAAAGCGCACAGTGTAAGAAAACCTACCTTTATACTAAGCTACAATATTTAAAATTATCTATTAGACTTTCATATCTTAGACACTTCAGAACTGTAAATACTGTTAAAGTAGTGTAAAAAAAGGCAGTGAGATACATATGACAAAACCGGAATCCTTGCTGTAGAAAGAACTATTAGAGTTCCATTTTGAGCAATGTGCAACAGAAGTCTTCGTCATAGTCACATTTGAGACCCTAATGGAGTATAATATCTTCAAATTCAATAAATAAATATAGTTAATAGTGGGGAAATTGAAACCAATACTACATTATTATATATTTCTCATTTGATGGTACTCTTGATATGAATGCCAAAAAATACTACACATCAAAAATGAGAGCAAAACATGAAAGTTTCCTTTTGAAAATTCACCTATAAGATGAGTTGTAAGCAAAGTCATATAGGCACAAAGCAATTAAAACTCATTTGCTTAGTACTAGCGATCTTAAATGTACAAAAACTCATAAATTTTTAAGCCCTTTTTATAAAGTTATGGAGTTGAATTTTCTACTTGCCTAAGTATATGAGTAGCAAACACTGAGGGCATTGTAGGTAAGGATATTTGCCCTCCAGATGGACTGTTTTTTTGCTTCTGAGCTGGAAAATTTTATTGTAAGTAATTATTCAGTCATATAAGTTGTATAGAGTGTTTGATGGTACCCATCAACTCCAGCTCCCTTAGGAGCTTGTGAGGTGAGAAAAAGCAGTAACTGCTTAATACAAATATCTAAAATTGTATTTTAAACAACAATGGCTGTAAGACAGTAAAGCTACAATTATTACAACTAATATATTTAATGCCATCATTCTAGAGTTATCATGTCCAGAATTAATTATCATTTCCATGCTCTAGTACCATTCCTTCTAGTTATACTTTAGGTTTTCTGTCATTTTACAGAATTTCCTAGAGAACTAAAATAGCTGCTTGTGTTCAAGGTAAAAGTATTCTCAATTCTCTGTTTTCCTGGAAGATATTCTGAAGACAAAAAATCTTCAAGACAATATTTAGGTGATCTCTACTCCTGTTCCAGCAAAACACTGATGCTTACTTACTTCTGGTTATATCAATAAAGCTAAGAGGGTCCATATAATTTCAGAATTGCACTTCAGGTGCAAAACAGAGCCTTCAGCAGCTGTATGTCATCTAGATATTCAGAACTGATTAAAAAAAAACCCAAAACAAAAACAGAAAAAACAACAAAAAAACCCAAAACAACCAAACACTCAAATGAGGAAACAACAATGAAATAAAGTTTTCAAGAGGAGAGTCCTGTGGCAGTAGAGTTTTCTCAGGAAGAGTGCCATCCTGGATAATGGGGAACTGAAAAATAAACCACTAACTATACTCTGAAAACGGCAGCTCCACTGAAGCTCAGAATTAGTGTGAAAGCCAAATAAAGGTATAAAGAGAAGTTTATGTTTGGTTTTGTCATAATCAAGTTTAGCAATTAATGTCAAGAGAAAGGATTTGGTTTATTTTAATTTATTTTATTAAATAGAGCAAATTCAGAAATAATGATATAATGCATAACTTTTATTGTTGAAAGATTAATAGTATACAAATGCAAGGAGTGCAGAAAGTTGGTTGTAAAGACCTCAAAAGCTTATTGCCTCCAATTGGCTGATCTCAGACTTGTATTGCAAAACTAATAAAAAAATGGTATAAATTAGAAAGTTGTGTGTCTCTGGGTAAGGTTCACAATTTAAATTTTATAATTATGCATGCAAATGAAAGATACTTGGAAAATAAGGAATACTGGCTTAAACTTTACAGTATGTCCAGGGTGAGAAACAGATTTTGTAACTGATTAATTCAAAGTAGGCTTAAGCTTAATATTTGACTACTTATGTGAAAGGTGTTACTTTGTATCTTGCTTGGTTACAAAGGGAAAGTTTTGGAAGGAAGGCTAATTACTGCTCTTGTGCAACTTGTTTCAGTGAGTAGACAGTCAAAGTTAAGAGCAGAATTTGACGCTATAACTGGCACTAAAATATGCTTCAATTCTGTACAGTTCAGAGTCTCTAATCACTAAAAAGTCCCAACTTTCCTAGGGTTGCAAACCTTTGTTAAGTATGGCAGACTAATTTATCCTATTCAAAGAGAAATGCAGCAGAATGTTAAGCTTCATCACCTCTGGTATCAACAGTTGCATTAGCTGGTTATTTAGGTTTTGCTCAAAGCTGCCATTAGTGTCTTTGCAAACAAAAGAACAGTATAATAACTACTGTTTTCAAGTTCAAAGTATTTGCCATTCTAATATGTGGAATATTAGTTTTTCTCTGCAAGTCTGCAATAAGGAATTAAATGAAGGTAAATAGAAAACTCTAACAATTATCACTCTGTTATGAAATTGTTTTGAATAGCCATTTTATATACTTCTCTGAATTCTGAAAAATAAATGTAGGTTTCTGCCTCCCTAAGGCAGAAAATATTAATGAAGAGGCAATCATACATATATGACCTCATTTATATATGATATATAGATTTATATTTTACCACTGAACATTTTTAATTCTATCAGTAACCAGAATGTCATTTTATGGCAAGAGTGTTTAGTCCCTTTCTATTTTTTTGATTTCACCACAGAGAGAAAATCCTGTCTCTATTTTAAGTAATTTATTCATAGATCAGTCTATCAGATTTTTCTTTGCAAATCTGGAACATGTTTGCACTTTGAATGTCAAAGATTTGCAATGTTCCGCTCATGGAATATTTCTATGTTTTTTAAAGTGAGAAAATACATCACTTATTGAAAAATTTCTACAATGTATCTATGAAAAAAATTACACCCCTCCCCATCTAATAAAATATATTTTTTTAAAAAGATATATTATTTCCAAAAGGAATAAGTAGCTTCAATTGCCAGCAATGCTGCTTCTTTTTTAAAGACAGGAAGGATTACCCAAATATATTTAGACTGTGCTTCAGAAAGATCAAGCAGAAAAAATTTGTGAAGTATTTGCAATGAAATTAACTGATTCCAAATGCATACAAATAATTTTTTATCTACTAATCTTCCCATCTACTTAACACTTAAGCATGAAAGTCCAAATCCATCTTGATTTTTATATAATAAGGATGTTCAATTAAGAAAGCAAACAATTGCTGGTTAACTATGAATTCTTGCAATTTTGTCTTTTTTTTTTTTTTTTTTTTAAGGAAACAAAGAGTGGAATAAAGAGGCAATGAATGGGTATAGATATACAAGAACTGTCTGCAGGCTCCCAATACACTTTTTTTAGACAGTATTGTCACATATTTTAATGTGATCTGACTGAAATGCTAGCCGGCTTGTCTCTTGTGTTGTGTTAAATTTAGCCTGAAATCTTTCTGGTAAGATCATGAAGCCATATGGTCTTGTTAGTATTTAAATAAGAGCCTTCCCAAGAAAACTCAGATGCTACTGAGTAAGGCTGTTTCAGCTTCCTTTCCTTCTGTTTTTCTCAAATTAATCTTTCTTTGGAACAAAGATACTAGCAGTACTTCCTTCAACAATATTCCATGGAATTTCAAATAATCTGATATTTAGATCTACAGTAAGATAGTTTGCAACCTTAATGTTATTCCTTTCTCTTCCTGAACTCTGACTGATTTTAATGCAATGGTGTTGCTTTCTCAGTTGTGTAAGTTTTGTTTGTTTGGTAGAGATATTAAATCCATATTGATAATCACTCTATATATATGTGTTGATGAAGGGTTTAATTTTCCTGAGATAGATAGGATTCCTTAGCAATATGTTTGTCTGATCATGGAGCAGAAGAGGTAATAGATGGAGGAAAAACTTGCAAATATTGGATAGAAAATTATTGAAATAATGTTTACATTCTATAGCCCATCTTTGGTAAAAGATTAATTAATAATTTACTGCTAATATTTAAAGATAGAAGCTGGCCTTAATGAAATCCCAATTCTCAATAATTTCTGGGTTTTTAGCATATATTTTAGAACTTTTTAGAATATTGAGATAAAATCAATAAATCACATCAAAGCAGACCATAAAGTACTGGGGAGGAGGAGTGGAAAAGAAGGCAGTTGTGCAAGTACAATCTGTGTCCAGCTCAGTCTTCTTTTGTTGATTTTTACTGATGAAAGACAGGTTTGGGCAGCACTTGGCTTTGGGGAACTGAGATTTGGCTTTAAGAGTGGCCTGAGAACTGGTGGCACTCCAAAAGAAACTGAACACCTGCACAGAGTAAAGCTGCCAAGTCCCTTAGCTCCTGTGGGTTTAAGACTCCTTTAGAATGCATCTGAGGATCTTGCTTTTTCGATGTCTACATGGGTATTCAAAGAACCAGGTTAGTTTGCTTGGCTTGTAAGTCTGGCAAAAAAATATCTATTAGTGGAAAAATTATGCTTTTATATTCTCAAAAGATACTAGATATTAGTTCAGTCAAACGTTAATTATTTCATGGCATAGAAAGAAAGCTGAAGGAGGTGTTTTGAGCCTCCAGATTAAAGATTTCAGATTCTTGTATACTGATGATATTAAACATCTTAATCCTGCCTTAAAATTTTCAATCACACTGTGATTAGATTAACAGAGACTGCTTTGTTTTCTTTGCCAATTTCTAATGAAAAAAAAAGGTATTAACTGTGATCTCTAAGATCGACTCTGAATATTTGCACACTGTGCAAGAAACTGAAAATCACTGGACTACTAAAAGATCCATTTAAATAAGTAAATGATTCAACTTCTGAACTAGCTAAAAATAATCTTTTTTTCCCTAAAGTAAAACTTTCAAATAATCTTTTATTTCCTACATGGGTTCAGATTCTTCTACATTGAATGCATTGAACAGAAGTTTACAAATTAATAAAATAATTCTATTGTTTTTATCATTTTTTATTATAAATACTTGAGCAGTGCAGGGGAATGAGGAATAGGGTGTTTATGGTCTGGTCGTAACAGTTTTTATCTCCTATTCCTTTCTTTTCACACTTTTCCCCTGCTTTAGCATGGATACTTACTCCTCCTTGGTTTCTCCAGGGGCTACAAGGGCATCTTTGTTCTAAAGCTTAGAGCAACTCCTTCCCCCCCTCTTTCTTTCATCTCATTTTTTTTACAGCAAGCAATAAATTCATTGGTTTTTCACTGATTTCATGAGTTAGGAGAAACAAACATGTCATAAAATTTATCTGTCCTTATGAAGAAAGAGAAAATTCTGCAATCTCCCACAGTGATATAGCTGTATGTTCTCTAGAGGGATAAAATGCATGAAATGCTAAAAATAATAACACCACAACATGCAAAATTAATTATTAATTTAAAATTTCTTTGAAGCAATCACTTATTTAGAGAACCAAATATTTTTGACATCTGTGTTGACTACCTGAACAGATTTCCAGAAATTATTTTGCTGACAGAGTTCTGGCCAGTGGAAAGGTGAAACCCTGTCTGTCAAATATTGCATTCCATGTGATTACTCTTTCAAATGTCATCTTTCCGTAAAAAGCAGTCCCCAGTTTCTATTTGTGCTGTGTCTACATTGTGTATGATAGGCATCCTCTGATCTTGTCTAATTTGTGCAAGGGTGATTGACAGAGTGGCCAGGATATGCCTTCAGTGGTCAATGACCTCCATGTGACAGATAAGGTTTGGCAAGTCAGCATGCCGCCAGGAGACAATCAGCTTGGAAGAAACGTGAACAGAAAGTGGGTAAGTTATGAAGCATGCTTTGAACTTTCTAGTCTTTCTTCTCTTTGGAGTGCAAACACCAACTTAGTGGTAATGGTTTGGGTTTTTGGTCTTCACTTCTGCTGTCTTTGGGTCCTTCCTGGTGGAAAGATATTGGGTACTATGTCTCAGACTGACTCATGGAATCAGACAATTGAAGTGCAAATTTCCAGAAGCTTCTACAACTTTCTGAGGTGTCTATTCTTTCTTATCTTTCTCAAAGCTGCCATGTAACTAAGAAGTCCAACCCAGTATTTAATACCCTCAGTTGTGTGCATGAGGTTAATTTTCTATTAGATTAGCACTTTTCCCAGTTCTGAGGAGTTTGAACTGCAAGCCTGTATAAGTAACAAGGTCTGTCAAATACTATTTTGTTTTACGTTCTCGCCAAACTTTATTAAAAGCAAAATAAAGCAAACCAAACACCCCTTAAAAGTTAAGATGAGTAAATAGCTATATCCCAGTAACTGATGTTTACTGAAGTACTTCTTTTGATACTGACAGTCTCCTAGACCTGGGTTATGTTTCTAAAAATGGTAGAAAATGCTAGTCTTTCAATCATTAATTTATATCTTTCTAAATAAAACGATATTCTAAAGAAATTGTAAATTAATAATTTATTTTTCATCTGGTGCTGCTATTCTTATTTTTATGAATTTAATCTTGAAATACTTTAATTATATTCCTCTTTAAATGTTAAAATGAATAAAAATGAACAGCAATAATAACAGTAGAAAATCAGTACAGGAGCATGGAAAAAATGAAAAAGAAGTATATTTGAAAAAATAAAAAAAACAGTATACCTTTTAAAAAGAATGCACATAAAGGAGTCAAGATTATTTTAAGCTTCAAACTGAGCTTTTTAGCAGCCATAGATCCTTTGCCCATGTTATTTACTTTTGTACTGTCAGCCCCTGTGTCTGGAATATCTGGATGATATTCCACAATTCATCTGTCATTTTCATCTATGTCTTCAAGTGACAATAGTACTCTTTAACAATCTGTACCATGTCTTCACCCCCAAAGATATTTGACTAACTTTACACATTTTCTATTTATAGTACCTGAGATAGTAAGATTATGGAGACTTGGGAGATCCTTTTCAAAATAAAATATTTACCTGAGAGAATGCAAATAGAGGAAAACTCCTAAAACAATATAATATAAATAAAAAATGTGTGTGTGTTTTACTTTTCTGTGACAAGTTTTCCACTACAGTGAAGTTCTTTTTATATCTGAACTTAGTGAGCTTATTCCTCTTTCTAACTAACTAGTATGTTTTAAAGTTTCTTCACACTTGGTTTATTCTAGAGGACATTATATTACCCTTTCTTAACTAGCACAGATCCATATCCAATTATTGATTTACTTTTGGCCCTTTTTCTCTGTTGTCAGAGTCAAGTTCTGCTGTGAGGTGAGGCTTCCTATTTTAAACAAAAACATTCTTTACCATCTTTGAAAAAAAGAATAATAAAATAAAGAAAAAAAACCCAAACAATTAATGTCAAAAAACACACATAGGAGAACATTTTGGAAATGCATGACAAGCCCAATATTGATTTTGTTTTGAAACATAAAGAATAATTCAGGTTGTTCTTTTTTGTCAAGTGGTCTGAGTGCTACATTATCATAAAGATGCCTGCTTCAGCATTGTCAGAGAGCTGCCCGTTGCACTGCAGTCATAATCATTTTGAGTATTGCGGTTTTCCAACCGTTTACTTTGCATTTCAGTGTAGAACCCCCACCTGGCCATCAGTAAAAGATGATTGTTCTTATCAACTTACATGTCAGATCTATTTAAGCTATTATATTGTGGTGAAATCCCTTTGCCATGCTCTTGGGACATGCTGGAATACCTGGAAAGAGAAGAGGAAAGAGTTCCTCAAAACAAGTTGTCCATTAAAAATGGTGGGACAAATCAAGTTTTGTTACAGGTGCCTAAGGTTATTCGAATCTATGGTGATTCCAGTCACTGAAATACTGAAATGATACACATGATAATGGGTGAAACTACCACAATTTGTCTGCTGGAAACTAGTATGAAGTAATAAAATTAAAGAAATAACTGGTCACACTGACACTTTATTCCTTTGATAGTTTTGCATATGGCATGGCAAAAGGATATAACAAATTATGCTCTTATTAATTTTGGTATAGTCTATTATAGTAACATTGAAGGAGAAGGACATTTTCTGCTTGTTGTTGATTCTTATTCTAAACAGAAACAAGCCATATTTTTTGGGGGAAAAAACATGTACCATATGTCAATGTTCAAAATAAATGTGTACAACTTCCAATTCTGTTGTGCTCTGTGGCAAAGACTTTTAGAATATTAGTTTTCAGCTTCCTCTAGCCTGATTCATTGCCTTAATTTTAACTTTAAACTCAATATTGAAAATGTTCAGATTTTTTTTTCAGGAGTTTTCAGAAGACTTAATTAAAATTAATGAAATAAAGTGAATGGTTGATTGGGTTTCTGAACTAGTTTCAGTTTTACTGTGGAGAGAATCCTGGCAGGGTGCACATGGTGCGCTCCAGGGGACCAGCAGTGATGTAAGAGCGCTCTATGAACAGTGCTAATTCATTTAGCTCCAGGAAGCCATTCATCAGAGGTTATACCACTGAAGAAATTTGCCAAAATGCTGATTGCTTCTTCTGAGAAAAGAGAGTCAAAATGTTTTCACAAACTTCTCACCAGAAATTTGGCACTATGGGTTTCAAAACCGGAAGCAACCATTCTGCTCTGTGATATCTTGTCCTCTGTACTGAGGAGGGGGAATTCCACCATCTGGCACTTCTTATCCTTTTGCAAAGCAGCCCTTCTTCTGCCTCCACTTCAAATTCCAAAGGATCCCACATGCTGTGGCAGATTTTATGCAGAATTTGCTTTTGTATATATATGAGGTCCAACACAAAACCCCTGAGACTAAACCTATGGTTTGGGAACCAAGAGTGGGAGGGGAGAGACAAAGATATGGTTGTAGAACATGTTCTAACCTGTCACAGTGAGACAAGGCTCAACTCAACCATTTCACTCAGTGCAAGTGCATACATGTTCAAATATATTTTTCTTATCCTTGATCAGAAAATGTTGGTGTGCGCTAGCCCACAATGCTCTGTTTATAAACAAGTTTTTAGATAATAACAACATTACTCTGCTTCAGTACCTACCCTACATGCCAGACCCAGATCTGTCTTCCCCACAATTAAGTCAGTGTTCAAAGAAACCCATTTTTTGTCAATATATGTGTGAATGAAAATCCGATGATGGAGGTCTTCAACAACCTTTTAGAAAATGAACTGCAAAATGGCTTAGAATGTTGGCAGCGTCATATGCATCTGTTTGTCAACTCAGAAGGCAACAATTTTGAAGGCAATTGTGCTCGTTTTTCTTAGTTTGTTAAATAAGAAGAGCTACAGGCACAATCTTGGGTGTTTTTTGCGCCAGACCTCATACATCTCAAAAAATCAAAATCTTAGAAATCTGTATTTTCTGGTTTTAATAGGAAGAGTGTAGAGAAGGACAAAGATGATAAAACAGTTGTCGAGAAACTTATGGAGCAGTCCCTAATAAATCACTCTTGTCCTTTGTAGACCTATTTATGCTTCTAGCTTTCACATCCGACCATAATAAACTCCCCACTTTACCTATGTGGTGCCTAGGGGAAAGTATTCTTGCTGTTACTTTTGAATTACAGCCTGACTATTTAACTGAGTGTACATTGCTCCTTGAACTGGAAACTAATTCATTAGGAACAATTCCTTACAGTTCTTCATGGTATTCGTGATTCTCTCTGCAGAGAAGCTCTTTTGGACATGTGCCGAAATTCTTTCTGTGTTTTTTAGGTCTTTTTCTTTGATGTTTTACTCTGTTTTCAATTCCAGCTGTGTACTAAGTTTTAAGTTGCTGCTCTGAGAATTATCCCTAAACTATCTTTGTTTTTTTTAAAAGGAACATTGTAAAATGTGAATTTTCTAGAAGAAGTCCAAGTGTCTACTTATTTTGAAGATGGTTTAAACTTTGCTCTTCTTCTCCTAGGGTGAGAAGTTGTTACTCTCTCTGTTCTTGCCTGGAAAAAGTTCACTAATGGTATAAATCAGAATATTCAGACAACTTTAAAATGTTGCGTGAGTATATGATACATTAAGGTGGATTCTTTTGTGTTATTCACTTGATTTTCCTCCTTTCATAATATTTCATACTCTGGCATTAGTGGAGCATTCTAGTGATTTCTTCCTCTAAAACATGCGATTGTTATTAAAGTTCTAGTATATTTTGCATTAAACTCTGAAGGAAAAAAAACAAACAACATTCAGCAATGTTAACTCTTTTTTTTCATAACAAAGAGGAGCTGAAAAACTATTCCATAGGTATACAGATTTATTAAATGACCAATTGCTTGTCTGATACTTTTTTTTTCTGGTTGTTTTTTAATCTTATATTTTAATTATTATTATTAAATATTAAGTTTCACCTCAACACAAGATTGGATTCTGAATACAAAACCAGCAGTTTTTGCCTAAGAAATAAGGCATCTCTACAAGTTCAGGCATCCAGAGGATAGTCTTAGATCTTCTTTCCAGTGCCTTTCTTTTTTTCTTCTTTTTATGTGCTGCATAGAAAACTTAATGTAATCTGAGCCAGTCTTTTATCTTTGAGTTGTTTTTTAATTTTTTTTAAAAAGAAACATCATTATATTCCAATTGCTTTTTAACTTTACTGCTTACAGTACCTTTCCTTTAAAAATAAATAAATTTTAATGTATATGATTTATGATTTATTATTTGACTCTTCTTTCTCCTTAATACTTCTCTTAGTTTCTTTCTGCAACTTAGATTTACTAAGGAAAAATAGAGACCAAGCGAAAAATTATTCAACATTTTACTTTACCCTAACAGTTTCAAAAGGAAACAATATATAACCTGGAGAAGTTATTCACATACTGAATTACTTTAGGAGATTTTCTTTTATCACTAAAAATACTCAGAGAGTTTTAATTTATGCTGCAGTTGAAGACTCTAGCACAGAGTCTTGAATCATCTTTGAAAATAATTTCTTGCTTTCTGTCTCATGAGATAAGGAATGACTCTTTCTCTGTTTTCTACCCTTTGTATGTTTTAAAGTCTGATCATAGTAGAGTTTGCAGAGAGTGTTATTTATTTATTAATTTTAAAATGGACAAGTAACAATATCAGTAGGCATATCCAAAATAACAGGTGCTTTCATGATATCTACAATATTACATTAAGGCTTATTTAAATTACCTAAATGGAAATATCTACTTTTGGGAAAAGCTCACTTTTGAAGAAGCCACATCTCTAACTATGGAATTATTTTTTCTGCTTGTCCTATGTGTCTTTAGCCTGACAGTATTGATAGATACTTCTTTGATTGGTTAGGTAATTCACCCGACTTTCCTTTTATGAAACAGAGAATAGTTATTAACTCTTTCATCTTCTTAACTATGTTATTACATATATACCTCCACCTCCTTTCCTCCTACCCCCCCCACCCCATCTTATTTTGAGATAAAAAATCTTTGGCAATAGAACACACAATGCTTCTTTTCTGTGTCTCCAATAGAAATTGTTTCACTGAAACAAGCTTTTCTTAAACAGTGCCATCTTTAACTGATCCTTATATTACTAATTGCCCCTGCCTGGCTAGCTGTAACTATTTGTACATCCCCAAAAGCTTTTATTTGCTTTCTTATGGCTGTAGGTTAAAACAGTCTGTGTGCGACATAAGAAAGGTGCAAGGTGCAACAGGAGAAAATTAGTTCACACCTTTCTGATTATTGTAGAAAGATCAGGGAAACTTAGGTTACAACCTCAGCTTTTCCTTGGAAAGGGAAGATTCAGTTGCAAGAATGGAAATAGCTTGTAGGTAGAAAATGAGAACCCAAGTGATAGATGATGTGATAAAGTAGGGTACAGAAGGCATTAGCACGTTTTCTTTTCTTCAACAGACAGCAAATTCTTAAAATATATGCTTTTCCTGCAAAGAAACCCCACACAAACTCCTAGCGGTCTTTTTCAGTTGGTATCATTAATTCTTCTCATCAATGTGTTTAGAAATATTATAAATAGGAAAGGAAATAAGTGAGAAGTTGTTTAAAAAGAAATATTAATTCTACCAAAATGATTATAACATTTTAATAATAATTTCTTTGGGTTTTTTTCCTTCCTCTCACATTCACAAATATGCAGGTCTTTTGGCAGTTATTAGCTACTGTTGATGTAAGGACACAACACATTTTCAATATTTTTTCTCATTCTGATCAACAAAAGTTGGCATTTATAAAAACAGCTGTAACAGATGCAGCTACTCTGAGACTTCCCCAGAGCATTCTAAAGCAAAAGCTAACAGTCCCATGTTCAGGAACAGACTGCCACAAGGGCAAAGTCCTGGTGTTAGCGCTCTAGTAATTAGGTAAATGTACACTTGAGGTTATGTTTATATCATCCATTTGCATCAGTATCTCAAATTTAATAGCATAGTCATTATGTCTCACAGCTACTTCAAAGTCAATTATTTTGACAATTATTAGGAGACATAAATATTTCAGGGCTTAATAATGCAGAATAAATCCATTAAAACAAAAGCCCTAGGGCAGAAAGCCTGGCTATCATGAAGTCATGTACAAAAAACTTTTTCTGGAGGCCAAGTTTCCTACTGTGTGACTATGTTTAAGAAGAATGGCCAAAATAGTTTATAAAGTATATAATATTACAATGATAACATAGTAAATTCTATACTTAAAACTTACCTAATGCAAATAAGGGAATTATGATTCCATCATACTTGGTAAACAGAAATATTCTCCTGCAAAATATCAGGTAAAGCTGATGATGTTCTCATGTCAAAACTGAAGACCCAGCGGAGATGGAAGAAGCACTGAAGGAGGTGTGGGTTAGTCTCAGAAGACAGGTGCGCAGTGTCCTGGAAGAAGGATGATACAGAGTCCTTGGCCTGCTCTGTAACAGCTGGCAGAGAATGACAATTTCCTGAATATATGTGGACTGATCATTTAAATTTTCTTTCAAGTAACTTTAGGCTGCTGATTTTTAAGTGGCCCAAAAAAGATAACGAACCCCAGGAGGAAAACAGCACCTGCAAAGCAACCTCCAGCATACTGCAGTGCTTTCTTTCAAAGCATTCTATCACAAGACAAAACAAGTGGACACATACAGATACTGATTAATGTCTGGCATGTTTCCATTAAATATTATATTGGAGAGACTATTCATCATGACTGGCAAGCCATGGTTTCTGAAAAATACAACCTAAAACAGTCCACCAAAATGATTTATGCCTCTTTAAGGTATGGGAAAAAAACCCACATTGCTGCACTTTCTAGAAGGATATTAAAAAGGCTCACTTTATTATACTTCTTAAATTTTATATTCTCAAAAATGAATGAAGATTTGATCAAATACTTATTAAGAATTATTAATTAAGTAGCACTTTACTGTACATTGAGAATGTAGTCACTGGTTGGATTATTTGACTTTGTGAACCTCAATATACATTATGAATTATGCATGTTGAATGCTAAAAACGTGATAAATCGTTGTTCACCTCTATCACAAAAGTGTGCAAATTATTATTTTTAAATCATATGTCACCATTATTATCAAATAAATGTGTATCTTTGCTCATAATTGATACTACTTTATATCTTCCAACTGGCTACATTTTTTTCAGTGTACTTTTAGGCACATGAAGGACGAGAATGAGATGGTATAGTCAGCTGAATTTCATCTTGCCAATCCAGTAACCTATTTTAGTGAGATGACTAGTTTTGTGGACAGAGACAGAGCAGTGTATGTCATATGTCTTCACATTAGCGAGACCATCAACAAGGTCAACCACAATATTCTTACAGCCAAAGTGAAGACATTGGATAAGCGAACAATAAGACGGGTGGAAAAGTGACTGGACAATCAGGTTTAAAGGGTTAGATAACTGTCACAATGTTTAGCTGTCAGTTTATGACAAGTGGTGTCCTTCACATATTAATATAGGAGGAAGAACAGTTTAATGTCACTATTAATGCCTGGATGATGGTACAGACTTCTCACTCAGCAAATTGGTGAACTGTGCCCAAAAGAAGGAGATGACTTCCGTTCTGACGGTGTTAAAGAAACTGGAGAACTGGGCTGACAAAAACCACGTGAATCTATACAAAGGAAAGATGGAGCCTTGCAGCTGGGATGGACTGAGCTCGTGTAACAGTACAAGACAGGTGCTAACACAGTACTGTGTCCAGTTTCAGTCTTCTCATTGCAAGAAAGATGGGAACATACTTGAACAAGCCAGTTGCAGGACCATTAAGATTGTTAGAAAACTACAGCACATAGTAAATGTGGAGAAGCTGAAACAGTTGAGTTTGTTCATTCTCAGGTGACGATGAAGGGTGCAGAGGGCCCAATTGCCATGTTCAGGCTGCCTAACATGAAGACAGAAGATTAATTCAGACTTTTAGTAAAAATTTCACTTAAATATAAGTAAAAAATTGACCACCATTTGGGTGTCTGGAATGACTTGTCCAGAGCAATTATGAGATTTTTGTTATTCAAGATTTTCAAAATTTGATTGGTTATTGGTTGAGATAATGTGTGGGAGGCCCCTTTAGGCTCATTTAGGCCCATTATTTAGACCTATTTTTCTATGATTGTAGCATTCCAGAAGGCAGAATCCAGAAAAATATAAAAACTTTTTCTCTATCTTAGCTCCATTAACAGTATTAAATGGATTCAACATCAAAAGTTCTTAATGTAAATGTCTGTATTCATCACTATGCTGACTTCAAAAATTCTTAATGCTTGGTAGGGTGCTAAGGATGGCTCATTTACCCTATTGTAATAGCTACTACAACACTAAAAGATAAGAAACTGTACTTTACATTACAAATACTAAAATATCTACTGTTTTCTAACTTTCTTTAAAAAGTTTATTTATCAAAATTTTTCTCAAAATTTCTGCAGATGTCATCCAAATTCCGTATTCATACATACTATCTCTTACATGCACTAGTCCTCAAATCTCTATTCTTTAGTCCTTTGTTATATACAAACAGGACTTTTTTTTTGATATTGTTAAAAATCCCCTTTATGGATGCCACAGTAATCAATATTTATCAGTTTAGCCAGAAGATTTTGATCTGAGTGCTGCTATAAAGTGGATGATGATAAATAAAACCAAGGTGTAAGTTGTGTTATACAGCTTCAACTTTTGGTTTGCTTACAACCAGTTGCTAATATTGCACTTCCTAATCCATAAATTCAATTTATTTCAAGAAAAGTTTGTTGCAACTTTGAGAAGAGGTACACAGCTAGATAAACAAAATAATACTGTATTGTTTGAAAATGTCTGCAGTTACAAATATCTATATAAACAGTCAAGGATCTATTAAAATTTAACAGGATTTCTCCAGTGACCAATTGTTCATTTAGAATTGCATTAATACAAATTAAACTTCATTCAGGATATATTACAAAAAGAAAGAAAATATCTTAGTATTTTTTCCTTTTACATTTGAAACAGATTTATTCACATGGCTTTTACATTGATTACACTTCACACAGGTTTCTTTTGATTTCTTATAATAGCAGTGTAATCATAAGCAAAAACAAACACAAAAAAACCACATGATCAGCTTCTAAAGCTGAGAACATCAGAATAAAAATAAGTTTAAATTATGGTTACTTTCAGTTGGAAAGAAAAACTAAGCTGGTAGAAAATTGTCTAAGTGAAAAGGTCTTACCTGCTTACTTAAAGAGAGTTTCAGGATAATTTGGTCTTTGGCTCCTGTACTACCTCCAGGATTTAGATGATGAGTTATTTATTTGCTGTTGACTTTTACAAGACAGAGATAATCTTCTAGTTCACTTAAAAAAAAAATCTGTTTAGCAAATCTAATGACAAATTCATCATGTATTGAATTATTTTCATCATGTCACAACAGATTTATAAAGGATCATAAAGAATATTATAAAAAAGAAGTTATTTTTCCCAACATGGGAAAAATAGAAACAGAGATTGCATAGAAGAGCAAACTTCAACAAGATCCCAAAAAGCAGACAAAATAAATCTGGTTTTGCAGTACATCTATAAATCAGCATGAGTGTAGGACAGGACGTGCTGGAACTTGTCAGTTGGAGACGCTGGGAGGAGTGAGATAAGATTTTTGTTTAGAAAGGCTGGCTCCGTGCAGATGAGCACAGGTGTCTGCGGTTGCTAAACAGTGGCCTTGATGAGAGGAACTGCTGCTGTTGCTAAAAGCAAGTAGATGCTTAAAAAAGGCTCATTTGTATTAACCAATCTGTGATTGCCTAGTTTAGTGTAAAAACCAATCAGTTTGAAACATGCCTCTTGTAACCGCTATAAAAATGTACTTTAAATGCAATAAATCTGACACTTTGTTTGTATCAGGCTGCGTCCCGTCTCTTAATCATGGCAAATTGGTTACCCCGATGTGATACGGATGAGATTACCAAAGGGTCAGAGAACCACCTGGCTGAGTGGCATGCTGCGAGTCCCACGGAATATTGAGTAAATTGCTGAAACGAAGCAGAATTGAATAAATTGCTGAAACGAAGCAGAAACCGACCAGTCAAAAATCCCTCTGGAGCATAGAGGTGAGCTGTGGGAACGGGAAAAATGGGGAATCAGGTTTCTTCCCCTGAAAGAGACGTATATGAATTTAGGAAAGCCCTCCTTCAAAAGCATGGGAAAAATATCTCTGTGCATGATCTTAAAGTAATACTTAAATGGGTACAGGTGAAAATACCCACCGTAACTGCGTCCACTATCTTTAAGCGGGAAGTCTGGGATGATGTGGGGGTGAAACTGTGGGATGCTATGGTAGAGGAAAAAAAAGGAGCGAAAAAGCTGAGGGCTCCCTGGCAGGAAGTTTTTGAAGTGTTAAAGGTGCATGTCGGCTCAAAAAAGCAGACCGATAATTTTGAGCTGAGTGCAGGATCCCCAACAACTGTACTAACCCCTCACCCCCCTAAACTGGCTGCGCTTGCCTCTGCGCCCTCCGATGGGAGGGCCGACTATCCCTTTGATCCGGGTCCGATAGACAACGACAAGGAGCTCGATCCACCCCCTCACTGTTCCTCAGACCAACGGGTGCAAGTCAGGAGGGAGGCACAGCAGCAGGGAGAAATCGAAATATTGCAAGCTTTGATCCGTGCATGGCACGGTGGTCTGCGCTGGGAACTAATTAGTGATGAAGCGATAAAGGAGATTCCAAAAAACTGTAAAAAGAGAACCAAGCCACCCAGCCAAGGGCCACTCCCCCAGCCCTCCAGCTCCCGTGGAGCAGCTCTCGTGGAGCAGGAGGGGCTTCTGCCCTGGGCTGGGGTGGGGGGCGCCTGCTGCAGCCCCGAAACCCAAGCAGTTTCAGCATTGCAGAAGGGACTGTTAACAGATACGATAAGAAATGGCTGGGATCATTTACCTATCGAGCAAAGCATTTTAAAAGAGACTGCCACACGCAATGACAGGAGAGAGGCCCTAAAATCTGCCCTCAGTGTGGAAAGGGCAAACATTTTACCAGTTGGTGTAAATCAAAATGGGATAAGAACGGGACAGTATTGTCAGAAAACCAGGAGAAAAGCATGGTTCAGAGGCACGTACCAACACAGATGCCTCCGCAGCAAGCAGCAGCTCTCACCTCAGAGCAAGAACCAGAGGCAGCACCAAGATAAACGTGATCACCACCATTGCAGTAGTGCTGCAATCGTCTGCACTTCACACAATACCATGGAATGTAAATGGATCATTGAAGGGTGGCTTTACTAAGTTGTAATTAGAATGATTATCAATAATTTGGTTGGGAATAGGCATATGGGCATATGGGGAGACAGATGCTGTCTCGGAAAAAAAAAAAATAAAAAAATCTACCATAAGTGAAATATTTGTTAGACAATCGATATAAGCCTTACTAGATAATGCATGTACATATCTTAAGTGTTGCATGTTCCCGGTACCATGTGTAGTTTAAATATCCGTAACATGGAAAAATTGTGGATCCAATAGTGATAACCAACATCTTACGAATGTATTCGGCTAGCTGAGAAAAGAGTGGTCGTGTGTGTGTGTGTGTTTGAAGCGTTTCAAACATTTGTAAGACTTAGAAATTGGTTTTGATTAATCTTGAAAATACATCTCTGGAACCTTTCAATCTCAAATGTCCACTAAGCCGGCAAACAGGTAGATTTACCTGGGGATCTTTGGAATGAAAGGCTTCAGAAGGAAAAGTTTTAAAATACCTAGCAAAACATGCAGCTGTATGTGTGTGAGTGCACGCACCCCCCCCCCGCTTTCTCCTTCCTTTCTAAGTTTTTTCTTTCTTTCAGCTTTGCAGATGTCCAAAGGAGTTAACGGTGTTATCTCTCTAGGGGAACGTTGTGAGAACATTCTACATTCCAATGTCACTCGTCAACAATTGCTGGGTCCTAGTGTAGACAACCTTTAGGGATAATTGAGGCAATAATAGAGGAAAATTCAAAAGCTTCATTACAAATTATTGAGTGGATATTTTACCACACTAACCCCAAAAAACCATACTCACTAAATTTGAAATGATTACAATGATAATCACTGAGGGAAGAAAAAGAAGTGTTCAGTTATTAGGCTAAGGCTTGACAATCTTATATATCCCAATGACAAAAGAATATGCTAAGTGATGCATGGCAAATATTTTGAATTTATAAGTAGATCTAATAGATTATCCAGAAAGTATTGATATCTATTTACCAAGTCATGTCATTATTGAACGTACCCATCAAGTAATAAAAACATTGTTAGCAAAACAGAAAAAGAGGGGAATCAGGAGAGACACCAAGGAGCAATGGAGTAATTTGTAATGAATTTTTTGCGATTAGCAGGAGATAATCAAATTGTGCCAAAGTTGAAGCATGTACAAACTATATCATCAAAATTAGAGCAAATATAAGACAATGTGAAAGTGCTATTGAAAAACAGTTATTATGAGCAATGGACAGGTCTGTATAAGCTACTAACATGGAGACGAGGTTCTGCTTGTGTTTTAACAGATACAGGACCACTTTGGGCACCTGCGAGGTGGATCAAGCCTGCACTGTTGCGTGACAACTGTTGAGCCTCAGCCACGAAAGCAGTCGACAAGAATGAGGAGGACGTTAACATTACGGATGCTCTTAATCTTATGGGTGGTAGTTAAAGGATGTCCTTGGGTGATCGATTCTTGAAAGAATGGGTGGATAAGATTCTTGTTGTGCAACAGGAAGGGGGAGATGTAGGACAGGACGTGCTGGAACTTGTCAGTCAGAGACCCTGAGAGGAGTGAGATAAGATTTTTGTTTAGAAAGGCTGGCTCTGTGCAGATGAGCACAGGTGTCTGTGGTTGCTAAACAGTGGCCTTGATGAGAGGAACTGCTGCTGTTGCTAAAAGCAAGTAGATGCTTAAAAAAGGCTCATTTGTATTAACCAATCTGTGATTGCCTAGTTTAGTGTAAAAACCAATCAGTTTGAAACATACCTCTTGTAACTGCTATAAAAATGTACTTTAAATGCAATAAATCTGACACTTTGCTTGTATCAGGCTGCGTCCCGTCTCTTAATCGCAGCACATGAGAAGTTCCCGCCCTTTTTTTTAATCCTGAGAGAGTATAACACTGTAATGTTATAAAGGTCGAATAAGTACAACTGAACATACTACTAGATTTAAGGAATGTTAGCTTTTATCTGACTGGATTCAAATATTCTACTTTATTTCAGTGGCTGGAAGAAGGAGTCACACAACTGTTCAGCTGATCAGGGAGAATTAATTTTGAAGCATTAAAAATATTTTTATTTAAATTAATGACCTGTGGTTATTCAAATTTATCTCTTCTTTAACACTTGTTGGTCATAAGAATTTCCTATAAGAACACTTGATCCGTTGGTTGGTTTCAGCAAATGAAAAATACCTTTATAAGTATGAGGCTAAATACATCAGGGGCTATGAAGGAACAAGGTAGAAAGCATTGATGATTTTAAAGCAAAATAAATTGTTTTTACTTTTTTCAAGTTAAAAAAAGCAATGAACTAATTTTTGCTGTATCCATATCAATGTCTTTTTCTCCCTTATGAATAGGTCTCATAATAAAACAGACATTTGGTGTCTTTCTCTCAACTAAGTTGAGCTGAACATTAGGGTTAAAGCTTTAAATTACTTCACAAAAAGTTCTGAATCAAAACAATTTCTTGGATAACTTAAAGTGGTGTGTGTATAAATATGTGTATCTATATATAGGCACACACATTTTTATAGCTGCATGCTACTCTGATACTGAGATGGGCGTCTATGTGTATAGTAGGATGGTGAATAATGATTGATCTTAGTTCCCAAGAGCTCTTAGAGCTCTCCTGAATTGACACTAGTTTCTCACATCAGGACCTGACCTTGAAAGGGATGCTTGCATTTAGTCCCTGAGGTTGAGAGAATCTTTTCTGCAACAGGCTCTCAGTAAGTGAATTGGGAATAAGCGCACTGAAAATGTGGGGTCTTAGCTAAGAGGCATGAAAGTACTGAATGTGCATATTTTATGCCAATAATTAACATTAATTGTTATTTATATTTAGGATCTTCTTTTGAAGTGCACTAAATCTTAAATTCTGCCCAGGAATTGTCTGAAAGTCTGATCATTGACACAGGACAAAACTGTGTCACTTCTATTTTGTTAGAACACGAACCATATAAAATATATAATTTCTGGGAATTCAAAGGTACAGTTTATATCCTCAGTTATTCTTCTTGATATTTCTGGTGAGATGCTTGAGTACTATGTAGTTTACCACTACAGATGTAATTTGTAGTACCTCCTGAATTTGGATGTGCATTGCTTAGTCATCAAGAGAGCCTACAGAGGTACTTGGGGCCAAGGTGTTCTCATTTCTAAATAGAGCTCTTGTTGATTAAAACTCTTAACTCAGATATTTAATGCATGTCTCAAAAATGGTGTAAGAATATCCTCTCTAATTTACAAGTCTCAAAGTATTTTTTAAAAAATAACAGGGATACATTGAGAGGGAATGAGGTGTATGTCCATTTCCAGTCAAAAGCTATTCTACTTAATTTCTGAGAGTATCAAATAGATAGGACAAAATCTTAATATTTTTTGTGCAACTACTAAATCAGATGTATATCTATTTGATATTCTCTTTCATATTCTACCAGGAATAAAGTTATTCCTCTTTACTCGCATCAGTAAGAGGAATGTTCTCTATTATGAGTCACTCATAGCAGCATTCAGTTTGCATTCAGCTTGGTATCTAAATCCTTTTCAGGATCCGTTCATTTGAGAGTACCAACTTTTGTCTCCTAAGTGGTTTGTACATTCCTTGTTCTTAAATATGATCTGAATTTAGCTGTATTGGAATGCATGTTGAAGTCTTTAATTTGAAATTTAATGTATTTTTTAAAATGCTTCACTTGGGCCATTCATTAAAGAAACTGGATGAGGTTATTGAACACTAAATTATGATTTTCACATGGTACGTTCTGTCAAAATATACTCATTGTCATAACTGAACTTTATTTTCCCTAAAACAACTAATATTTCAATGTCTTTCATTTTATCTTTTAATATAAAATTCATAAGTAAATTATTTTTCTACTTATTTTAGGTATAAAATATGTATTTTTTTAAAAAAATATCTACCTTTAAAGCCATCTGTTCCTTCTACCATTGCAATGACTTTAATTTAAAATATTTAGTTTTGCAGTATAGAATTCTGTATATTTAATTTTCCACAACATAGTTTTAAAACATTTTCCTTTACACATTCAGCATTATGAGTTCTCAGCTTCACAAAATGGAAATACACATTTTCCATTTTTCACTGTGAATCTTTTTTGTTTTAGTATTCTAACTTCTCTAAATCTGTGAGAAAATATCCAAAACTAAGGTGTTTTAAGAAGATTAAAACATGGAAAGGAGCTTATTATCTGTACATTATTCTTTTGATTTGTGTGGAGGAAAAAGGATGAAAAAACATAACATGAAATTTCCATTTTTTAAACTATAGTTGTAAAGTATTTAATATATATATCTCATAAAAACATTGCTATACTGGATTAATATAATGTAAAAATGCAGCATGAATTATGAAGTTAGAAAAAATATTTTTCCATTTTTCATTTTAGTTATCACAAATGATATCTTCAGAAGAAAAAATAGAACTACTGGTTTTGAAATACGATTTTCAGTCATTTATTACTGTCATCCAGGAGAACAGGTAAAACTGTTACTGAAAGTCTTACAAATCACAGAATCACAGAATAACCAGGTTGGAAGAGACCCACCGGATCATCGAGTCCAACCGTTCCTATCAAACACTAAACCATATCCCTCAGCACCTCATCCACCTGTGCCTTAAACACCTCCAGGGAAGGGGACTCAACCACCTCTCTGGGCAGCCTGTTCCAGTGCCCAATGACCCTTTCTGTAAAGAATTTTTTCCTAACGTCTAGCCTAAACCTCCCCTGGCGGAGCTTGAGCCATTCCCTCTTGTCCTGTCCCCTGTCACTTGGGAGAAGAGGCCAGCACCCTCCTCTCCACAACCTCCTTTCAGGTAGTTGTAGAGAGCAATGAGGTCACCTCTCAGCCTCCTCTTCTCCAGGCTAAATAACCCCAGCTCTCTCAGCCGCTCCTCATAAGACCTGTTCTCCAGCCCCTTCAACAGCTTTGTTGCTCTTCTCTGGACTCTCTCCAGAGCCTCAACATCCTTCTTGGTGTTGAGGGGCCCAGAACTGAACACAGGATTCGAGGAGCGGTCTCACCAGTGCCGAGTACAGAGGGAGGATAACCTCCCTGGACCTGCTGGTCATGCTGTTTCTGATACAAGCCAAGATGCCATTGGCCTTCTTGGCCACCTGGGCACACTGCTGGCTCATGTTCAGTCGGTTGTCAACCAACACCCCCAGGTCCCTCTCCTCCAGGCAGCTTTCTAGACAGACTTCTCCGAGTCTGTAGCACTGCATAGGGTTGTTGTGCCCCAAGTGCAGGACCCGGCATTTGGCCTTGTTAAACCTCATGCCATTGGACTCAGCCCAGCGGTCCAGCCTGTTCAGATTCCTTTGCAGAGCCTCCCTACCCTCCAGCAGATCGACACTTCCACTCAGCTTAGTGTCGTCTGCAAACTTGCTAAGGGTGCACTCGATGCCTTCATTCAGGTCGTTGATGAAGACATTGAACAGGGCTGGACCCAGCACTGAGCCCTGGAGAACCCCACTTGTCACTGGCCAGCACTGAGCCCTGGGGAACCCCACTTGTCACTGGCAATATTGCAATGCAATATTCTGGCAAATGCAATATTCTATACTTACTTATAAAACTATTCTGAAAAAATGTAATAGAAAATTGAACAAGAGACTGGTATTGCTCTTCACTACTATAACCCTGGGAATTTCTGCCACCCCCCCTCTATTTTTTTCTGAATTAGACTTTCCAGTCGTCTGTTTATTTGTCTGAATTAATTCACTTCTGAGTAATCTTTTATTTAAAATAAACGTTGCTCTTCTATAAATTTCAAGTGAAATTGCTGGGAAAAAAAATATCAAATGTTCATTTAAAATAGCTGTTAGGAAAAACAGATCTAGAATTGTTAAGAAAATATAATGAAAGCAGACACCTGACAATGATTCAAATTATTAATATAATAGTTTTTAGTCTGTGTGCATCTATTCTTCACGGAGGGTGAATTTTATAGTAGAATCATGTATCTTTCACTTTTAATGATCCCAGAAAAAAGCATTTGAAATGAAGTTAATAATTTCAATAGGCAATTGCTAAATTCATAACGCATGATGTCAAGTAGTTTTCAGGAAAAAAAAAAGAAAAGGTATTTCTTATGCACATTTACAAGCCATTAAACCAATAAAATATGAAAACCAAATCAAAGCAGATATTTATGTTTAACTGGAAGACCAAAAACTACATATCCAGTCTTTATGGGAGAACTTGAACTTCTGAATCTGTAGTAGAGCATTTTAAAATACACTCTAAAACTTATTTTTAAATTTTGGACAATCAAGAGTAGAAAAACATTGTCTTTCTAGCAGACATGGAAATTCACATATTCTGAAAAAAAGACACTATTCTGAAAGCTTGCTCAATTTTCTGTCTTTGTTCCTCTCTTTCTTATTACTATTGCCTTATTTCACTCTTCTATTACCACTCTTCACAACAGAGAAAGATTTTTTGATATACAGCAAGTGGCTTCAGTTGTGTCTTAATCTCAACCTGGGGGATCACCAAGAAACCCTCCTGGAGGAGGAGGGACAGCATTATACTAGACTGACAACCATTGTAACTTCCCAGACAGAACTCCTATGGGAACAAGCTGCCACCCAGGTGGCAGACTGCGTGAGATCTACTCTGCACCTGTAACCAGATAGCAGCAATGAGCAAACCTGCGGGAGGTGTGCTGAAGAAGTGGAACATGTCCTCTTATTGACAGCTTCAGGAGGAGGTAGGCAGGTTGAGAACTATCAAGGAGTCAGAGAGAAAGAGAGACACTACCGGAGCAATACCCTACCTTCCCTGTGACAGGCCTCACAGGTCAACAGGATGCATGATACAAAGGATTCCCTATCTTATTCTGCTTGGCTGGAAACAGTGACTTAGGTGAGGGGAATGGAAGCAAGTTCCTTACCAGTGCAGCAGGTGGTCTCCTCTGTGACTACCCTACCTCTGCAGGTGCCTTTGCATAATATGTATGAGGCTCTGCAATTGGAACAGAACAATAACAGGGACAATGGTTCATCTTTCTTGGAAGTATTACCCAGGTAAAGTTGGCCTACACTCTGCATCAAATCAGCTCCCCCCCCCCCCCAAAAAAAAAAAAAGAGGTCATTGTCATAGAAGACTCTCTCCTCAGGGGAAGAGAAGTACCAATATGCTGATAGGATTCATTTCTTAAAGAAGTCTGCTGCCTTCCTGAGGCAGGGATTAAAATATGTGAAAAGAAAGCTTCCTAACCTGGTACAGCCCTCAGATTATTAAACATTATTGATTTTTCAGGTAGACAGAGACTGCAACAACTTGCAACAAGAAGTCCAAGGTCAATCAGGAGGGATCTCAGGGCCTTGAGATAACTGGCTAAGGGATCAAGAGCAAAAGCAGCATTCTCCTCTATACTTCCAGTTGGAGAATAATGAAGGAAGAAACAGGCTAGAGCCCACTGTCATGGGCAAAATTTGGGGGTTTTATGATCATGGGTCAGTCCACACAACATAAAGCCTGCTGGCAACAGATAGGGTACACTTGTCTTGAAGTGGAAAAAAGATTTTTACACAGACCAATTATATGATGTTCAACTAGGCTAAGTGCTGGTTCCTGCACTTGGGTCACAACAGTTCTGTTCAGTGCTACAGACTTGAGGAAGAGGCACTGGAAAGCTGCATGGTGGAAAAACATCTGGAGGTGTTGGTCAACAGCCAGCTGAAAAGGAACCAGCAGTATGTCCAGGTGGCTAAGAAAGCCAATAGCATCCTGACTTTTATCAGAAAGATTGTGACTAGCAGGACTAAAGAAGTGATCCACCACCTGTACTTGGCACTGGTGAAGCAACACTTGCTCAGTTTGAGCTCCTCATTACAAAAAAGATATTGAGGTTCTGGAGCACGCCCAGAGAAGGGCAACAAAGTTGGAGAAGTGTATGGAGAGGTAGTATTAAGAGGAGCAGTTGAAGGGAATGGCATATTTTGGCCTGGAGTAAAGGAGGACAACAATAGACTATATCGCTCTCTACAACTACCTGAAAGGAAGTTGTAGTGAGTTGAGTGTTGGTCTCTTCTGCAAAGTAACAAGTGATAGAACAAGAGGAAAAAGCTTTGATTTGTATTAGGGCAGATTTAGATTGGATATTAGGAAAAAAATCTTCACTGAACAGGTTCTCAAGTGTTGGAAGAAGCTGCCCAGGGAAGTAGTTGAGTCATCACTCATGGAGGTATTTAAAAGATGTGTACATGTGGTGCTTACCAACACAGTTTAGTGGTAAACTTGGTAGTGTTAGCTTTAAGGTTGTCTCAGTGATCTCAAGGGTCTTTTCCAGCCCAAATAATTTTATGATTCCACGATTTTAAAGTGTCTGGTTTGAGATCATTCTAACCCTTAACTCCAAATTTCATAAAGTAACTGGTTCTCCTGATTTGCCTTTCCCACAGGCCCCAGTCTCCACTCACCATTTGTATTTAAAAAAAACCCAAAACAATGCATCTGTAATTCTATATTGTTTATATAATACTCGTGAAATATCTGTTTTTACAGTCCCTCACTGCTTATCATGTTAAATAAAAGTTGCATCTTGTGACATCTGGTCTAGAAGCAGTAAATACCTTACCTCGTTTAGTTTATTTGGTTTTCAGGACCTGTAGAAAGTGCTTCCAAATATGGATTTAGCAGCAATAGTAGTCGTAGCATTATTGTTATACTATCAGATCCCAACATGGTACTTTTTTTTTATTCAAGCATTTTTTTTTATGATTTGTTACTAATAAAAGTTTTTAATTTTTATTATGTGATCTTTTTTCATACATTCTGCTAAATTTTAATTCTACATACCTTTATATTGTTTTATAGCTTGGGTTTTGTTAACCAACTTCAATGCATCCCTTAGTGGTCCAGTAAGTCTTCCCATCAATGTGGGAATAGATTTTCAATAGAAGTTACGGTTCTAGTATAATGAAAATTTTTAAAGGGTAATACCTGCTGCCTTCAGAAAACATCTTCTTGGTATTGCAAAGAAGAGAAGTCTTCAAACTAAAATATTTTTCCAGATTAAATGTATTTTGAATTGCATAGGCTTACATGGGACCTGTAATTCACTTGCCTTTATGTACTTGCTTTGCTTGGGCTTGCTTCCCAGCCTAAACAGCATTTCCTATAGTGTACCATTCTGATAATTCACCATAACCTTCTTTCCAGGAGAAATATGAAAGCATCCTTTGGGAAACAGAATAAAATCTGAGAATATGGCTGGAGGACGAGTGTGAGAAGAAAGCTAATCAGACTGCAGTCCTCATGAGACACAGCAGGATCTTTTGGATCTTTTTTTATCTTTTTTTTTGTTATTATTATTAATATAATTTTGTATATGGCATTTAGTAAAAAATAACAGTGCTTCCTAGGGCAAAAGTAAACAAAAATATTGTTTAGTTTTAATCAAAAATATTTCTCTTTGTCTGCTGACAATAACTTTTTTTCAAGGAAAGAAGTTGTATTTGTCATAACATCATACTGAATCCTAATACAGTTACGTTGTAAAGCTTAGAGAAAGAACTCCAAAAAACCTTTTTATTCCAGATCTGTGAAAAAAAGCAGAAAAGTTGAAGCATTCCTGTTGTTGCATGCTGGTGCATGATGCAAGGAGGACTTATGTCAATAACAGACATTCCCAGGAGGTGATGTGAGTTTAAGCAGCAAAATCCCTGCTAAGCTATATCATGAAAGTTTCTGTGCTGCAAGAGTCATTGATGCTTTCTAGGTTTTAAAATACACCAGGCTATCAGATATGAAACATTTAATTAATTTTTTTTTTAATGACTTATTTACTGTCTTTGAAGAATAAAAGGAAACTAACCATTCTTGCTTTTTCTTTTTCTTATCGTTACAAGCTTTCTTTCAAATCAAATGAAGATGTATTTTTATGTCAGCTTATATTGTAATCTTGCCAAAAAAATAGAAAAAGAGAAATAAACTAAAAATTATTCTTTGTTAATTGTATTTACTAGATTGGTTTGAATTTGAGATGTAAACTTTCTGTAAAATACAGAGTACTCTATTACACAAATCCTTCTAGCTATTTTTTCCATAGGAAAGGAAAGCTGTCACAGATTATTTTAGTGATGTGGATTCCTCTGTGTTCTGTGGTACAACTTTGCTGTGTGTTAAATTTGATTATCTTCTCATGAGCTGAAGGACTGAGGGCAGCACATTGGTCCAGGAGTTATATTTAAACTACCTGATTTTTTTCTTCTTGATATTTAAGACAAGGAAAATGGTTAGTATTTAACTCTATCATACCATTAAAAATATATATTTTTCCAAACTAGATGCACATTTCAATAAATTTGTGAACTTAGGTCACTGTTTATTAGACTGCAAATAGTATTCCATTTCAAATAGGGATAAAACTACTACATCTCTATTTAAGACAGCCTACTATACCAATTCTATCTCATACTTTACTGATTTTTTTAAAGAAATACAGATATGAGTTAAGATTTGACGAGTCATCGGGTTACCACCCTTGATGTTCCATTAGCACACATTTAAGAAAAGTAAATGAGGAAAGAAGATAAACATCATAATTGATGTCTCAGTAAAATATAAATCTATTCTTCCATTTTTTTAGTTAGTTTTCAGAAGTAAGGTGTTATTTATAAAATGTGTTCTGAAGTACAAATTAAGAATTTAAAAATAATTTCCTTACACACATTTCATTGAACTTTTATCAGTGTTTCACAGTAATAAAAGATTGCTTTTGAGCATTGATATTTTCATCATTCTTCACATCATACCGATTTCTTTTCCTTCCTTCTAGTGTTACAATACAGATTGTATGAATTAGAGGATATGCATATAGAAATATTTTTTTAGAAACTGTTACAATTAATAGCAAGCAGTAGTATATTGGGACATTCTTGAGAAGAAAACATCTTGGGTTACCAGAATGAATGATGCTGTTCCTTTGTCCTCTGTACTCCGGTTGGACTGGCAAAGCAGGCTGTAAAAAATGATCCAAGTGAGTGCAGAAGATACAGTCCAAATAAATGCTTGACATATGATCACCTGGAAGCCCAGAAAGTATATGCTTTTAAACAGTGTGTTCTGTTGTCTACAAGTAATAATTTATTTTATTTTATTTTATTTTGGAAACTGGGAAACTTGCAATTATTCTACTTTTTAGGAGAAAACCAGGATTGACATCTTTCACATGGAGATATCATCTACACAGAAAGTACTCAGGGCATTACAAAATTATTCTTATACACATATGAAGTATCATAGATCACAGAATCATAGAATCATAGAATGGTTTGGGAAAGAACCTTAAAGATCACCTAGTTCTAACCCCCTATGCCATGGGCAGGGACACTTGCTTAGATCAGGTTGCTCAAAGCCTTGTGCAATATGTCCTTGAAAACCTCCAGCTATGGGGCATCCATGTCTTCTAGGAACAAACTGTTCCACTGGCTCACCACCCTCAAAGTGAAAATCTAAATCTACTTCTCAGCTTAAAACTGATTAAAAAACACAGAAAATTTCTATTTAGTCAGTTTTCACAGAAAGGAAGAGTGGGCCAATAATTAGAGCAGTATTCATGAACTTAAGAAAATAAGATTCAATTAAATATGTTACCATTTGTATATGACCTGAGATAAATTACTTTTGTTGAATTTTCTACAGTATTTGGTAGCCAATGTGGAATTTCTGTACAGTCTTATTCAGGGGGCTCCTAACCTTTATTAAAAGATGTATATATTACAGAAAACTCTGAGTTTAGTCACTAAAATTGTAGTAATAAAGCAAAATTCAGACAAAGTAATATGCCTTAAAGAATACACTTTATCTCCTAAATGATTATTAGTTGTGTGATTTCTACAGGGCAGGCCTCAATGATAAATCTTTTGGGATTTTCTCATTAAAAACGGGGAAGGAGTTGTTTGTCTTTTCTTATTGCTTTTGTTTTTATGTTACTTTAATTTTGTTATTTGTACAATTTCATATTTGCGTTCAGGCATTTAACCTCTGTGCAGTTATGACAGCATTATTACCAATTTGCTTGTTTTACCTTAAAGTCACTTAGTTGACTTGTTGAGTTTGAAGGATTAGACCTCTTTGAAATTTTAATGTTGTTTTTATAGATTATATATTTCTATCATATGATACAATTTAAATACAACAACAACAATACTACTACTACTAATAATAATTTTGTGTGATATGTCATGAATTGTGCCTCTTGAAAGTAAAGCTTATTATGAAGCTATAATAATAAAATAATTTGGAATCAAAAACTCCTTGAGGGGAGAATTCCCCTTCCACCCCCTTTAAGACCACTAGGATACTAACAGTATTTCTCTTTATTTATATATTTCTGAAAACTGACTAAAGTCTTTACATGAGGAAGCATGACATAGAAATAAGAATCTTCCCTGGAACTGAGTTAGAAATAACAATCCTTTTTTTTCTGTCACTACTAAATGACTTCAGTACATGTGAGTTTTTTTCTATTTTGGGAGGAGTGTTAAGAATAATACACCTCATTGACAAAATTCAAAAAAATGTTCTATACTCAAATGTAAGATAACAACACTATTTCTGAACTGGCATTTAGTAAATATAAACTTAAAAAATGTTGAGTTTTTTTATGAAATATTTGGTTTAAGATTCTGCTTTAGGACATTTTATGGTTTCAAGACCAGTGATTCTCTCCAAATTTATTAAAATATGTTCAGAATTTCCTGAAATGTAATTCATAGTCAGGTTTTATGCAACAATTTTAAACAATTGATAATAGCTACATTTCCTTTTAAGATCCTATAAACTTTTACAAAATATGTCCAGAAATTATTCTGAGTTTTAACAGCAGTATTAATGAGAAGGTATTAAAAGGAAAACATGCAGAAATTTTATTCAGAAAAAAAGTGTTTTGAAACTCTCAAGTCTTGGTTCAAGTGTTAATGCTCTTACTCTTTATATGCAGTTTCAAGTTTAAAAAACAATGCAGGGAAAAATAGATTGTTTCCTAATATTTTCCTAAGTTAAAAATCTATTGGAATTTTTATTTCTGAATTTCATAAATTTTAGACAAGAGTTTTTCCCTATGGAAAACTTCCTATATAGTTTTTCAACTGGTTATAAACAGTTGCACACAGCTTCCCTGTAAGTTCTACCTAAACCACCTTAGATTTACCTCTTTCATTTCTATTAAAATTTTTTAAAAAAAAATCCATCTTTTTTAGTCTTTTATAGTTTTGATGTTCCTTTGGTTTCTCAGTCTCACACTTTAAGCAATTTCTGCTCAAAGACATGATACTTGCTTCGATTAGATAATCTATTCGTTTCCGTGAGTGAGCACAAAACTTTAAATCACTTTCCACTCTAGTAAGTTCAGCAGTGCATACTTAAATAACAAACTCATGATAAACAAAGGAATATTTGGTGAGCTATCTTGCCTTTGCAAGACAGCCAAATGTTTGTTGAGAACAAGATTTTTCATAGTAGTTCATTAATCAATACCTTCCTGTAACCGTCTCCATTCTGCGACTGTTACCTCATCTTCTGAGCTGACCTAATGCCTGACATCCTCAACTGAATTTAAACAGTTTAAAAACCATATAAAACTTTTTTTTTAGTCAGTTTTCACAGAGAGGAATAATGCACCAATAATTAGAGAAGTAGTCATGAACTTAAGAAAATAGGACTCAATTAAATATGTTACAATTTTTATATGACCTTAGATAAATTACTTAGGTTAAATTTTCAACAGTACTTGGTAGCCAATGTGGAATTCATCTCACTTAAATTCAACTGTCAAAAATGAAAGCATTTAACCTAAGCAGTTGTATCAGAACCCTTTATAGGCAATGAAGTAGAAAGATATGTCCCTCTAGAGCAAATGTCATCCCACTTATCTTTTCCTGCCTTAGAGAAAACCTATATAATTAGCTTAAACTAAATGCTTTGCTCTTATAACTTTATCCAAAATGAACTGATGATTTCTGTGACTAAGTTCTCTAGTGAGCAGTACTTTCTCTACACCAGTGATAACCTGTTGATAGCTGTATTATGTGAGATAAGCCCATAAATTAGTAACACAAGTGGTATGGTTGTCATAAAAGAAAACTACATTCTTAGTGTCCAAGTATGTGAGACACTGCATTCTGAAACTAGGAAACTGCTAGGTCACTTGAAATACACAAAGTCTCCTTGGAGGACATATGGTTATAGATGTAACATTTTTATGGAAATGTATGCAACTACATACACACATAGAGCCAAGAATACAAACTAATATGGCTAATGTATGTGCATTGATTTTCCTCTTGAACGCTGCTGCGTTTGACTTCAGCTTTGCTGTTGTGAGACAAAGACATCACAGGTTGTTTTTCTAAAGGATACAGCAAGAGACTCTGAATGCAGAGACTAAATATATACTTCAACACAAATATTTTAAATATTCTGCATGGACACAATGGAACTAATAACTAAGTCAGAAGAAGATGAAGAATGGGGCTTAGGGAGTCTTACATAACATAGTGGGGCACTTGATAAATTATATATTGAATATTTCATTATTCGAACAAAAACTTAGCAAACATCTGTTCATATGATTCTCGAGCGTGTACACTAGAAAATGAATAAAAGGACAATTAGAAATGCAACATATATGCCTCTTACTATCAGAAATTGATCTCTTTTCTCAGTCTTTTAATAATATTTTGTGTTTTACACTTTGTAAAATTAATTTTAGGACATATTTCAAGTTAATGTCATTTCATTATTGATCTAAAAGTCCTACTTCTGTATTGACGTTGCATTCCCCCTTTTTCTCCTTTGTATTTTGTGATTTTGTTTTGTTTCTTTGTTTGCTTCATAAGAAATTTTGATTCACTATCTTCAGCTTAATTAAACAGGGTGGAAAAACAAAGCTACAACAGAAAAACAATCTGTTTCTGTTATTTTTAACAAAAATTATTAGTTTATTAAAAATAAGTATTTTGAACTCCGTTTGATTTTTGGGAAGTAGATTTTTTTTTCATCTTTTATTTCAGTATAAAGATAAATAAATCAAGTATCTTGCAAAAAAATCACCAATACCTTACCTGAATAGATGTTTACAGTGCAGTGCAAAAATATGCCCAACTTTCAGTTTCACTGTGAATCGGAATCTCACCTCTGAAAGTTTCCTAGCAAAAGTCTGAAAAAATGCCTAAAAGAAGAAATTTCGATATTTCCTTCATTACTTCACCTGTTCAGTGGAGAAAATACAGCTCAAGTTGTGGCAAGGATCTCTGACTAATTCTTTTTATTCATTTTGATACTCCCTAACTGGTCAATGAAGCTGTATATATATCTGAACTTAGTTAAAGCTGTTGCAGCAGTGAAAGGGCATGTGCTTTCCCTTAAAGTGCAACGAGGGCATAGACATATAGAGTGTTTTATCTAACCAAAAAGCAGGATGACATAGATTATAGAGTTCCCAAATGTTAATGCTCAATTCCTAATTTCAGCAGAAAGTCAAGAATGCATGAGCCTTAAGCAATCTAAATCCTTTTCCAAGATTACCTGTAATTCTTTAAGGACCTATGGACGCATTAACTTGGTGATCAAGGTAGCAAAGTTTTAGGATAATTCATTAAAAACTAATAAGAAATGTCTGCATTTTTGACACATTCTTCTAGCTGATAAAATTGCAGTATATTTTATCATTATTAGCTAGTATTCAGTTATTAAACAATGAGCTTTGGTCCAGTGACTTAAAGTCTCTTTTTTATCTTGTTAGTGTATTTACTAACTCATGCTGGGTTAATAAGTGTCACATCAATAGGCACACGATAATGCACTGAAAAAAATCTTTGAGATTGCTTTGAATTTAACACCATTGAAAAGATATGAAAGATTTTTTAGTTGCTGTTTTTTAACAGAGGTTGCAACCAGCCTTTCATTGTGTTATTACTTATGTAGGCGCGTGTATATGTAGACATTATATATCCTTTATCAGTGTGACTAACCAACATGCCCTCACAATGGAAGAAGGCTCAGAGAAGGGCGCAAGTGATGTGTTCGCGAGGTTCAGGGAAGAATACATGGAGTGGCCACAGTTACTGTAAGGAAAGCTGAACTTGTCTCAAACCAAAATGAAGAAGAGAGTGGTTGTATCAGTTGAAGGTACCAACTGGTTGCAGTAACAGCCTTGTTAATCAAAAAGAATATGTGAATATCTTATTGAGCTAGACAGAGCAGATGATCACTTCCTTATTCTATGGCAGAGTTAAAGTGTAATCTTCCAAGATCACTAGGTTAGCATGCATCAAATTGCAAAGAGTGAGTAGATTGTCAAAAATGCTAAAGGGAACAAAGAAATAGATTAAATAGTATTCCCAAACATTCCACTGTCTTGACATAAATTTACAAGCAAATTTATTTTCACCTCAGTTTTCATCATAAAGATATTCCCATTTTGGAAAGTTATTTGAACTCCTGAGTCAGCTGATGAAACATATTTTTTTTCTCTGTTATTTGATTTAGCTTTCTGTATTTTGAGATGAAAGTAGATGCAATCTGGGTAAGAGAGCATTTCAGCACCCAGCTATTTGAGTGGTGGGGCATGGCTCTGTAAAGAAGTAGGGGGGGTACAAACCTGCACTTCCTGCCCCACCTCAAAAACATTTCTATGTTGTTTGACATGTCACGCTTGAATTATATGTGCTTCACACTAGACAGGATGTTGTCATTAGCAGTAAATAGTTTTAATCTCTAAGAGTATCTGGGCAATGCTGCAATCAAACTAGAAGAGCTATTTTATGTGTCCAACATTGCTATTAATTAATGTCAACAGAGCACTTTTTGACTATTATAGGAGTTTAGAATGGCAGCTGTACATATATGTATATATGATTAAATTGGTAGTTATATGTTAATGTCTCTAAGTTCCCTTTTTACTCTGTCTTATAGTAATTTGCTTTTATGTGACTCTGCCTTCAGTCATGCATTCTCTGTTGCATTCTTGGTTTTAATCACCCTCTTTTTTGCAAGAACTAGAAAACATGAATTTGCACAATGACTTACTAACAGTAGGTAGGAGGATACCTGTGGGTAGATGAATATTTGAAATCTGAGATAGTTTGAGACATCCTCAGAGCCTGCCTGCTTCTGTGTTGACTCTGTCAAGACGGACAGAAGTCCAGAAAGAGCCCATGTTCTTAACTCGCCAGTCAATTGCTTTGCAAGTTCTTCTGTTGTTTGGACTACTGAACTATTTGATCTGTTAGGGCTTAATATTTGCTTATGTGTGTCCAGTAATTCTCTTAAAATCTCACTTACTAACATTATTTTTTTCTTTTCAAGCTTGCTAGATTGTCTCATCTCCCACAGAGCCTGATTTTTCATCATTGCTGTCCTCATTGAAAATGAGAACAAAGGGAACGGGAGAAATTAAAAAATCATCATCTTGAAATTTGACAGAGGAACTCTGGAATGTTACCATCCTATTAAGATAGCATTCGCAAATGGTCAGAACCAAAAAGAGTCAACAAATCAACAAAAAAAGCAAAAAAAAAAAATTTTTTCTGAACAGTTTCTTAGAATGTGAACATCATTTAAAATAACCTATAATTTTTATAGTTCATAATGACAGAGGACAAACTGATGGAACTTAACTTTTTCCAGATTTAACTGTTATCTTACCTTTCAGTCCTACTAAGTGTATCTGATACCTAAAGCTCTTTTAGATCCATGTATCTCTATGCAATGATGGTTATTCAAAATTTAACTTTATTAGCAGCTGGAGAGATGTTAGAAACAGATCAAAAAAGACCAATACAAGACCACTAAGAAGAGAAGTCTCCCCTTCAGACTGAGTATAGCTGGTCTTAAATCAATGAATTTGCCATTACCTTGCAATGTATTTTCATATAGAGATTACTTGTCTCCAATTATTATTAGCTAGTGAAAGAATAATTTCCTCCTCCACTGAAAAAAACCAATCATAACCTGACAGCCTATTAAGACTTATTATAGAATATTTTTCTTTTACAATTTTGACTTGGCAATTATATAAATATGCGTGGTATTAGAGGAAGGGGAAGAAAGGAAAGTGTGGTATAAAACAGAAAGATAAAATAGTTTTCCATAAGTGACCAAAATCAAAGATGATCTGAGGGTTGCTTTTATATAAGCTTTGAGTCTGTTGATATATATATATATATTTTCTTAAAGAATTTCTGTACTGTTCTGTAGAATGTTCTACACATTATTTAAATTCACGTAGAATCATAGAATCATAGAATAGCTAGGGTTGGAAGGGACCTCAAAGATCTTCTAATTCCAACCTCCCTGCCATGGCCAGGAACATCCCACTAGATCAGGCTGCCCTAGGCCCCATCCAACCTGGCCTTGAACCTGGCCCCATGGATGGGGCAGCCGCAACTTCCTTGGGCAACCTATTCCAATGCCTCATCTCTCTCATTGTGAAGAAATTCTTCCTAATATTTAGTCTAAATCTGCCTTTCTCCAGTTTAAATCCTTGTCCTATCACTACAAGCCTTTATGAATATTTCCTCTCCAGCTTTCTTGTAGGCCCCTTTCAGGTACTGGAAGTTAACCATAGGATCTCCTCAGAGCCTTCTCTTCTCCAGGCTGAACAAACCTAACTCTCTCAGCCTGTCCTGGTGTTGGAGGTGCTCCAGCCCTCAGATCATCTTTGTTGCCCTTCTCTGGACCTGTTCCAACAGTTCCACATCCTTCTTATGTCGAGGATTCTGGAACTGGGCACAGTACTCCAGATGAGGTCTCACAAGAGAGGAATAGAGGGGCGGAATCACCCCCCTCAACCTGCTGGCCGCACTTCTTTTGATGCAGCCCAGGATATGGTTGGCCTTCTGGGCTGCGAGTGTACACTGCAGGCTCATGTCAAGCTTCTCATCGACCAGCACCCCCAAGCCCTTCTATGCAGGGCAGCTCTCAATCATGTCATCCCCAATCATGTACTGGAAACAAGGATTGCTCTGACCCAGGTGTAGGACCTTGCACTTGGCCCTGTTGAACCTTATGAGGTTTTCACAGGCTCACTTCTCCAGCCTGTCCAGGTCCCTCTGGATTACATCCCATCCTTCTAGTGTGGCAACTACACCACTCACCTTGGTGTCATCTGCAAACTTGCTGAGGGTGCACTCAATCTCACTGTCAATATCATTGATGAAGATACTAAACAGCACCAGTCCCAGTACGGACACCTGAGGGACACGACTTGTCACAAATCTCCATCTGGACTTCGAGCCATTGACCACTACTCTTTGAATATGACCTTCTAACCAGTTTCTTATCCACTGTACCATCCACCCATGGAATACATAGCTCTCCAGTTTAGAGAGAAGGATCTCTAGACAAAAAATACTTGAGAGTTCTTGGTAGAGTACAGGCAATTCTTCACTTACTTTCCTCTAGAGTGTGGTTAGATCATATTCAACTGATCGCCTGAGATATAATGCTACACATTTTAACCTAATTTCCTTATCCAGTGTCAAAAAAGTTAGATAGGCCTAAAACAAGTTAGATGGATCTTCTTTAAAGAGATTACCTTTTGTTCTCTATTTCCTGACTCATGTATAAGCATGTAAGTTGTTCTAAGCCATCTTAACTTACTACAGTATTTGTTCAACTGTGGAAACTACTGCAAATTTTTGTTTTAATAATATGTTTGTTTGAGTAATAAAGAAGGCAGAGACTAAGTATAAGTTTGCATTATTCCAGTGTAACGTGGAATTTTTGTCAAACTTGTGAAAGAATGCACAAAAAAAAAAATTGAAACTAAGAGCAAATAAAAGAAATATTAAGTGATGATCTTACACTGACTGAAAAGATTGCAGAGACTATTTTTGAAGTAAACCAACAGCAATTTCCCCACCTTATAATTATTATTAACTTTTAGTATTTAAGTGGTACTCTTGTGTTTGCTATTAATCAAATTTTAAATGATCAATCATTATTAGCTTTTAAATATCTTTAACCTTAAGATCAAACAGTTGGTGATAATGAACTATTCTGGTGAGCAATTAGTTATGTCTGAGTTTAATTTTAGAGTATTACTTGATTACTGTGGTTATTTTTTTGTGCTTGTGAGAAACTGATTTTCTTTTTAGACTTCATCTTTCTTTAGGCAAATGTGTACACATACCTAGTGAGACACAGTAACAGCTGTAAACACACTGCCATGCAGACATTTTAATATATGTGATACAAGATCTATTGATAGCTTTTGTCATATCCTGATAAAAGCAAACGTGTATAGTTTCCAAGTTTTTACTTTCTGCTTCTGACATTTTTATTTCATTAATTTGTTTTACTTCTGTTAGAATAATAAAATATTGCTTAATACGATCGTACAGATAGCTAATCAACTATAGAGTACACAGATAAATTGTTCTTTTATTCTTTATGTAAGATTATGAATTTTTTTCTGTTTATAATTTTTCTTAATCTGATCAAGATCAGTGCTTTTACAATTGCAAGGGTGCATCTTTGGAAAAACAAAGGAACATTTAGCACAGATGTCGGTTTGATTGCCTGGTAGAACTACTTGTAATTCACATTGGTATGTGTCATGAAAAGTTAATAACTAGAGTATGTTTCATCTATTCTTTAAATGTTATGAAATAATGTGATTGCACTAAAAAATGATATTTTGTTTTTCCTGAATGATTTACCGGATTGTATTTGATGATGTTCCTATTAAACAACATGTTCTTGCAGTTTTATTAGTGCATTTGGCTAAAAGTGCTGGAATAGTACTAAAGCAAAGACAACAACAAATTGTGCCCTTAGTTGTTGTGTAATCTTACAAATAATGTGTTTATTATCCTTCTGCTTACATTTATAATCCATCAGTTTTATAAAGAAGACAAGACTTACTCAAAAACTCATGGTTTAGGGATGCTTGCTGCTTTGTTCAGATATCACATACTTAGAAAAAAATGCTTAATTTCTTCAAAAATCATTAAATTATTGATAAACGCATTAAAGAAGTCATAGGCTCCTGATGAGGAAGATAGCTTAATGTCTCCCTCTAAATACACATCTACAAAAAAATAAGACATTGATAACTGTGTTTTCTGTAAATTATGCCTCATGTAATAGGCAAAGAACTGTTTAAGTTTTTAAGAATCAAACTATTCAGATGTATAAACACTTGGGAAAACATGTAGATTTTTTAGAAGGAAATAGGGGACAAAAATTATCCAGGTGTTTTCAATACAGTTTATTTTTCTGCCTTTTCTTTTTCTGCACACAGCTGGAAGCCCATGGGATATTAAAGTGTCAAAGCAGTTAGGCACACATTTAGCAAATTCATTGTCAAAATAACTTCTAGCTTTTGGAATCCTTAAATATTTTCAAATCAATGAATAAGGAAAAAAGTAAAAGTGGAAAAGACAGAGAATATAATGTAATTTAGAATATTGAAGTCACCTGACAACAAGAAACACATAAGTATATAATTAGTTGAAATAAAATGAAAGCACAATTTAAAAAAAATGTTTTGAATAATGTTACAATATTTGGTACTGCAAAAAATTCTACTGTAAATGTTTTGCTGTAGGACGAAGCATTGTTTAGAACACTAAATTTTTCAGTTTTATGCATTAGTTTTGTTTATAATGAAAATCCAGCTTTTCCGAAAGGGGAAAAAAGCACTCTTATTCTTTGCCAGGTAGATCTTCTGCATACAAAACTTAATACTGTTACAATTATTGGTAGTGCGAATTAGTCATATACTATAAGGAGTCATACAAAGATCAATGTATTTTATTCTGTTCTTTGGTTAGGTGGTTTGTGTATTTTTTTCCTATTTTAATTAAGTGTCACTGATGTCTTTGAAATGAAATCCTTTTCCAGTTGAGACTACCTTAGGGAAAATAAGACAAAACAAAATTTTTTGCAAAACAAAAATTGAAATTCAATTATTTCAAAAGGCTTTATATATATATGAATTTGTATTTCCTTGAATTGTGCGGCAATTATTTTCAATGCTTGTCTGTAAACAGTTTTGAAAGCTGCTGTTTTCAGCAGCTTTTGAAAGTACCAGAGAACAGCAGGCTCTGTGCTCCTTCCCCTTCAACATTTGCTTAATGTCTCTCTCTCAACATGGAATCGGGTCATCCGTCATCCTCAGCAACATCTAAAGTTATTTTAGGCTCTATCTGTCAGTTGGGGGACTCACAAGGCATGCAGGCAAGTGCAGGCTTTCTTTTTTTATGTGATTTCTAATTTAAATGTGGACTTTATGGTTCCTGACCTATTTTTGCAAATACTTGCTGCTGAGTGAATGCTCAAATATTAATTTTTATGTCCTGTGAATTTATATAACCACCAATAATTTTATGCAATAAATGCTTTAGCTAATAGAATTTCTGTGCGGATGTCTATGTCAACATGAAAATCTAACACTAATAAAAATAGTAGATGGGTCAACCCTAAAATATTAATCACTTTTGAAGGGTTTTAAACACATAACTTCTATATTTGCATTATTGTCTGCTGAACTCACTTCCACAGGTGTTTTACAATGCTTCTAATATTAATATTCATAAAATTTAGCAGTTTTACAAATGTATTTGAATAGCTTGCAGTAATAGCTATATATTGAGGGTTAAGTTATTTGAAAAAATGAAAAACACTAATTAAAACCAAAGGTAGTAATAAATACTTTTAAATGAAATTGTTATTAGTTCCTTTGCAAAGAATAATAATAATAGTGCTTTAATTATACATCCAATAGAGTTTTAGTGAGCTACAATTTCCCTTGTGATTCAAAATATCTGCGGAGTCTGGAGCAGACTTTCACAGCTAGGCCTGATCCTGAGTTTGGCTTTTATCTGAGGCCTGTGCTGATCATCTTCTTATTCAAATAGATGTGTTTGTTCTCATAACCAACAGGAAGCTGGACAACCATTTTGTCATGAAGCTAAGGCATGCAGGCTTCTCTAAAAAATAAAAATAAACAAACCCCCAAAATAAACCCCACTTTGCCTCAGCCACAAAAACATGGGAAAGCCATGCTAAAAATATTTGTGAGAAAAAACTCAAAGTCTTTGAAGAAATGTTGAGAAATACACAACTGTTCATCTGTTGCTGTCTTGATCTTTGGGTGTTTTTTTCTCCTGACTTACCTGACATACAGGTTTTTGAATGACTGCAATGACATTTAATTAGGAGTATATCTATAATATTCAGATTACTATAAGACTGATTCATTTCTTGCTTGCAATGTTGTGTATAATAATGGATAGTGCATCTTCTACAGGAATACCTTTCCTTACAAATATCACAGGGTTTTCCAGTCAACATGGGTGGACATCTTGGATTCAGGATTTTTTTTTTCCTGGTTTACAAGTTTATGGAGGACATAGATCAACTTTATTGGAAAACGCTACATTTTTTTTCACAACTCAGCAAGGAGACATAATGAGGGTTTTTTGTTAGTGGAAACTCTTGTAGTGACTCATAGAGAGAACTTACTATTGGGATGATTCAAAGCCTTGTCAAAGCTGTGAAGCAACATACTAAAGATCTCACCAACATTTTCTCAACAATGGAAGCCACAAATTCCAGCAAACGGGAAAAAAAATCTGATAGAGAAGTCCATTGTTCCAGTATATGAAAAAGGGAAATTTTTTTTTTTCCTGTCACTTAGTGGTAAAATTTACAGATATTTTGTGATTTTGCATCTTTTAAATATTTAGATGAATGATTGTTTCTTAAAATTTAAAAAAAAAGAGTGTACTATGTGTACTTAAGTTTTGGGGTTTTGTGATTTCCTTGTTTGTTTTTTTCATAAAGTAAAAGGAGCACCAATGGTAGGAAGTAATACAATGGTTCTTCTCTGCACAATATCTTCTGCATTTAGGTTGACAAATACTACTGCCTCTCTCAATAGTGTTAAGAGATTCAATATGCTGCACCACCAAACTAAAATAAATGCTGCATTTTTTTAGTTGGTATAGTGAGGCAATATGTATGAGTGAGATGCTTACTCTATGCCTTTTACTACTGCAGTTCACCTTCCCTCTGTCCTTCAGAAATAACAAACAAAAAGATATTCTTTGAACAGGATATTTGTTCAGCTGTTAGTCTGCACAGACAAAAATCCCGAGTTTGAAATGCTGAGAATCTTTGCTAAATTACCATGTAAACTAGATTTTTTTTTTCTGAGAGGTGTAACAAGGTTTAAAAGACAAGAGCTGGACAACCATCTTGGTTTCCCTGCCTGTTTGTAAAGCCTGTATTCCAAGACCATTAAAATTTCATTATCAATTTGAAATTATTTAAAATTGCATTTGAAACAACATGAATAATTAAATTATGCACACTCTTCTAATTATTAAAGTTCTGATAGGGGGTAAATCAATTGACTCTTTATTTCAACGTTATTCAAAGTTACATTTTTCACTAAATTAGCACCAGAAGGGGATTATGCCTATAATAATTGATGTCACTGTAGCTGGCAGGAAAATGGCTAGTTTCAGAGTTAGGTGGGAGGCTGTGAACTTCTTGGCTAATTTTCTCCCTGCTGTTCATTTTATAAAAGAGTAGGAGGAAAGAAGGATGGAAAATATTCTTTTCACTTTAATGTCCATCGATGTCAAAGTCTTGAGTCTATAATGAGGAGGTCATGCAAGCCACCAGTTTCCCAGGCAGGGTAAAAAAATTACTCCCTGGAGTTACCATCAAAACTACTTTATTAGCGTTAATATTGCTATTCCATGACAGAAAAAAAAATCAATCAAAAAAAATCAGAGACAGCACACAAAAAATGAAGATAAGGAAAAAAAAGAATAAAATATTTGATAGTTTTCCTCTCTTCTTGCTACATTTTCACATTTATTGTGACATGACAGTATAGAACAATATGCCTTACTGCTGTCTCTTATATCATCAAATAGATGTCATTCTATAGGTAGATATATTAAGTCCTGTAGATCTAAAAAGTGTGTTATGTATGTATGACACACAGACCATAATCATGCATCTTCATTGTATAAGAATGGATTCTTACAAATTATTGCCTTGAAGGATGAGGATTGAGAGTAGGTTATAGAGCATTTATCTCTTACTTGATCATGGCTGCACACTACCACTAAATAGCTGCTGTATTTTCTTTCCTATGTAAAGATAGTTAAATTATAAAAAACATTATTTTCAAGAAAAAAATGGTGCATGTTGAACAGACGTCTGAACATCTGATAACAATATCTGCAGGCAGTCAGTCAGTTTCTTCCACATTGGATAGACCATGCTGAGCTGTTTTCTTTTGTTTTGGGTTCTGCCCTGCCCCATACCCCAGCATTTCAGGGCAGTAAGCACCTGTTGTCTTTTGAAAATATTATAGGGTAAAAAAAGTCAAACAAAGCCAGCATTTTTAGAACATGAATGTATTCATTAAGAGGTTTAGACCTCTTAAATTTTAAGAAACAACTATTTTATTATGTAAGTGAATTTATGTGTGACACACAGTAATGCTTTTGTCATTTGTAAAAGAAGAGAGTGATGCATATATTCCAAGCACTGCATTTCAGGTGGTCTTATATCTTTTCACAACATTCATAAGCTGAAATCCATTTTATAAGTACTGCCAATGCAGAACGTCTGATACTATCTAGCAAGTGAGCTTCCTATCAGTACTGATTAGGATTATTCTATGTACTTTTCCCCCAAAACATAACAATCTGTGAAGAAACTGCTTCTCTTTAGTAGAAGGCAAATGGGTATGAAACAAGTCTTAAAAATTGCCTGTTTGTTTTCTTGATTTTTACTATTTCCAATTTATTGTTCTCAAAGAGGCTCAAAAAAACCTGAAAGGCTTCTTCTATTTATCTTTTCAACAAAGTCTCTAGATTTTGGATAACAACTGGAATGATATCGAGGCAGAGATCAGCGTAAATGTCATGTTTAAAGATATACTTTTCTGCTCTTTTTTCCCACAATTTGCTTATTCATTTACTTTATTGACCTTTTTTCTTGAGAAAACACAGATATTGAAGTTGTTATTCATTGTCCACATGGGGTCAGACTTCTGCATCTGTCATGAATAGTTAATACTACACAATTCAAAAGGTACTCATCTTCTTTTCTGGGCTGTCATATGTCTCACACATACGTCTAAGCAGATCAAGTTGAATTTTGCCAAAAATAATAATTAAAAAACCTCCTTTTTATAATAACACAATTGCTGAAGCATTCTGTTTACTTCTCTATGTTGAAAAAATTTCAAAATCTAGTCAGGAATATAATCGACTATACTTAGGTGCAGAATAAGGAAAATAATCAACATAGGAATGTATATACGCAGATCAACGAAGTTGTCCTCATCATTACAAAATTAAGAAAAGCTCAGTCATCTAGTTCTGTATTGTTTTTTTCTGATGATGGCATTTAATATTAATAGATGCTTATATAATGAATAAGAATGAAGTTATTACGGCATAATCCCTCCCTTGCCAGTCTTCCAGTTCTGATAATTTTCATCAAATCTGTTCTTGAGATGGAAGTTTTATTCACATATGTCTTCTGAGATATTTTTTTTATTTTTAATCAGTTCATAGGCTCCCTGTCCATAGTATCCTGTTATAAGAAGTTCAAATTTATTATACATTGTGTGGCAAAGAACCCCAAACTCCTCCTAACTTTCTGATTATTATACGTAACATCCTCTGGTTTTTCTATTATGAATAATAATAAAGAATCATTTTCTGTTAACATTTTCCTGCAACTTAATATCTGTTATGGACCCTTCCAGTTACATGGGTTTTAAACTCCATAGTCATAGTCTCTTTAATATATCACTGTAAGGAATCTAATATTTTTTTCATGTTCTTATGTGAAATTTTTCAGTTCCACAATATCTTTTAGAGATGAGATGATAGAAACACTGTAGTTTTCAAGAGAACAGGCTACAATTTCTAGGAAGATTACCCTATTTATATTCTTTATTCCTCATTACCTAGCATTTCTAGTTATCTTATTCATCTTTTGAACACATCGTATTATCCTCAGTGACTTTGTTTTGTTTAAGCGTGTGGGGGAAGGTGCTGCTTTTTTTTCTCTTTTCTTTCCTTCTCTTGTTTCTTTTCTTTTTTAAAAAATGGTTGTCCTAGTTATCTTTAATGTGATATATTAACGACTTTTTATTCATTTTAGTAATTTTTAAATGACAAATTATTCACAGAATCATAGAATGGTAGAGGTTAGAAGGGACCTCTGAAGATCATCTTGTCTGACCCCCTGCTAAAGTAGGTGCATTGTATTGTTACTGTATCCTTGTGTACTCTGACAACGTTTATACACCCCTCTGAAGTGGCCAGTCTCTCATTCTGTACTCTGTAAAATTCCTTCTTGCATTGGAATTTCTCCAGGAGCTCATTGCTGATGTATGTAGGTATCCTGCCTCCTTCACTTGATTTCTTATTCTTAGAGATGCACTGATCTTGAGCTTGGAGGAAGTAGTGTTTGAATATCGACCAGTTCTCATGAACCTCCTCTACTTTTTAGAGCCTTAACCCTTGGTATCCCTCCAAATACATTTTGAAGAGGCCAAACTTAGCTCTCCTGACATCCAAGTTTGTAATTGTTTTTATTATCCTGCTTCTATGACGGAGGATTCTAAACTCTACCATCTACTGTTCAGTGCAGCTAAGGCTGCCTCCAACCAGTCCTTTGTTTGTTAGCTTAAGGTCTAGCAGCACACCTCTCCTCATTGGTTCCTCCACCATCTGTGTCAAAAGTTATCCTCAGTGCTTGGACAGTTTTCCTAGCTGTGTTGTCTTTCCAGCAAATATCCGAGTGACTGAAGTCCCCCATGAGGACCAGGGCCTGTGATAGTGATGCTACTTCCAGTTGCCTGTACAAAGCCTTGTTTACTAACTCTTCCTGTTTATACGACCTGTAGTAGACAGCCACAACAATGTTCCTGATGTTAACTTGCTGTATGGTTCTTATCCATAAGCTCTGGACTCATTCCTCATCCGCACCTGGGCCAAGCTTGATACATTCCAGTTGCTCCCCTACACAAAGAGCAACCCCACTACCCTGCCTCATTTTCCCTGACTTTGAATTCCCAGTTCTTGGGTGTATAAAAGATTTATTCTGTTTTTTTTAATTATTATTTCTACTGGTGGTTGAAGTTTTGGATTGGCAATGAGTCCAGCCAGAAGATCACGCGCTGTTTGCACATTCCAGAGTTTGTCTGCTTCCATGAAAATGGTGCAGAAAAATCAAGCTGGCTTTATTCGAAACCTACTAAGGTTCACCATAGCTTGATGCACTTTATATCTGTTGGTTTTGCCTTTTAGGAAATAAACCAAACTCTTCAAAAGCAGCATGACATACAATCACACAAACCCAGCAGAGTTAAGAAAACTATCTAGTGTATTACCTTGCCACAAAGGACTGCTTGAGTATATGCCATATATAGAAAAAAGAAAAAAGAAAAAAGAAAAAAGAAAAAAGAAAAAAGAAAAAAGAAAAAAGAAAAAAGAAAAAAGAAAAAAGAAAAAAAGAAAAAAGAAAAAAGAAAAAAGAAAAAAATCACAAGCACAACAAAATGTCCGACACTCCTTCCACTCAGCACTCAGGTGGCTGCCTTTCCCCAAGGTTCCCCAAGCTGTTCCCCCTCTTCTTTCCCCCCATCTCTCCTGCCACTTGCCTGCCCCTCTGCCTATCTGCCTTCTCCTCCTAATGTAATGTATACTGCAGACACAACTGGAACAAGCTAGCCTCCCATGGGAGACCACTCACTGCCAGCCTCTTGGAGCTCCCTGAAAAGAGTGATCCCTGTGGAAAGTCGACCATGTAGAGGTTTCCTGCAAAGACCTGTACCCAGGGAGTTGTCCTAGACAGCCCACAAAGCTGTTATTCCTCTATGGAAGAATATTATAGCTGTTTTAACACTTTTTTTTTTCATGACAAGCCCTCCATGACTAGTATTTAACTTCTTGTTATCTCCCAAGTATTTATTTGATCGATTACTTATTTCTGAGATTTTTCTGATGAGGGGTACTAAACCAGGTTCATCCCTGACTATTGTTTTGTGTTCTCCTTTGAAAGATGTATATATACATGTCTTCATGTGCTCTTATATCTTACCCAGGGAAAAGCTTGAAAATCTAATCTAAGCCCTTGTCAAAAACTTAACAGGGAAAAAGAAAAAGTTAAAAGACAAAGATAAAGAAAGAAAAGCTTGTCAAGGCCCATTGGCAAAATGAAAACTCATAAATTATTTCGCTGTTCTTATGATTATTTTTGGTTTGGTGTTGACAGTGATGTTTCCCTTTTCTCTTTGCACCATACATTGTCAACTCTGTATTCTATCTTATTTTTATTGCTTGAATTTTAAAGTCTCTTCATTAGAAATGTTTTTTTAAAATAAAGTTCCACCTTTTTAGTGGAGAATTTTAAGTGATAGGCCTGATGTTATATTGAAAGAATAAAAAAATTAAAGACAAAAGAAGAGATATATTGGAATGCTGTGAATGTAATAGAAGAGTTTAAATATACTTATGCTTTTTAGAATATACTTAATTTTCAGTGTTCAATATTTAATTTTCAATGCTGACCAATGTCACTTCCAGGGTCCACTTAAACAGACATTTTAATTTTTTGAGTAAAGCAGGGGAAAAGATTACAGATTGTGGATGGCTCTTCAGAGAACTGGAAGTATGAAAATATTTCCCTTGATTGCTTTGGAAAGTTGTCTAAGTAAAAGTGGAAATCATTAAAAAAAGAAAAATCACATCTACTTCTTTTATATTTTTCCCCAAAATATTTTTAATTCTTTTACAAATCAAAAGTGATTTTTATTTTTCCAAATTAATTCCTCAATAATTAGGTATATTTCCTAACTTACAGTGGCTGGTTGTCCATTCTTTCAGTGCAGAGTATATTAATCTGTTTTTACTATAGAGATACTTCAAAATCATAGTACTTCGCAGAATCAAACTTAAAATAATATCAGGCAGATTTATTGTGTTCTAATTTTGTTTTGTGTTTTACTTAGATAAATCTTTACAAAAATAACTACAGCTTTCAAAGCAACAAAATAAACAATCAAGTCTCAGCTGAGATGCAGAATAAAATATTATTCATCTAGAATGTTAGCAAATATGTAATTTCATCATTCTTTCCTTTTGAGAATTAAATAAAATACAATTTAGGCTTTCTTTTTCTTAAAAATTATTTTTTATTCAAGCTCTTGAGTGTCTAGTTAAGGAAATTTCAGGAGTAAAGATTTCATCACTAAAAAGATTCTCAACAGTAAATTAAGATATCTTTGATAGAACCAATTGTGTAGCAGCTAAACATTTATGTATTTGCTGTCATTAAAAAAGTGAAAGGAAGTTTTTTATATACCTAGAATTGATGTATTTTTGAAAGGTTTTATGTAGTCTACATTCACACAGACTAACAAAACCCTTATATGAATAATGGTGTCTTTTAAACTTATATACTTCACCTACTTATATGGGTTCTGTAACTGACTCTTCCCATATAGTTATACAAATAGTCTATAACTAAAAAAAATGCTACTAAAGAAGATAGAGAGATACAGCCTAGACAAACAATAGTTAGTCATGAAAAAAAAATGGTTCATAGGATGAGAATTCTAAATATGTTGATGTACAATTACAATAAACATAATGTGTTACCATTTACTTTATAGGACATTCATACAGAGATTTTGTGTATTAATTTGAATATGTAAGGACAATTATCTTCGTCATGAATCTCTTTAAATTCATTACATACTTTACTTTTAACTTCATTCCCTGTTTTTCTCACTGTGGACATAACCTTGTCATTCACTGAATCTCAGTTAGGTCTTAATGTGAATGATATTTTTATTCCTAGGTGCATAACTGTAATAATAACTGTGTAATGACTAGAAATTACTAATCTTCCCTGAAGATATAGCTGGTTTATTAGTCCTAAAGATCTGATATTTTTAGAAGTATGATATGCACTAGGAAATCTTACTGCTCACTCATTGAATGTAAAATATTGAAGTAAACCAGAACAGAAGAATTCTGATGTATTTTTGAACTACTTTGTTGCTGACAGTGTAAGAAATCAGAACTACTGAGGAATCTGATTTAAGTTTCATTTTGCATTTATGGATCATTTTTAAAAAAAAAAATTAAAAGAAAGCCTTTCTTTCGTTATTGTGTGGAAGATTGTAAGCAATCTGAATATGAGACAGCTAGCTGTTCCATATCCTGGTTTTCTGTTTTGTTTTCTTTTGTACTTTTCCTGGGTGTAGATGATGTAGAACTGAAAAGAAAAATGAAAAATGAAAGAAAGCTTTTCTCATTTGGTGGGAAATCAAGCTTTTGCGTCTTACTGAAATAGAGAACTGTCAACAAACATAATGCAGGCAAAGAGCATTTATGGAAGAGAACTGAAATTCAGACTGCTGAAGAAATGTATGTTTCAGTGAGACAGTGACTGAAAAAGGGTAGGTGAAGTTGCTCCCCTTGAGAGCCAGTCATTTGCCTCTGGGGAATGTTGATGGATTGTATGTGAGTACACTCACTCACCTCAAGAGGGAAATTTTTGGGCTAGCCTCTCTAGCTAAGTTTTATCAGCTATTAGTATACTTTAAATTCTCTCATAAATATTTGTAATTGCAATTATTAAAACTCCTTCTACTCTTAAATACTAATATATCTTTGTGTACATATAGTTTTCTATATCACTGTGCTTGAATATGCACTTATTTTACCCTACAGGAGGTAGAGGGTGAATCTCATAATTTTTGAATCTCCAGTTAAGTTGCTGTTTTGATTCTAATAGGTTTCATACAATCACTTTGATAAATACAAAATTGGCTTACAATTAAATGCAGCTAAAAATGTAATAATTTTATCTACCTTAAATTATCAATATATTCTAAATTGCTGCTAAATCATAACTGTGTAAAATATTTCTATACATGACAATCAGAAAATGCAAATGGAAAAATTTCAGGAGAAAGCACCACAACATTTTTCTCTAAAACTGTCATTAAAAATAATGCCTTTGCAACTTAAAATACATACAGTTAAAATACCAGTTACTAAGTTCTCAAATCATTACTTTTATTCATCTATGGAACCAAAAATATCCCACCTAATTCTTTCGATACAGAGGATGACCGCTCAGTAGGTTTAACTTCAGGATATATTTTTTGAAGGTCCAGAAAACAGTTAAAGATGAGTACTTCACTCAATTACAGTGGAAGAAAATTTGAAATTTACCTATAGATACTGGTATCAATTAAGTTAATGATATAGTGCTGGACTTGGCAGTACTAGATTTAGGGTTGAACTCAATCTTAAGGGCCTTTTCCAATCTAAATGATTCTATAATGCTATAACAGATCAGTGATTTTGTTTGGTTGATTTGTTGGTTGCTTTTTTTAATTAAGAAAGGAGGGTGAGAGATGAGGGTGGAAGTAAGGAAAGGAATTACAGAAAATAAGTAATTAGTCACAGAAATACCTACTACTATTGGGCAAACAGTTTCTGAAGAACAACTCCTAAAGTACCAAGTTTATGTAGACATTTCAAAAAGTGGAAAAATATTTTTTACTTCTGTAGGAAATCCATGTTGCTAGTTAGTAAATTTGAATGAAAAGAGAGTCCTAAATATAACTATTACCAAATAATGCAAGTAAAATGATCGTGCAAAACTGAAAACCTGAAACTAAGAGGAGATAATCATGTTATACTGTAAACCTTTCTACAAATGCACCTTTGGATCCACAGTATTTTATCTACAAATTTCAAGATAACACAAATTAAAAGACATTATGAGGTAGCCTATAATATCAATTCTAGCATGAAACAATTATATTTAAACAGAAAGCATTTGAGTTTACTAATAAATCCTACTTTTCTTCTTGAAATTCTTCATGCCAGGCCTGCAGACATACACTTATAGATATCATTAAACTGAATTTTTCACTTATTGCAGAAGTTAAATTGTTATGAATGTGTTTATTCCCTCCAATTATATAAATTGTTGCTATTTTTTTATACATTTAGTATTTATAAGAATCTATGTATTGGGTTTGCAAGGCAAGTTTTTGGCAGCAGATCTTCAGTGGTGGCTTCTTGTGAGAAGATACCAGCTGGCTCCAAGACAGAACCGGTGCTGGGCAAAGCTGAAGCAATCAGTTATGGTGGTAACACCTCTGTAAAAATACATTTAAGAAGGGGCAGACTGAGAGAAGAAATTGTGGTAGAACAACAATAGCAGAGAGGGGAGTGAGAATATGTGAAAGAAACAACTCTGCAGACATCAAGGTCATGAAGAAGGAAGGGGAGGAGTTGCTCCAGGTGCTGGAGTAGGTTCCCCGGCAGATTATACTGAAGACCATAGTGAGGCAAGCTGTCCCCATGTAGCCCGTAGATGTTGACAGTGGAGCAGATACCCACCTGCAGCCCATGAAGGACACCACATTGAAGCTGGTGGATGCACCTGAAGGAGGCTGGGAACCCATGGGAAGCCTGTGCTGGACCAAGCTCTTGGTAGGTTTTTCGATTCTATGGGGAGAGGAGCTCACGCTGCAGTAAGTTTGTTGACAAGATTTGTGACCCTATAGGGGACCCAAACTGGATCAATCTGTTCCTGAAGGTCTGTACCCTGTGGAAGGGACCTGAGCTGGAGAAGTTCTTGAAGAACTGCAGCCCATGGGAAGGACTCGAATTGGAGATGTTCATGAAGAACTGTCTCCCATGAGAAAGAACCTACACTGGAGGAGGGGAAGAGTGTGAGGAGTCCAACGAGTATGAAGGAGCTGCAGAGACAGTGTGATGACCTGGCTGCAACACTCATACCTTATTCCCCTGCGCTGCTGGTAGTGGGGAAGAACTAGAGAATATTGAGAGTAAAGTTAGGCCCAGGAAGAAGGAGGGGAGGGAAGGTTTTGTTTCTCATTATCTTACTCTGATTTATTGGTAATAATTAAACTAATTTCCCCAAGTGGAGTCTGTTTTGCCTGTAAGAGTAATTGGTGGGTTATCTCTCTGTCCTTATTTCGACTCATGAGATTTTTGTTATATTTTCTGTCTCTCATCCAACTGAGGAGGGCAAGTGATAAAGGGATTTGGTGGGCAAATGGCGTTTGGTCAGGTTCAACCTACCACTATGTACAAGTCAATCCTCTGATAAGTTTGAAGTAAAACAAATTTATAAAATTATTCCTACACTGGATTTTGTGTTGGTTGATTTTTTTTTTCCTATCTTTTTAACCCACATACTACTTAATGTAGTCTAAGATTCTTTTTAATGGTATCCCTGGTGGGATACATGTGAAAAAAATATCAGTTTCTTGAAGTATTTTTTATAAATTAGCAGATATTAATAGAGCCTGTACAGCAGTAAACACTAACATCAGAAGTATCTGGTCATGCCTCCTTTCTATCTAGCTACTTCGCATTCTACAATTTTTGGTTGAAATGTATCCACAGAATAAGCATTCAAAGTGTTCTTTGTAAAACTACAAAATTTAGTCTATCAAGATTTAGTAAGTTAAACTGCACATAAGGCAGAGCAGCTACTGGAACTGGAGTGTAATTTATTAATACTTCGGACAATATTACTTTAGTTACCATTGAATGTCCTCTCAAATACTCTACGTATTTGGCAATTTTATTTTTTTCCCCCACATACTAAATCTCCTCCTCCATTCACCATGACTCACAGGTGAGTACCCACTCACAGAAGACATATAATTTCTTTCCTATATCTGTCCTTTTGTATCACTGTTCAATAAACAGATAAGGTTTTCCACAGCAAATACTTCCCTTCCACTCCAGATACAGCGTTTTCCTTGTTTGTTCTCAAGACTCTAAGTAATGCCATCTGTCATTCCCAGACTGGTTCACTATTCCACTGATCCTTCTAGTTGTAAAAGAATCTAAAGGATGAATCACAAAAAGTGAAAAAAGTTTAGTCATTTTGAAATTTACTTGCAACCAAGCAGTATTTGTCTTTTAATTGCAAAAGATGTTTTATCTCAAATAACAAGGATAAAACATTTCATGTGACTACTTTAAAAAAAATATGTAATACTAAAATTTCATTACAAATAGGTCTTAATTTGGTGGATCAGAATCCAAAATCTCTAATTGACTTTAACATTACCGGCATGGTAATATAAGTTTGGTACCAAAGTATATTATTCACATATGCCAGGTACGTTGGCTGGGGTAATATTTAAACTAACCAGCAGGAGACAATGAAGAGATACATTTGACATGTCACCTTTTGTCTTTATATTAAGTTCTTTTTCTAAATCACACCCTTAGCCTTTCAGTCAGTTATACAAATTATTCACAGATACGGGTAACATTCCCTTGTAGATATTTTAGTGCTAAATTTCAAGCATGCTGTTCTTCACATTTCTTTGTCCTGTACAGATACACATGCACAATCAATCCTATTCTACTCCTATCAAGTTTTACAGTTACAGTTGACAAGAAAGTTGATAAAGGATTCATAAAGAGTTGATAAAGATGCTATTTAGGACCTGAAAATGCCATTAATTCTTTTGATTATCTATTCTAGAGTCTATCATTTTATCCTGTAAGAGAGGTTTATTGTGCTAGAAAAGGCAACTGTTGATTATGGTCTTCAATTCAGTGATTTAGGCTGACGAATACCCTAATTTTCACAGTTCTTACTTGTTGATTAGCCGTAAGGCTGACTGTATGGCTTTCTTTTCCTACAAGTAGTCATTGTGACAAGAACATGATTTTTTAAAGACAGCCAAGTGAAGGGTTTGATAAACTTTCCCATACTCTCTGATTGCAATGAGAAAATTTTTCCCAGAGAATTTTGCCAGAAAATTTTGTCCAGAGAATGCAATAAGAGTAGAAGGCAGTTCAAGAAAAGTGAGACTATGGTGCTAATATAAAATAACTATTTAATTTCAAAGAAGTGCTTTACCAGAATTTTCTACAGGTTGCTGGTGTTTAATTTCTAAGGATATTAAAAGAGATGCACTAATTCAAAGTAGGTATTTTTATAAGGAACCTGTAACAGAGGAAGAACTGAAATCTGCCCACCTTGAGGCTTACATCAAAGAGTAATTTTAGTGAAGATCTTGGAAGAGGATGCAGCCTTGTAGTCAATGGCATTCATGCCCATGAGTTAGAACTGAAGAGCAGAGAATTAAAGGCTTAATAAAGAGAGGACATGGATGCTATTCTAATTAAGGAGAGGAGAGTGAAAATGAACAGGAAAATGATGATGTGGCTGCACTTCATGCTTATTAGATCGTCCCTCCAATGATCTCTGCCTTGATAAGTTGTGGAAGTTAATCCACCAAATATGATGATACTGCACAGAATATTTTCCACACTGAAAGCATCAGGAAGTACTATACAGTGATAAAAGAATGCCATTCAAATAGGGCAAAGCCTAAATTACCTGCATGTATTTTATTTTCTGTAAAGTTTATGAATATAAAAATGCTATAATATATGCTATAATGTTCAAAATGCTACCATCCATTGAAGTCAACAGAAAGCCTCAGATTTGTATGTGCTTTCAACAAAATGTGGAGAAATTTTCTTTCACTCACTACCATGTTGTTCTGAATTTATCTGGTTCAGGAGGGTCAGTCTGGACAGAAGCGTGTATGTAAAGGGGGTAGCTTCTTTTGTGGCAATTGATCAAATTCTTTTTCAGCAACCTAGACCTTACTAATATACTAACCCACTGTAGAGTGGTTTGGAGCTTGGGAAAAGCAGCATACCTCAAAACCAGGAAAACACACATTATCCTTCAGATCTCCAACAGCCCTTACAATAAGAATCCTCAAGGTGATTGTATTTACTCTGTGTTTCTTTTTCTAAACATAGTTTGAACTCATGTGTTCTTGTTAGTTCAGAAAGTAGTCTGAAAGTTTTAATTGTGCACACATAAGACTTTCATGTTTCTAAACTCTTTATACTCCCAGATGTTTTGTGTTAAGAATAATGAACAATAATTCTGTACTTATCTTCTGTTTACTTACTGCGATTTAGGGTACCTCCTTTCTCCTCAGTGTGTCTTAAACAAATTAATCATTACAGATGTACAAGAGGTAGTGAAGGTATATGACACAACAGAATTGTTATAGAAATACTTCAGATCAACATCACAGCTATTGTCAGGGAGGTTTTTATTTTATACGCATTATTACGATAAAATGTCCAAGAACTGTGTCAAACTAAAATGCGCTGTTTACTAGAATTAGAAATCTAACTTTCTTATAGGACTTTGTCTGTGATAGGTCTGAGACTTGCTCCTCTCTTTTTTCATGCCTGGCTTTATAAGAGTAATTGTGGAAGGATGGCTCGACAACCGAGGACGTGATTTGATAGCAATGAACAATCCAGGGTTAACACTTGTGACTAGGCCTGGCGTTCCTCCTTAAAACTGACCTTGGTATGTTGATAGAAGAAAGTGCATAACAAAAGCACAGAACTCAGTGCTGGAAAGTCCCTAAAACTTCAAGACCATTGTACCAGCCCCCTTTGAGTGCTTAACATCTTTTAACCAATCTTGTAACTACTTAAGGTGCATGGACAGTACAGTAGGACCAATTGTAAGTTGTTTTATTAGCTTGTGCTCTGCTAGAAAAGTATATAAGGAGTGTTGTGTTTATGAATAAAGGAGAACGACTATACTCACATTGAGATTTCATCGTTACTCGGGGTCCAACTCCCACTCCCACAGTAATTGTGAGTTTTCCTGTCTGTGACCCCTGTTACTCAGTGCATAGAGCACTGGATACATAATGATGTAAAGTACCTGCTCAATATTTTGTGAGTCTTATCCATCTTTGTATATGCCAGCCCTGATGGGTTTTACTGAACAGTAGTCTGGGCTTCAAATAAATGGTTTCTCTACTCAGACTATAAAAACTCCTCTATTATCTACATATTGAATCAGGTTTTTTCCTGTTTTATGAAGAGGTTGTCATGTTTTGGGAACGTGGAAAAGTTCTCTCATCACCAGACTGACTCTCTTGGGATTAAATCTTTTCTGCTTTCATCATGATTTCTGATGAAGATTTATTAAATTCTTTTTAACTCAGATTTTGAATTCAGCATATTTCTTTAGCAGTTTTCAACCTAAAAATTTGCATTTTAAAAAAAAAAAGTCTTTAAATTTCCATACACCTACTTTTGTGATTAATGGTGGGAATAATGGAAGAAGAAATGTCAATTTCTATTTCATCTAAGTTGTCACTCATTTACTTGACCTTAATGAATTGCATTGGCTACATATTAGATTTATGATATTTGTCAAAAGTTCCCAGAGTATACTGCATAACGTTTTTTAGTATCAGAATAAAACAGTAATGTCCAGGCACTATTTAAATATATTGGAAACTATTTCATGCCTCATAGATCTAATCAATAAACTAATTTTAGTCACGTGAATGTAACAAATAATGAGAATGGATGGAAGATATTGATTAAAAAATACATGGGAACAATAAATCAAAAACGTTATCAAAGGCATGAAAGCTCATCAACCTATACATGTGAGAAATAATGATAGTACCATGAAACATTGGATATAATGAGCTATCAGAAAATTGCCTGGGTTTCCAATGGAAGAAAGAAGTAAATAAGACCTGGTTTAGTCACTCATGTTGTCTCCATATTTATCTGCTTATCATTACAAAATCAATTTCTGAGCTTTCCAAGACACAAAATTACTTCTCTGACTTAAAACAGTAAGGAAGCTGAAGCTGAATGCCTTGGGACTTTTATCTGCAAGGGAACCCTTTGGAGAAGAACTAAGTTGATAGGTAGGTTTTAACATGTATTGCATGCCTGGTCAGAAGGTTAAGGAAAGGCAGCTTTTTTATTCTTGAAATTCTTCTAAATCCACTGGTAATTCTATGTTCAGTTGCAAGAGAGAAGTTGCCATATCCCGAAGAGTATTGGAGGCCTTTTTGATATTTTCTCACAACTAATCTAATAGCCTAATAAAGCAGAATTGAGAAATGCAAGACAATGAATAGCAGTAGTAAAATGCAGCCACAAAGAAAATGAATCAGGTTTTGCATACTGAGAGTATTGATGAGGAAATACTGTTGTCCATTGGTGCTACTTGTAGTAGTTACACGTACAGAGCTAAGTTCCCTATTTTCAGCTAAATTAGATTGTGCGGTAAATTCACATTTCATACCAGGGGTCACAGTACAGGCAATATAATTCTTGCATTTGTGATTTAAAGGAGACGTAAGAAGAACATGAACTCAAGGATACTTAGTTTATGGTGTAGATTGTCATCTTGCTCTCGTCTGGGGTCAACACAATCTGTGTCTTGATTGAAAGATCGCTGATGGAAGCAAATAAGAACTGCTGTTACATTTCATTGTTAGTGTATGAAGGTCACTATAGGAAAGATACCATCGCCTGGTGAAGTCTTCAAGCTTTTTCTCCTAAGTACAGTTTCACTAAAAAAAAAAAAGATAAAATGAGGATATGCATTGAGTGTTAGCAAAAAAGTATTTTTTACTTCTTTGATGTAATTAATTTTTATGCACACTTGTACATTAAAGCTTTGCATGGCATAGTAATAACTCATATTCTACTTCATTACATATACTAATACGTGTATTTATGGGGAATGAGCAAGCAACCTTTGTATGACAATCAAATAAGAGCATGTATGAGTAAGGAATAATTATTACATGTAGAAAAATAGATAGTGGCTTAGTGGTAGGGAAGCTCACAGTGTTTAAATTTTTCATTATAATTTAAATGGCAATTTATTAGTCTAAGATAGATGGTTTCCTTATGCTTTTCTGGATTGTCTTCCAAATTTCCTTTCAACAGGAAAATGCATTCAACCTGAAATTTCATCTTTTAACTCCAGTATCAAAAGGATGATTAATTGAAATTTCAACCATCTATGGTTTACGAAATACCCAACAAATAATGACTAAATATAATCTTTTATATAGAAAAGCATGCTTGCTTTATGTACCGATGTAAAAATTGTAATGTGAATTTGAAGAAATCTCTCTGATTTCTTATTTTTATTGTTTTTTCATAATTAATGGTGCAGCAACTATATATTTTTTATTTTTCCTTCTTAGAACAAAATCTGACATGTATAAATTGAAGCAAATATCAAGAAGGGCCACAAAAATGATCAGAGGGATGGACAAGCTCTCCTATGAGAGAACACTGAGATGGGGTTTTTCATCTTGGAGAAGAGAGAAGGCTCTGGGGAGACCTGATCGCAGCCTTTCAGTATGTAAAGGGAATTTATAAGAAAGGTGGGGAGAGACTTTTTAAAGATACACACCAATATTATAGGTTAATGAGAATGAAATACACTTTTCTGTTATCCAGAATAATATGTGTAGAGTAACGGGAAAAATCTAAATGGTAACTTATACACTGTCATGCTGTTATCAAGACAGTGAGTATTGTTGCTTTACATTAATTCAGAAAAACAACAAAACATCATGTGTCACACTCAGAGTGAATGGTGCACATATTGAAAAGCTGAAAAAATATTTTGGACCAATTACTTTAGAACAGTAATCTTTTCTTGCTTTTTAAATTTTATACCAAGACCAGATATTGCTTGGGGTCAAGGAGGAGGGAAGGCAAGGGAGGGAAGGGAAGGAGAGAAGATAGTTGATTGTGTCATTTTAAATGAAATTATGTTATCAAGTAATTAGTTCAAGTAACTATTTGAAATATATTAATTCTATCATAAAGTTTAAGAAATTTGAAAACATATTGGCAATAGAATCATATCAATCAGCTCATCAGAGATAAAAACTTTTCAAATAAGCTTTTGTGGTCTTTCCTTAAAAGTCTAAACTTATTTACTGTTTGATTCAAATTTTAGGCTTTGGCCTGGATAGACTAGATTAGACACACTAAGACTAGGCTGCATTTTCTATCTTCAGTGTTTCTTCAAGTGGAGAAGTACAAAATAAATACAAACAAACGCATAAACAGCTCTGTTAAGCTTCAAAAAATATTCTGGAAATACAGAAGACTAGAAAAACCTGAAAACATGTGTGAAGACAGCTACATCACCAGATGCTTCAGAAGACAGATACAATGGATCCATAATTAACTCCGATTTTCTAGCTCAAAACTATAAACCACACTAATTTCTTCCAATCTCATGTTTCCGTAATATAGTGTGGAATAAAGGAATGGCGGAGTGGATGGGTGTGAGGTAGAAGGGATTTGTAGACATTGAGAAGAACATTTTGCTTGAACCCCACAAAGGATCTTCATAAAAATGACATGTCTTGGATAAATAAACAAAATAAGCTAAAAATCAGAAGAAATGCAAGAAACTTAGGTTGCCTGTTGTAATGCCAAATCATCTACAGCTCAGAATTTGAACACTGAGGCTGATGAAAGATATTTTGACCAAACAGAAATAAACATAGATATCTACTAAAGATGAGTAAATCAAAAAATTGTTGAGAACTTCCTAGTTTGTTTTCTACAGGGATCTGCCAAGATGCGTAGAACAGATAATACACTTTCTGTTCAGAGTTTCAACTGACTTCAGCAAATGTCTTTAAATGAGTATGAACTAAAGTTATCAAGTTTCAAGGTTATTTTCTTGGTACCAAGGTTATTTTCTTATCTTGACAGAAATATCCATGTCATCTGTAATCAGAGAGCAACTAGAAAATCCAGCAATATTATGAGTATAAAAAAATAAATTTCAAATACTAAGTAGTAAAGACACTACATATTAGTGTATTAATATGGAATATTGTAAGATTCTTCTGTCACCTTGTTTCTAAAAAGTCAGTGCATTTCATGAGGATAGAAGTCAATATGAATCAATAAAAGAGTTGGAAATCAATTTATTGAAGTTATTAATGGCACAAAATTTAAAGTGTGTGTATTTTTTCTTCTTCTCTCTGTATACCTTCTTTTTTAATTTAGAAGGAAAACAATGGAGACATGAGTGGAACAAAAAAAACCCCATAAATTAACAATTTAGAAATGAACAGGTAGATTCAGAGACAGAATATACTCCTTTAGTCAAGGAACAGCAGCTTTCAAAAAATAATTAAAAATCTTTGTAACCAGTAACACAGTTTACAACTATGATAATGGCTTAGCTTGAAGTAAACATTTATAAGATTTCTTACCAGGAATTAATCCTTGACAAAGTTTATAAGGAAGCTTCCAATCTGGAAGCCATCTGAATTGTTTTTGTGATCTTCTGAAGTACCTGGTACTTGTCGCTTGGGAGTCTTCACACCTCATAGACTTTTGGCAGCTCTGATAAAGTCTGGCAATTTCTATTACTTTGTATAACTCTCAAAGATTTTTCAAGAATCCACAGCTCAGTTATCATGAGAAGGAGCTATAGGAATGCCTGCTAAAGAGTACCTAAATATTTGAAGAGTCTTGGTTACTTTTTCCTTTTCTCAATCCACAAGAGTGGAATAAACAGTAAAAATGCTAAGATCTCATAGTTTGTTAATAAAAACTAATATTCCCCTGGTGACAGTGTTCAAGAATTTATATGGTCAAAGCACCCTGTTATTGAATTATTAATAGCTAACAATCCTTTGCAGGGATATCTTGACCACATCATCTTATTCATGACCAGGTGTTCTTTTTATATGTTGAATAATACAATCAAGAGCCTGGTTTAAGCGACTCTATGGCAATATATGCAGCATAGGTAATGAAAAGGAGGCACTGAAAACCACTGTGCAGCTAGAAATCTACAAACTAAGTGCTATTACTGAAAAATAGTGGGATGAATAGCTTAACTGGAGTGCTGCAACTGGAGTTTATTGATGCCAACAAACAGTTCGGAACAGACAGGAAAGACGGTCAGGGAAGAGGATAGGAGGTGCCCTTTAAATGAATGAATTATTGCTCAAAGCTGTCTTTGCCTAACACTGACAAACAGGTTCAGAGCTTATGGGTAAAGATCAGGGGTGCAGCCAACAAAGGAAAACTCATGGTGTTCACTACGGGCAGGTCAACAAAGGGGAGCTTGATGGTGAAGCAGACAACTACAGGAAGCATCATGCACAGAGGTTCTGATCCTGTTGGGGAACTTGAATTACTCTGATACCTGCTGGAAAAGTAGCACTGAAAGCTGGTAAGCAGTCCAGGAGTTTCTTGGAGTGCATCAAGGATAATTTCTTAATACAGGTGATAGATAGCCTGATCACAAAAATCATTACTAGACATGTTGCTTACTAACATGGGTGAACTAGAGATGTAAAGATCAGTGGCAGCCTGGGCTGCACTAATCATGCCTTGTGGAACTCAAAATCCTGAGGGACATGGATCCACCATGAAGTAGATTCAGGGCACCGAATTTTAGTAGACTAGACTTTCAGTTTTTTAAGAAATAGTGGATGGGAACCCCTGGGAAACTGCTCTCAGGAACAAAGGAGCTGAACAAAGCTGCACAACAGTGTAAGTACATTTTTCCTGCAGTGAAAGATCTCTCAATTCCTACATATAAGAAATCAGACAAGAACAGCAGTACAATAGCATGGCCCAGTAGAGACCTTCTGATGAAACTAAAATGTAAGAAGGAACTGCACAGGCAGTGGAACCAGGAATGCATGCCCTGGGAAGAATATAGGGTTGCTACCCAGACATGTAGGATGCTAACATGAAAGCGAAGGCACACACAGAGACCAATTTGGCAAGCATTGCAAAAAATAAAGATTTTTACAGGTACATTGGCCAGAACAGGAAAAATTAAGAAAAAATGAACATATGTCACGACCCAGCCCAAGAAAGGAAAATATGCTTTGACAAAATGGAGTTCTTGGAGGTGAATCAAAGTGAATCAACACTAAGTAGTTGATATTTATTAAATTTAAGGTAGTTTGCAAATATTCAGTCATATATTAACGTAAAATAGCTATTCATGATAAAGGCAAAGTTGTATACATATATAAAACACTTAAAGCAATAAACTGTTTAAATGTACCTCTCTAGAAATGGAAATGCAAAGAGAGAGAAAAGATTCAGGAAAAATATAAGAAAGGCAGACTAAAAGAGGAGGAAATAGATAATTAGCAAAAAAATATAGTTTCACCGCTCCAACGGATCCTGCGATGAAAGAAGATGCTAATAGAGTGGGAACGTTCATTTCAAATAGGAAGGCCTTCCCATTTATGTAGTATGGGGCTGTATGGTCATGCCTATTTATGCCCACTGGCTGTCTCTCAGGAGGAGTCTTCTGTTGCATGAACTGTCACATGCTGCTTCCAGATAGATTTGTGAAATTCATCTCAGGAACATCAGACACCCTGAGCCCCTCTGGAGATTACAGCAAGTGACTTGTGACGTCTCTTCATTGTGCTTTCGCAAATACTTTAATGTGTGCAAAGAAATCTGACTTTGTTTTGGCTCTTTGAGCTAGTTACAACCACTGTGTCTCACAGATATGGCTCGGAAACGGTAGTCAATTGTTTTCAACAAAAACAAAGACAAAATAAAAAAGAACAGTTTATCTGTGTTTTGCAACACAATCCTTGATAATCTGTGTGAGTGGATCCAGAAAAGGACCACAAAAATTTTCAGATCTTTTCCTATGAAGAAAGGCTAAGACAGTTGTGGTTATTCAGCCTAGAGAAATCTCCAAGAAGGCCTCAGCATGTAGTGATAGGATAAGGGGGAATGGTTTTAAACTGAAAGATGGTGGATTTAGACTGGACATAAGGAAGAATTTTTTTTTATTTTTTTTTTTTTTTGTCATGAGGGTGTTAAGATACTGAAACAGGTTGCTCAGAGAAGTTGTGGATGCCCCAAAATTGGAAATGTTCAATGTCAGATTGAGTGGGGGTCTGAGCAGCCTCATCTAGAGAAAGATGTCCCTGTCTATAAAAGGGATGTTGGATGATGACAAGTTCAAAGGTCTCTTCCAACTCAAACCATTCTATGATTCTACAATTCTAAGAATAACAGTATCTCTGAAGCTTTATATTTTGATTATTAACATATTCTTAGAGGTGATGAATGGAAGTTGGATTTCAAGTCTTTGCAGTAATGTGTTCCTGGCATAAGCACAAGAAAAGTGGGTTTTATGTTATCACATTGCTTGAAAAAATATACTTCTACTTGCAGCTAAATTACAATTTTTATCAGATGTCTCTGATCTAGGAGAGAAGAAAATTCACTATTGCCTTTAAAGACAAAAAATCGAGAACTATAGACCTGACACTAGAAATAATGATAATTGAAAGATTTGTTGAGAAGACACAAGAATTATTGCTAAGGTACATAGCCAACACCTAGAAGAATTTTTTTCCAAAATTTGGATTAAACCTCATGACCAATAATCTTCTCATTAAATACAATATTTTCAAACTTTGTAGTTCTTAATGCTCCATAAGGTACTAATGTTTGGGTTCTTTCTTGATTTCACTGCTCAAATATTTTTTGCTGTAACAATACTATTAGTGTAACAAATAAAATGATTAATTCTAGCCTCATAAATATTCTTCAAAATTCTATCATGTAACTTGATTCCACCAAATTGAAGGTTTTAAAGAGGAAGCATATTGCATCAGAAATACATTGCTTTTTCTTGCTAAGATAATCCTACTAAAAACATCAGGCATTTCTGAACCTTAAGAAATGTAATAATTTTTTTATTTCTGGATTTATTTTACTTTTATGTCAGCTTGACTTTGGCATACTTTAACTGAATAGAGACTATCTGCATGAGTAAAGACAGTTTGTATTTTCTGTGGGTGAGCTGATGGCTTCTGGCTACTTTGGTTTTGCACTAGAAATACAGTCTATATTCCTGTGTTCTAGATATCAAAAGACTTCAAGTATCTTACCAATATGAGCTAGCTAAAAAAGACAGAGATGTCATTTTGTGAACATAAAATAAATTTAATCTGTCTTCAGACTTACAATTTTTTTTTTTTGTATATTTTCAGTTTGCAACTTCAAGGCCTCTTCGTAGCTAACGGAAATCAAGACTTTGTAACTGGTTAATACTATTCTTTTTAAAACTGGATGTAAAACAGGTCTGTGTGCACTTTGATAAAACACAAAACTTCAAGAAATTGTGGTTCAATTTAGGAATATCAGTAAATTCTTTAAAGAAAACTTCACCATTTTTCGAAATGAGATAAATGCAGATAGGTTTTAAAATGCAGCAGAGTTCTCATATGCTTCTTAAGAACAGTAAAATAAAGTTTGATATAAGAAACTGCTGGAAATTCATGTCATAAAAATAATTTTTTGCAGGCAAGGAAAAAACAAGCCAGGAAATTCGAAATAGAATAAAAATCAAATTTCCCAGTAGTACATATTCATGAACTATCTTTTTGGTTTTGTCAGCTGTTGCAGATGCTTAATATACATTTTCTCTCATCAGATCAATGGTTAAAAAAATGGCTTATATTGTATTGAGATTCATCACGTTTCAAATGTGCATTTTTCTTCCAGCTATGAAAAGCCATATTAAAAATCCCTTGACCAAATGGTGGCTTAGGAAGTTTTGTTTCCTACCTAGGTCCTTTGATTGAAAAAGGTCTTCCTCTGCCAGATTTTGTTTGCCATGTCAGGATTTTGAAATGCATGCTCCTCTCAAGCCATAGGCAATTGTGCAAGTTGGTTTATGCAATCATTGAAAAGTTTGTATTGCTACTGGGGAAATCTTGATCAGCTGTAATGGATAAAAACTCTACTATTTTATATACACTGAGTCATTTACCAAACTAGAATTGACATGAGAACTGGACACTATCCTTTCAATTCTTACAAAATTTGCACACATAAAAGTTCGATATCCTGGGATTATGAATTTATTTACTCCCTTGCAATCCATTTATGATGATTTGACAGCTAGGCATTAATGGAATGGTGGACTGGTGGTTGCTATAGTATGTGCACCTGTCTGAATTCAGATACTGAGCTAGTTTCAGCTACCGAGGTCTTTTCACTTAGAGTTAAGCTCTCAGCAGTCTCCTAACAGCACTCTGACATGGAAATTCTTTCTTTTTGGGTAAGTACTTTCACAAACATCATATCTTTTCTGAGGCTAGAGCTACAGTCCCTGAGGGGTGTCCCTACTGTAGCATGTGTTAGCCTCTGTGACTGTCACATGGCAGTTCATGGCCTTCTCTCACAACGGGTATGACTGTAACCTTACTCTACTTATGTCTTGCCACTTCTGGCCATTGCAAACAGCTGCTGAAAATTGGAAGAAAGTTAGAGTGACATGGAGTTGACTGGTCACCAGACAGAAACCAGAGGAATGAACACTGAGATGGGATTAAGATAAAGAAGGTAAGACTGAAGAACGGATCAGTCAGGCTCCCAGAATAAGAGAAGGGTATCAGTATAATTTTAGTGCAGCATCTGTGAAAAATCTGCTATGGACAGGATGACAGAGGCTGAAATAGTCGTGGAGAATCCAAAGATGTTAAATTAAAAATTACCAGGAAAGAAGGCACTGTATTTCACCAACACATAGAATGTATTCCAAGCAAAATTATTCAGTCATTCAAAATTCTGTGTATGCTCTGCTCTTCCTTTGCCAGGCCCAGAAATCTCTGTGTTACTCATATTTTCCTTGCACATGTTATATAAAATATCTGCTTGTTACTAGTCTGGCACACAAGTACAGTGAAGTCTCTGTGTAAATGAAGAAGAAGAAGAAGAAGAAGAAGTTTCACTTTAGTATATTGTACATAGTCCAGACCACATGAACATATTCTGAAATTTATTTTCAAGTGTTTTTCAGAACACAAGATCTTTGCAGACTACTTACAGAAAGAATCAGATAGTAGAATTTTTTCCATTAGAAAGGAGGTCATTAATGCATTTAACTGGTCTCTGATTAGTAACACTTCTAAACAAATGCAATAAAATAAATATCATAGTTTTTATCCTTGGAAACAATAAGTGAGAGGGCAAGAGATTCCCTTCTGGGCTTATATATGTCTTGCCATTCCCATTACTTGTTTCTGACAACTAACACCCACTTATTCAAAACTTGCCTTGAACTTTTTGCTCCAAGGGAAATCTTACTTTTCTAATATTGCATTGTAATTCTATTTGTCATTCTTGTCATATTGCTTAAATGTCACTCTAGAGAAAATAATACAGTAATTAGCAGTGATTTATTCAAAATGTTTGCACTGGGTCTAATCCTTCAGAGTAGCAGTCCTCAAACTGCTGTACTGAGCGATTACACTTCTTGCTTCCTGTAGTACTCCATAGTCTATGATCTACCTCTTTTTGAATTCTTCACCACAATGACAGGTACATGTAGATTTATCTGTGTGTGCACATTCCTGAGCATGAATACATGTATGCACAGTTGCTTTTCTGGTCTGCCTCAAGCTTTCACCAGTCCATTTTCAGTAACCCCCTGTGTGTAACAAAATGCTATTGTGGTAACGTGGTTCTAGATGTCAGGAGTCAGTTTGGTTTGTCTAGTGTACTCAGGGCAATGCACTGTCTCAAACTTTCATGCACTCTCTCATACTTAAATAATCCTAATCCTGTTGTCTTTCCAAAATCTTCACATTCTAGATATCACTGTGAACCACTCCCTTACCCATTTTTTGCTTAAGACTATCTTCTCTAGCAGCAAATTTAATCTGTAGAATATTCTAAAATGTCTTCCTCTGAAGAGGAGCTACTTATTTTGGTGGTTGATTTTAACAAAGCTAAAGATTCTGATATAATGATGGAATTTTAAGATGCAATGTGTCCTGAGTAGAGCTGTTCACCCTTTAAGAACAGAGAGAATAAAATAAGGTAAAACTAGACATAGTTGCATTTTGTTACAAGGCAAAAAATGCAGTAGATAATTTACTCATTGAAGATATTTAAAATAATTATCCTGAAATTCTAGATGTAACTGAATGAAATCCAGATGTACTGCAATAACTGAACAGAAAAAAAAGTCACATTTAACCATCCAAGGTTTTACAGACCATTTTTTTATTATTATATGAATTAGATGTGAAGTAAGATTATTTTATCCTATAATACAGGGTGTTCCAAATGTAGTTTAGCCTTTATATTTCACTTTCAAATACAACTGGAAAATACATGGTTTTTTATCACACACTTCAAAAAAAAGTATTGAGGTCATAAACCTGTAGAGATACAAGTTGGTGGCAGAATAAATCACGTTTTTGTCTTTCTGAAGTTCTGTACCACCAATGTACTAGAAAAGAATTTCATTGAAGGAAAGACTTTTCGTGGATTCTCATATTTTAGACTTTCAAAAGCAGATCAAAATGAGAACTTACTAGCATTTCAAAGTTTAAAATCATATATTGTACAATATGAAATAGTAAAAAACTATTTTTACTAATAGTAAAAAAATATAATTCCAGACAACAACCATATCAAATTTAAAGTTTTATTAATATTAGTGAATGCATTTAGCTGTATTTTCAAACGACACATTCCTTGTCTTTTCTGTGGTAAAATTCTATTCCCAATTTTTAATTTTTTTACTTCATGGACACAGCTCAAAATTTAAGCTTCTCTTTCACTTTCACATGACAATACAGTACTCTTGTGCTTCATTTTTCTATACTGCTTTTAAAGCTCACATCTCTCTACATTTTTTCCGAGAAGGTACATGCAAATTTTCATGAAAACGCTGCAATATTTTACTATACTAGATACTTTGTGCATTATAGATGTCTGACTCAGGGTGAAATCTAAGCAAATAATATTGATATGTTTAAGTGTGGCATTTTACTATTATGCTAAAAATACTTAGTTAAATCCACCTTCATAATTTCTCAACATTGTTCTTTTTATAACAATTTCTCTTCTACACCAAGATCTATTTTTAGGATTTAATGGTTACTGTGATTTGGAAAAGAGAACTTGAATTCTGTAAGATTTTAACAGCTTTGCATTCCTGCACTCTTTCTTAAGGTCATTTTAGATTTTTTCCTTCGTTTTTACACTACAGGGAGAATTTCTATAGGGATTTTTATTGCAATACATATTCTTTCTGTTCTTCACTTGACTATTGCAATTTGATAACATGCTCTGTCTTTTTTTGTTTCTTGCTTATTCTCTTTACTATACTTATGCTTGAAGAAACTTACTGGACACAGTTTGGTTGAGAGGTCACAATATACTGAGTTTTCTTGTAAAACTACTTCTGAAGTTGGAGCTTGTTGGATTCTGAGATTTTTATACATATTCTACTGAAGTCACAAGATACTGAAGCCCTGGGTATCAGTGCACAAGCTGTTACCACCTTTCTGTAGAACCAAGATGAACTGGCATTCTACAGTGACTGTAATCCTTTAGTATAAGACTAATTCAGGCTGTTACACAGAAAGGACTTCACTAACATCCTGCAACATCTACTTGTTGCAAATTTTATAAAGACATGTTGATGCAGCATTAAGTAAAGCTCCATAAAGACAAAACAGTACTCTGCTGTGAAAACATAAGTAAAAGCTAAAGCATTAGTATTCCATGACAATCTTAAAGTATTAATTGAGAATGTTTACCTTTAGCATGCTCATGAAGTTAACCAGAAAAATACAACACTCATGTGCCCTTGATACTTCACATCAAAAAGGTATTTCTTGAGGGTCAGAAAGTTTGAATTGTTTGGTTGAGGTATTATGGAGTCCACTTCAGTCATAAAAAGGGGTACAATCATTCTTTCAGCTGTTCAACAATGTCATAGGAATAAAAAAAAAAATCTCATTCTCTCAACTGCGATTTATACACATATTCGTGGCATTAAATTTGAGAAGTAAAGTATTTTTTCAGATTAATAGTAGAGACAAAAGCTCTGGAGAGTGGAAAGAGAATACCAATTTGTCCGAAATGAAACAGAACTCTTTTGATGAAACAAAAAAAAATATTATCTTCTTAAAATTTGTCCTTCTTTTTCCCTTTCTGGGTAAAAACTCTTTGTCAAATTCAACCTGATTTTGCAGGTAGTTTTGCTGCTTCTGCAAATATTTTTGAGCTGATTTCTCATATGTAAAAGAAAAGAAAGAAAAGAAGAAGAAAAAAGCATAAAACCCAAGAGATGGACTACAACTGACAGCAGGGTCTCAGGTTTTTTAGTGCCTGAAGTGAAAAATCAAGACATAAAGTCTTGGGCATTCTTCTGTGTAGTAAATTATTGTGCACAGCTGTCAGTGCATTGCAGTACAGCTGCAAGTAATTTTTGTAGGACAGTTAAGAGGGTGACAAACAGGTTACTTTACTGTCTCAGAGTGTCTGAGTCAAAATTTGGTTGATTTTTGTAAAATTAATTTTCCTTAAATAAAATTGCTGTCATTTCTAGAGCTTCAAGGCATACAAAGCATCTTTCCACTCTATTAATCCAAATATATTTTGGCTGAAGGAATTTAATTAACATCGACTTATAACAATTTATTGACTTAGGTAAGCTTTAAAACCATTTCTTATTCAAATAACTGTTCATTTTACTAATATAAAGTATCATAATGTGACAACAACATGAACGTTTTCATACAGAAGAAAGGGGATTTTAGTGCATAGCTTTTGATTCTGTTTGCCTGTATCATGCCTGATGGCCAAAGATTTTACAGACAACATTTAAACTTATTTTTGTTGCTCTTGAAATGACATAGGCTTCTGTGTATTCAAAGATCACCTTAATAATTCCTTTGTCAAAGTATTTCAACATCCAGGTTTGTTTTATATGTCCTATCATAAATGTGTATTTTCTTTAAAATTCACACAGTTCATAAGGCAAAAGTATTTGTCTATGGCATTAGTTTACATATGAGTCATAATGACATAGTTCTCAGGGTCATTTTTACTGCCCTTTTTAAAAATGGGCACAATGTTACCCTTCTTCCAGTCATCAGGGACTTTTCCTGATTGCCATGACTTTTCAAATATCATGGATAGTGGCTTGGCAACCATATCTGCCAATCCCCTCAGGACTCTGGGATGCATCTCATCAGGTCCCATAGGCTTATAAATGTTCAGGTTCCTCAGGTGGTCACAAACCTGATCCTCCTCTACAGTGGGAGACGGCTTATTTCCCTGGTCACCATCTTTTTGTCCCATGACCCAGGAGGGGTCAAGAGAGCAGTTATTGGTGAAGACTGAGGCAAAAAATTTGTTGAGTACCTCAGCCTTCTCCTTGCCCTTTGGTACAAGGTCATCATTCCCAACCATCAGTGGGGTACGTTCTCTTTGACCTATCTCTTTTGATTGACGTATCTGATAGGTAATCATAGTTTTGTCACATTTCATCTTTTGGCTAACATTTACTTGTTTCCCACATTCCTATTGTATAAAACATTTCTAAAAGAACTAAAAATCCAACTCTTTTTTCTTCATGACGTTGAAGGTATTCTGGTTAAATGTAGGCAACTAGTAAAGCACTAATATCTTTATCATAGAATCCTAGAATCCTAAAAATGTTTGATTTGGAAGGGACCTTAAAAGGTCATCTAGTCCAACAATTCCTGCAGTGAGCAGGGACATCTTTAACTCAATGACGTCGCTCAGAGCCCCATCCAAACTGACCTTGAATGTTTCCAGGGATGGGACATCTACTACTTCTCTGGAACATGTATTCCAGTGTTTCAACACCCTCATTGTAAAAACTTCCTCCTTACGTCTGATCTGATGTATTGGAAGGCTGCAATTAGGTTTCCCTGAAGTATTCTCTTCTCCAGGATGAAAACCCTCATTTTCTCAGCCTTTCTTCACAGGAGAGGTGTCTCATCCCTGTGATTATTTTTGTAGTGGTCTTCTCGACCCACTCCAACAGTTCCAAGTCCTTCCTGCGTGGACAACAGCAGAGCTGGATGCAGCATGCAACACATAGGACAGATCTAGCTAACTGATATGCATTTTCATTCTAGCTAACTGATATGCATTTTCATTCAGTTCTCTGTAAAGATAAAAATCTGATAATGTGACAAGGAAGGAAGAATCTATAATATAAATGTTCCTTTGCTAATACTTACAGAATAACTTCACAGTAAAAACTAATAATATACTTCTACTTTCAGTTCCAAATTTGTATTCTTATTGTAAATTACTAATTCCCTGTAGTGTTTGTATATTCATACAACATTCATGCATATATAGTAATTCTGTTTGTGTTTGTTTAGCATTCTAGTCCAGCAATTAATAATTTATCATAATTGAATTATTGTTTATTTGGATAATCTTTGCAGGAAAAAATAAAATCCCCTTAACCAATTTACCTTCATTCTGCCTTTGGGGAAGGAGCATCAGATGATACCAACACCTACACATCAGTGTACAGATGCATGAAGGTTGTAAGGACTGAATTCTATTGCTGAGAAAAAGGGGTCTTGTTTAAACTACATTAAGATGATTGAGGAAGGAATATCCTGAATACAAATTGCTTTGCCAGCAAATGCGATCATTTTATGGTGCAGAAGCATTCCTAGATCTTATATGATCAAATAGGTTAAATAACAAGTAATCTCTGAAGGTAGTGAAGAAGCTTACAAAATCTGTCATCAGCTTTTCATCTCCTGTCTCCTAATTCATCTTACATATTGACACAAATGAAAAGGAAGATGTATGAGTTTTGTTTCATGGCTGAAATAAATGACTGGAATCACAACCTATTCTACAATATTGATGCAATCAGTTAAAGCCAAATCTCTGCTCTTCTGTGTTTTTCCTGGTTTTAGTAGAAAAAAATTCTTTCAGATTGAAATGCTTTACATGTATTGTTCTCCAGAAGGATAAACATACACTGAGCCAGTGATTAAATAACTGTACTTGATGTGTTTGATCACATTCTACCCCAAAAAGCTTTGCTGATCATATCAGGGTTTTATGATACAAATTTATCAGCTTTGTAAGTCATTTCTGCCTTCAGTGTTAAAGAGAATGTCCTTCTTAAATTGCTAAGAACTCTGATGTGAGAGAGGAAAATCCTATCTATAATTTATATTGAGTAGCAAGTTTAAATAATTTGAATTTCTTTCCTCAGTAAGCTCTTGTTCCTTTTAAAAATTAGATGTTCTGGAAATGTAATTAAGATAGTATTTTTTCCACTCAATAAGAAGTACTACTATAAGAGAGTAACATCCATTTTCAAGCAATGCAGCAGTCTAGAATCTGCATCTTAATTGAACACAAGTTTTCTATTGTTCTTGCTTAGTCACTTTATAGCTCTAGCTTTGATGTACAACTTTCACAATAAGACTAAAGGAACACTTTAAAAGAAAAGCTGCATGTGGCAGAGTACAGCAAAATCTAAAAAAAAGAGGTAGCTTACATAACTGGAAAAGTACCTGATGTGACACAAAAGGCTACATAAAATGTATTAATTCTTGTGTCTTGAAAATGCTACATTTGACCATATAAAAAACATGCATTTTTTTCCAGGATAAGATGGAATGCAGCTATACTGTATCTTCACCTGTTCTATGCTCAAATATGCAATGAGAACACAAACCTGTCATGGGTTTATACTGCAAACTGGACTAAAAAGACCAATCCAATGCTTGACATCTGTCTTACAATAGCTTAATGAAGTCTTATAAAAATATAGTAGATTATTGGAAAGCTGTAACCACTGAATTGTGTATTTTTTCCCTTTCTCTGTCTTTTCCATGCTACATCAATATTTTAATTTGGTTTGCAGCAGTATCTCCACTTCTCCTTCAGAAGTTTCACTACTACCTTTTGCTCATTCTTTGCTACAGAAAAATGAAGAACATTCATTTCTTTACATGGAAGTAAACTGAAAAGCAGAGAGACAGCTTGTTCCTTGTTTCCTTCTTTCTAAAAATGAGTGTGACTTTCTTTTTTTACTTCCCTGAGTCTCTGTTGTGGTTTATTCCTTCCCATTGGCAGGCAAGTGTTCAGGTATCTCCAGGAAAGATGGGCTCCATCACATCTAATGGTTACTTGGGAAGAGAGATGCCATCACTCCAAAAGCCCTTCACTTCCCTCTTATTCTCTCCTGCTTTATAAGCTGAGCATGGTGCCGGCATATAAATGGGATGTATGGGATATCCTTTTGGTCACTGGGGTCAGCTGTCTTGGATGTGTCCCTTTCCACCTTCTTTTGTACTCCCAGTCTACTCACTGGTGGGGTGGAGTAAGAAGAAGAAAAGGTCTTGATTCTTTGTAAGCAGTGGTCAGCTTCAATATCTCTGTAGTATCAAACGCTCTTTCCAGCACAAATCACAAACATAGCACCATGCTAACTGTTATCAATAAAATTGACTCTATTCCAGCCCAAACCAGCACAGCCTCCCAGATCCTAGGAGACTCTGTTGACTGTCATCAAATTATTACATCCCCTGAAAGCTACACTGCCCACTCATAACCTGGTATCAGGCTGTATCTCTCAGGCTCAGAGCTAGAAATGCCCTGTCCCAACATCAAACTAATATTAGTTTGGCAATCTCTCTCTGGCTGCATATTTCGAAGTTCTCTAGTCCCAGGAAAGAATTCTTCCTTTGATGCTTCCTTGTTTCTTCAAATTTTCTATGCATACCGTCTCTTCCAACCTGGTTATTCTATGATTCTATGATTATACATTCTTGCTTCTAGTTGCTTCCAAAGACACTTTTCTAAGAATATTTATTCTAGTCCTGGAGAATTTATCACCATTCTGGGGAGAACATGTAGAATATTGACTGAAGGCATCTTCATTTGACTATCTGGAAGCATATGAAAAGAAAATGGAGTTTTCTCTACTTCCTATAGCATCAAACCTTCTTTGCAATAGACTATTTCTCAGTTCATTGTGCCCAGTTAAATAAACCTATTGAAAAGAGAAGTGTAAAGTGTTAAAGACAATCAAAGAAAAGAGTTTCATTACTAGTTATTAAATGTAAACTTATGGAAAAGAATTTGTATTTCTTGGTTGACAGATAACCAATTGCAGACAGATAGATAGAGTATCCTAAGTGAATAATTGCTTTAGATCCTCTTACTTCTTAAAAATTTCCTAGCACTTAGCCACCATGGAAGATTGATGAATAGTCTCAGTGTAAATCTGATTGGACCCTGCAGAGCAATTCTGGTTTGTCCTCTATCCAGGAATCTCTACTTCTAAAAGCAGAAAAAGTGGCTATAAAAATCCATATGGATAGATAAATACAAAGTAAATAGCTACATCAAGACACAAAGGAAAAAAAAGAGAAATTAAAAATTTATTCAGGAAATGACTGCTAGAATGCTTTTATAATGCGTTTCCAATGACTGTCTAAGTGGCTGTTCAGCGTTTTTTTATTTTTTATTTTCATTAAATAATAAAAATATTAAAAAATAATAACTGCGAAAAATCTGAGACTTTCTAGTTCCACTGAATTGTTTTGCCACAAGATTTAGCTTTAAAAATTTTTGCCCGGAGAGTTTGAATTAGAATTTGCTTAATTCCAACCAATGTTCTAGCTATATAGTTATTACTCCAAGCCAGTCTCTGCTCAAGCAGTGACAAACTACCTGTGGGAATATTTCAGGAAACATGAGTCCCAGCCAGCTGTAACTGCAGCAGGTAAATTGTTGGTTCATTGAAATAGTCTACCTTTATTTATTTATCCCTAATTATAACACAAGGATTTTTGAAAATGAAATTATAGCTGTTATCTGCAAGGCCAACCACTCCCAGCAGAATATGTTCAGATTGTGTAGAAAAAGTTTATTCAAAATAATACTCTTAATACTCTGTCTCTCAAAATTAACCTTCATCTGTGCATTGGCAATAAAATGTTACACAGAATGGTAATCTAAGAACTACAAAAGGGAAAACAAATCCCTGGAAAAGGAAATGTTTGGACTTCTACCTTTGAAATAAATCATCCAGACAGGAGAAAGGCTTTTGAATGAAAGCTTAATGGACATTATATTAAATGAATTCTTGCCATATACAACCTCAGAGATGAAAGCTTTATTTGAATAATTTTATTAAATTTAAAAGATGCCATTGTAACATTTTAACTTGGTAAAAGTAGGCTTTTACAGTGCTTAATACATGTAAAATGAATTGGGTCTTCAACATCTGGCCTGAAATATTTACAGAATTCCCCTATTAAATTTTAATATTGTGCTTTGGAGTATTCTACACAGTGTAATCAAAAATTCTGCTATATTTTGTTTCATTTGTACTTCAGATCTCTATAGAGAGCTTTCAGATCTCTTTACAGGTCTTTATGTAGAAAATAAGAAAAAATATCTTACTGAGCTTTATATAAACAAATTGCACTGCAAAGCTCTTGTTGCACATAAATAAAGGATACTTCATCTGCTGTGACAGACATTTAAGTTACAGGAAGAATATAAAAGAAAAATATAAAATAACTAGTAATAACTATAGAACACTTTGAAAAATGTATGATTCAAAATTTTCTATCCAATTTTTCTTTCCAAATGTGCATACGTGTTTTGTTCTTGGTTCTACTGTTGTTTTTTGTTTGTTTGTTTGTTTGTTTCAAGATGTTTTTATTTTATTTTTTGTTGTTGTTGTTTAGCAACAATATAACAATGGTAACTGGAATCAATCAATCCTGTAATCAGAACAATATTTTTTTTCTTGTGGTTGTTGTGCATAACTGCATAATAAATAATACTGTCAGTTGTCATTTTTTATTATGATTTTAAGTTGGAACCACTAGTCTTTGAAATAAAGATGATAATGAGAGTGAGAGCCGACATTTTTGTCTCTCTGTTTCATGAAATAATTTTCCACTAAAAAGTGAATTTGCTGAAACTGAAGTACCTCATGACATTACAGTTTAGGGAAGAAAATCTTCTTGATTACAAGGCAAAAAAATACTATCACAACCCAAGAAAGAACTGAAACACAGAAGAGTTAGTAATTTGATGTGTAGAGCCCTATTTGAGCTGTTAGAGGCTTGAATTTTCTTAAGCGGACTATTTAACCCATGCTTTGTCTTTTGTATGCATAACTACTGAAAGAAACTAAGAAACAAGAAAAATCTGCAGTCAAAGAATTAGAGGGAAAAGAGTTAGAAAATAAAAACTAAATTCCTTATACAGACCTTAAAGTTACTCATGGAATTAGAAAATAGATTTAAAGAGCAGATTTCTATAATTTTTTGTAATTGTTACTGTTTTTTCTTTTAGAATTCTACATGTTCCTTTCGGTTAGTAATAAAAATAGCATTTCATTAAACAGGGCCTGTTTAGCTGATACCATTTTAACTCTACTTCAGAACAAATTAAATCAAGACCATGAACTACTTACTGGATTTCAGTAACACTGTTGTTAGGCAAAAATTGGAAAAGGATGAATAAATTATTACTTTAAGACATGATTATGCCCATAAGTTCCATAAATCTGTAGCATTTCCACTGTCATGAACATTGGCTTAATATCCAATTAGTTCCTACCACTGCTAATGACTAGATGCCAAAGAAATTATATTTCTCCACTGTTGCGATGATTACAGACTGTGCTTTAACAATGAACAAACAAACAAAAGAAATTTTAATCTCCACAGATCTGAAGCTGTTGTTTAGCTATCCTGTTTTAAACAGTGAGCCTTCTGACGTAGGCAGTGATTTGTTTTATTGGTTGGCTTATCTGTTTCTGCAATGAATTAATTTTGTCCACTGATGGAAAAAAATGAAAAAGAAAAACAAACCCCCAAAAAACAACCCAGCATTGACATGCAACTGAACAAAATTTCTGCTGCAAACTCAATCAACTTATTTTTCAATTTAAAGATAATATTGCTGTAAATTGTTCATCTCTTCCCTTTAGCATTGCATCAACACATATATAGTTGTGGGGTTTTTGGAAATAGAACTGGAAAATGCAAAAGATAAAGAAGAAATCCACAGATTCATATAGCAGGTCATGGCAAAGTGTCAATAAAAAGAGAAAGAAAACCTTTTCTTTATTACCTTGTATCTGGACATGAGCTGGAGTGCATAAATGGAGTTAAGATATATATACACACACATAATTATTTTTTTAGCTGGAATTACCTTATACAGCTTTCAATTAAATTGATGGTTTACATCTATAGTTTGAGGCTTTAATTTCCTATCAGTATCTTCCCGGGTGTCCTTAGTATTGCTAAATATTTTTACATTGGTATCATGCTTATAATCAGGTTTGCTGGTGTGGTTGAAGTTATAACTGCATTGAACCATAAACCCATCTTGCTCTTATATCTGATGGGGACTGAAAGCATAACAAGAAAGCTCCAGTTAGATTAGATATGCTCAACAGAAGACCTAAAGGTTGAATGATATCCGCTAGGGCAATGTGCCCAGGCTGATAACCTCTTGTAGCTTACTTTCTTTTACAAGGCCTTTGAGGAATAAATGGCAGGTCACAGAAACTGTTCTGATGTTTACAGTATTCTAACATCCACTGCCTTTCCTCAAGGCCTAGTAATCCTCCCTGGTCACCCCATGGTAATAACCTTAGTAACTTCACTGAACATGCCATATGCAATAACTCTTCTGCCTCCTTCAGGCATCTGCAATAATGCTTATAGTTAGTATAATTGACATTTGCATGCAAAAATAATCTAGAGCTTCAAGAATGTGCGGAAACATGCATGAGCGTGTCATTGATGTAAAGATGAAGAGATTGGTGCTCTTCATTTAGCCTGTGACTGAAAGGCTCCTTTGAACAAGCAGCTGTATTCTACCCCCCTCTCCATCAGAAGAGTTGTCTTCTGAATGCCATATTTCAAGATATTTTCCTTTAGTTTAATGAACAATACGCAATCCTTATTATTGACACTATTTTAAAAACCATGATATTTCAAAACCTCAAATTTAGCTAGTACCAATAAACTTCCCATTAAAAGGATACTGCGTTTTTACTTCTACTATAGAGAATCATAGACTCCCTAGGCTGGAAATGACTTTTGACATCATCCAGTCCAACAATACTTGTCCACTACTAGATCATATCCCTAAGCACTTCTACATATCTCTTAAATACCTCTAGGGACGGTGACTCAATCATTTCCCTGGGCAGCCTTTTCCAGTGCTTGATGACCCTTTCAGTGAAGAAATTTTTCCTAATGTCCAATCTGAACCTCCCATGGTGCAGCTTGAGGCCATTCCTTCTCATCCTATCAGCTATCACTTGGGTAAAGAGACCAACACCCCCCTCTCTACAACCTCCTTTCCGGTAGTTGTAGACAGTAATAGGGTTTCCCCTCAGCCTTCTCTTTTCTAGGTTAAACAACCCCAGTTCCCTCAGCCACTCCCTGTAAGGTTTGTTCTCCAGCCCCTTCACCAGCTTTGTTGCCCTTCTCTGGACATGCTCCAGGACCTCAATATCTTTCTTGTATTGAGGAGTACAAAACCAAACACAGTATTCAAGGTGTAGCCTTACCGGTGCTGAGTACAGGGGCAGAATCACTTCTGTGGTCCCACTGGCCACCCTGTTTCTGATACAAGCCAAGGTGTTGTTGGCCCTCTCAACCACCTGGATACACTCTTGGCTCAGGTTCAGTTGGCTGTCAACCAACAACCCCACATCCTTCTCTGAAAGACAGCTTTCAAGTCACTCTTCTGCAAGCCTGTAGGGCTGCACAGGGTTATTGTGTCCCAAGTGCAGGACTCTGCAGTTGGCCTTGTTAAAACTCATCCCACTGGCCTCAGCTCATGATCCAGCCTGTTCAGATGCCTTTGCAGAGCCTCCCTACCCTCAAGCAGATCAACACTTCTTCCGAGCTTAATGTCATCTGCAAACTTACTAAAGGTGCACTCAATGCCTTCATCCAGGTCATTGATAAACACATTGAAGAGAAATGGACCCAGCACTGAGTCCTGAGGGACACCATTTGTTGTTTTTCATCACCCTAAAAAGAAGTTTCAGTCTCCTCTGTATATATTTACTCCTAATACTTTTCTCTGATTCTTTTGCATGTTGGCGACTCGCTCAGTTGCTGTGTAAGTGAATACAAGAATATACAGATGCCTGACTGTGATTTAAAATTATTCAATTTACCTCAAACTTTGTCCCTGTAATGATCAAACCAACATTCCCCTTCACGTGATTACTTCAGACCAACATATGAATAGGACTTGCCTGCTGTGATGTGGTTCCCTAAGGTTTAAAATAATCCACTGAAGATTTCTGTCTTACAAAGAGCCTTTGACTTTGCATCATTCTCAGCAAAGACATAGTTTTGTGGCAGTAGGTCACAGGGTTTCCAGACTTCCATATTTCCATGACAAAGCAGTGAAAAGCTTACTGCCACAATGCCTGTTTTTACCCTTAAAACCATTGTTTCCTCCTTGTGCAAAATATCTCGGAGGAGTCAGATCTGCTACCCAGCGAAGTATGCAAAGGAAAGACTTCACAAGAACGGTTTCAAAGACCTCTTAAACCAATAAGAAGTTGGAATTCTGTATACTGCCTTCACATTGTCAGCTATGAGGGTTGTAGGTCTAAAGTTTTTGAACTATTTTGTAAATTGCCATATCCCTATCCTGTATAAACACTTCATTAGTGATCCATGTTTAAACTAATTATTATTATTATTTCATTATTATTTTTATACATCTCATATGGCTATCAGACCAACTGTATAAGCTTTTACGTGAAGTTTAACTTTTACATGTTTAATAAAAGTTATATTGTGATTTTTTTTTTTAAAGATAAGCACTGAACAGAACAGAAATTTGTCCATTTTTCTCCCCTATGGCTGCCAGAACAGTATTTCAGCCTTTTCTTCAAGTAGTAGCTAAGTCTTGATGTGAATCTTCTTCTCAAGAATTGAAGAAGATAGGGAAGAAGGGGGAAGGTCAGAACATTTGGAGTTATGGTGTTGTCTTCCCAAGCAGCTGCTAGGTGTAATAGAGCCCTCCTTTCCTGGAGATATGTGAACACCTGTCTTCCAATGGGAAGGAATGAATACATTCCTATTTTGCTTTGTTTGCATGTACAGCTTTTGCTTTGCCTGTTAAACAGTTTTTATTTCAACTCATTAGTTTTCTTACTTTTGCTCTTCCAATTCTCTCCGCCATCTCACTCAGGGGGTGGAGCAAACAAGTGGCTATGTGTGGTGATTAGCTTCCAGTTGGTGTTAAACCACGACAAAACATTATCTACTGAATATGGTGTTTAAATTCAAAAAATAAATTAGTAATATTTGCTTTAATTCTAATATAACTTCAAGGAGCTCTGAAGATAAAGAACTCAGTTTCGTTAAGTGATAGATTATGTAACATATTTAAGAATACTCACTGTTTATATAAAATTATTAAAAAATAACAGAACATTATATGCATTCACTGAGTTTGATGTGGGGTAGGGAAAGAGAAATATGGTAAAGTATGAATCATTACATGCAAGCAAGGTCACATTTTATTCAGGTATGTATTAATCCTTGGGTATTACACAAATATTCCAAAATATTCTAATACAGCTGTCTTATAATAGTTGCAAGAGAGCTGGACTGCAAAATTAAGTCTTCAGCTTAACAAAATTATATAAATAAAATCTGTCCCCGTCATGAACAATTGCACACTTCTTTGTAAAGAAGTACATGATATTGTGTGCCGTAATTTTACATAATATATTTGAATATGTTGTATATACACTACTTAATGAATGCAAATAATCACTTCCATGCAAATCCCATATCTCATCAGACTGGACATATTCTTAAGAAGACACAAGTCTGGAACACCAGCAATCAGAAGATAAGATTTACGATCTTTCTTCACTTATTATTTTTTTCTTAAGATCTATTAGAGCACCTGTTTCTCCCATTTCACTCATGAGATACTCAGGATGATTGTGTAGCAGATAAAAAGCACTTAATTATGTATTCCCACAGACAATTTTTCAATGAGCTTTCAAAAGACATTGCCCTTCCACTTTCATAAAGGATATTTACAAGCTAAGTATTTAGCTTAGGTGTTAGGAAACTCCCGTTGCAAACCTGTTAGTACTTGTTCTAATGGAAAATCAGGCTTCAATAGTTCGTGTGAGTTGGTGCCTGTTTAGACCAATGGTATTAAAAAGGTGGAGTTGGGATGGGAGAGAAGGGCATTGAAGAATTTAACTTAACAATATCACATTTCTTTCCAGGTTCAATATCAACAGCTTTTCATCCTTGTGTTCCTTATGTAACGCTACCTTGATTTTCATTTCTCCTCATTGTCATATCACACGTGACAGTGCCCAAAAAACAGCACTTGCAGCAACTCAGCTGTCAAGCTTATCACTCTTTTTATGAATCTATCACAACAAGTAAAAAATAAATATTTTACCTATTTTTTTACCTATTCTACCATTTTGCTGAATACTCAAATATTATTTTTTTACCAATAAATAACTGTTGCCCATTCTGTTGGACAGATGTGACATAAAGGAAATCAGAAAAGAGAAAAGCAGGCTATAGTTGTTTTATAGGAAATCATAGAGTTGAATACAAAGAGGCAAAATGTTTAATGGAGAACAAGTTTTTTAAGTGTTTCCTACTGTAATGTTCCAAATTACTTTTATACGGGTATAAATGTACATATATTAAGTTACCTGAGTTATTCCTAGTTAACCATTGAATTGTTCAGAATTCTTTTCTTCTTCCTGCTTGCCCCACAATTACCCGTCTAACTGGTACATATCACAGTTTATCCTTAATAAAACCAATTTGAGGTTGGTTTTTTTTTTTTCCTGAAGATCATTAAGCAAGAAAAGTGGGTTTTGCATTCAGCAGGAGCTCTTGAAACATAATTACAGAACCCTCCACAAATGAAGCCATCAAGTTAGAAAACTACAAGTGATCTCAAAAATCAAAGATAATAGTATATTTCAATTATACTGGTCTGGATATTTCTTTAATCATTTATATCCTTGAAATCACTTAAGTCTTTTTGAGTTTTAAAGTAGACTGTGCTATTTGCAATGAATGAGAGGGAAATGATGATGACATTTACAGAAACCTTGCATTCATTCATAGGAATTATTATTAACATAAGTAAGAAGCAAAATAATTTACCCTCCCCTCCAAGTAACTTAAAATTATTCCTTTGATTTTTTTATAAATTTCAGGGTGTGTGTTGTTACTGAAAGCTGGAATTGTCCGGATGAGGCTCTTTGGTCCTCAAGAAATGTGCAGAGTATAAATTACCGTGAGTCTCTCTGTTTAGTTCTGTCCCAAAAGTAGATTTCCCTGCCCTTTTAAACAAAACCCCCATTGTGACAACCATGAAATTTAAGTTATAATTATAAAATTCAAGTTTGTTCTACAGTTATTATTTTGGTATAGTTGGGTACAGCAGATGTGTCCATGCCTGTGTTGATGCCCATTGCACTTAAGCCATCAGTTCCCTGAGAGGTCAAGACACTCCCCAACCAGTATCTCATAGGTGAGAAAACAGGCTGATTTGAGACAATCAATTACCTTCAGGTAAGGTGATTAACAGGGTTGGCATCTTATTAGTTCTGACAGCAGTGGTCCAGGCAAGAATTTAGGACAGTCCATGAGATTCCTCTAGTTAACTTTTACTGTGCATAGACCGCCTAGTAGGCACTACATGTAAATTGATGATCGATTCACTTTCTGGACAGAGAATCTGGCCATATAAGGGACTCACTAAGATAAGTACTGCTATAGATGAAGAAACAGATCAAACTGAACATATGTAGTTTTGAATAGTCTCCAGAGGCTGTTCCCACAGCTGCAGAAATGGTTGTGGAGGACAGTCTTTTGCATATAGTTAAGATGGCTGATAGGTTTTCTGCACGTGGTTCAAGATAAGCCAAAGCAATGGTCATGCATATGCTCGAGTGATCACGTGGGACCATACAGAAGCTGGACTACAAAAATATAGCAGAACAGTTTGGGTAATCTCACCTGATGTGGCCATTTGTATTCAACTGCAAAGTCCCTCAACAGAGACTTGTGTCAGCATATGGACAGCAGCTGACTATCCTGTCCGAGAGATTCAATTCCCAATGTGAGAAGTACCTTTTGCAAAAGATTTGACAATTTATTTTTCTCTTAAATGTTCTGACCAGGAACATCTATGCAACACTCCCTATGTTGTTAAAAAAAAACAACATAAAAAAATAATAAATCTTGCTCCTGTGATATCCTGATGACTGTTCAAAGTCATGGTTCTTTGTTGCCCCTGCTATTCATAGTTTCTGTACTGGTGATATATTAGTACTATATAAGACCTTTAATCTTGTTAAAAATCAGAGCACAACTACACAGGATGCATAGCTGTAATTCAAGTCACCTTGGAGATAACATCTTGTCCTATGTTGTCTTATAAAAATTTCCATGGGATGTATTTTCTAACTCCTTAAATCTTGAGACAGGGTTACAGAAGACTAAAAGATATCTGTAGCCTTAGTGGCTCTCCCCATAAGTTCATGGGTGTAGCGATTAAGGCACAGATCCCATCAATGAGGCAACAAGCGAGATCAACTTTACTGAGAGGATGCAAACCTTATATAGAGCTTCTGTATCCAGTAACAGCTATACCAGTGAATTTCCACCCATGAGAATCCCGCAGTACAACAATGTGCAACCCCCTGTTTTCCACAGATGTGCCCCTTACCTTCATGTTTTCCATCTAGTGCATTCTTTAGTTATTAACTCATGGGTCTTAATAAAGATTCCAAGGTCTTAACAAGCTAGTAAGCATGAGAACATCGGCTGTTTGTTCTGCGCTTGCTGCTAATATTGCGGGTACACCAAGGCATCGGCCGCTTGCCCCGGCATACATGCAATACTGGAACCGTTTATGCTCGCACATGGGTTGATTACACACTGGGCTAAATGAAGGGAAAATGGCACCAAATACCTGGTCAAAAAATGAATTTATTTGTACAAGCATAATTAGGGATAATATTGGCATTGTCTTGCTAAATCTGTGTTAAGGGAAAAGAAAGAATGGGATGAAAGCAAGAGAGAGAGAGAGAGCGCAAGAGAGCAAAGTGCAAGGACACCACCTGGGCTCTGGTCCTCTTCTTCTTTCTCCCAGGATCATGAGTACACTGCTGCAAATGGCCCCTCTTCCAGAGTATTATTTACAGTTTTTAGTGGTCCTGCACAGTGCTGCTTCTAGGAAAATTCCAGAACTGAGTCTGGGGGGGCCTAGGGGAAATCTTGGATCTGAGGTGAGTCCAAAGTATTGTTCTGCCCCTGCTCACCCTGCTGGGAAGACTGCAGCATGATCTCTTTGGGCAGCAAGTACATCTGGCTTGCTTGCTAAAGAAAGATAAGGCTGCAGGACCGTGCTTTTGTTAGTCTCAACTGTGATTTAAGGCAGCAGAAAGAATTAGTCTCTTACAATCTCTTCATCATCTAATTAGTTATCCATTTCTTTATAAGACTTAGACAGCATTGTGTGCCAAGATATTATAGGGAACACTGGAACACAGTCTATCCATAAAATTACCAAACAATGGCTTCCGATGGAATAATATTCTTTATCTTCATGATATGATTCTTTAGTTTTAGTGACATATTTTTACAGGTTTGTCAAAATATTTTTTAAAACTTTCAGAGTTTCATACAAAGCAAATGTTGTCATCTTTGTATTTCATAATTCATAATATGTATGGTTTATAGTAGTACAACTACACCTGTTGTAACTAGTACTTATTTTTTAAATAGCATGTGTATTTTATGAAAAAGTTATGTGCCCTTCAATTTGGCAGGATTATACAAGAATTCTTTAATAATCTTAGATTTTTGTAGCAGGCTAGTAAGAGTGAGACAGAAATACCGTTGTTACTAATTGCTTGCTAGCCTGGGTTTCATTTGGTGTTGAGTTGCTCTCTATTTTCCCTCCAAAAGCTTACTTTTGAGACACTTAACTCTGACCTTTGTACTTATCCTATTTTTTAACAAAAAGCTAAATCAGGGAAAACATGCATCACTCCCGACTCAATTAGACTTTAGTGAGAAATAATAGAAGATAATTTTTTCAAGCAGAAACCATTAACATTTGGAACTAAAAAACAGCGTATATGCAAAGTGTCTTTCACAAATGTCAAAATTGAAATTGATATCTGTCTATTTTTCTATGACAGATCCACTCGTTGTAGCTCAAAATGCTAAGATAGGTGCTAGATTTTGTGACAACTTTTCCCATGAAAACCATGAAATTTACAAAATTCATGACAACTTTTTCCCCCTTTATGGGGAAAACTGACATAGTCACATCAGTCTGTGTGTGAGAGTGTTTGTTTAGCACTATTATTTCTCTTATGAACCATTGTTATGTACAGAATTTACTATAAGTAAATTAATAATATGAAAATATTCAAAATGGTTTTGATTTCCATAGTAATTGACAAAAAATTATTGTTGAAATCTTCTGATGGAGACAAAAACTCGTCAAATGGATCTGGGCTCAGGCTGAAAGACATTTGATAGGACTCAATATTCCAGTTCTCAAAAGAGTGAATAAAACCATTCTTTAGTATTTGTTATCCCAAACACAGTTAGTTGTGTCAGCATGTCTGATAAGGACATGGTTAGAAAGCAGTTAAGACTTTTAGATGTAAAAGCAGATGCCATGTGTAAATATGGATGCTTTTCAGGAGGAAGGTTTTTCTGAGTATGAACACATGAGTAATTCAACGAATTTGTTGACATAAAGAGAGACAGCCAAAGAAACCTTTTCTTTTCTTTTACAGTTTATAAGTTGATGATAGACCTCACTGGAATTACAGATGAAGATTTTCATAACTGAACTGAAGATAGAATATTCTGCTAGGAAAAAAATGTCAGACTCCTCTAAGGAAATAGCAGCTTATATTGTGTGCTATCCGCTGCCACTTCTGATGCCTAGAGAGTTTAGGACAGACTCTTTTTCTTTATCAGGTAAAGGCAATTAAAAATTATTTTAATTTGTTTCTGTTTCTTGCTGTGAACTCCTGGTGAGCTGAGCTGCTCACATGCTAGGCTGGGAGTTGCTTCTGCTGCTCTGTGCATTTTGAAATTAGCCTTCTGTCTTCCAATATATTGAGGGGTTTTCAGCTTGTGCCTCCTAATGGGCCGCACAGCAGCAAGCCGAATTCAGAAACAAAGAGCAGCACTGGATTCCCCTGCTAGCAACAACCCTCATAAGGAAACACCATCACTTTTTGCTGTGACCTTCACCACCCTTCGACACTGCCTCTTAATCAGATCTGAAGATGTAAATTCTGCATGTTTTCCAGCTAAATCTATGTATCAGATGGATAGTCATATGTGCCCAAGTGCTTTAGCAAAGATATATTTTAAATCCTAGGCATATCTGAATATTTCTATATAGGTCAGCTTTATTTTTGTTTTATAAAACCATGAATTTAACACAATTTCTAACATCAGATAAGATACAACATACTTAGAGCAAAACACAGAAATTATTTATAAACAAGCATCATTTTGCATAGGGCATGATGATAATGTTTTGTTGTTTTAAACACCCATGAAACTAAAACATAACAAAAGAACACCTCATGTAGCTTTGATGGCAGAATGAATTCAGCTAGATAGCACAGCTCATTTAAACCACATAATAGCTGACAGTGTGCCTTTTGGTATTTTTTTTCTTTTTGTGAAGCACATTTTGATCATTTTACTTTGAAAATTGCATCCTTGAGCAATTTTAAAATCTATTTTTCAGTGCTTAGTTTTTCTGTTAATAATCTCACTAAGGACGTCCCTCTAACTAGGTTTTTGTAAGATCTTAACAACACAGTAAAAGTAACATTTTTATCATGCTAACATTTTTAGTATTGAAAAACACACATTAATTTGGAATGAGGTTTAACCAGAATACTTGGCATTTGACAGGGTTGGTGATGTTTTTGAAAAAGAGCAAAGTTCCATAGTAGCAAAGAGTTTTGGTGCATATTCAGATTCCTGGATTTTCTGCATTATTAATTTTTCCTTAGGGAGACAGTTCTTCTGGAAAGCCAAGTGTTACTACCTTTATTTATGAGATAGTCCACTTGGACACTTTCAAACCATTTTGTTAGTATATGAATTACATCTCATGCAGTACATTTATAATTATATGTTCTGTTATCAGCAAAATACAAGTCCACCTACCTGGTATGTGCTGAGTTTTTAGACACACGTGATAAGGCAGGCATAGAAATTTCTTGTAGCAAAACACCACACAACTACAAGATAATCAGTCAAAAATGCTCAGTTCTAACACATACATCACTGCTATTCTCCAGAACAAAAAAAAAAAGATTTAGAGATTTAAAGGAGGCACACACACAGAGAGATGCGCAATGCATATATGCAGGATTTGCAGACTCTATATAAACCCTCTATCCTCTATGTCAGCTTTGTGTTACAGAATTGTCTTTCCCACAGAAAACTGAAAATTTGGGGGTTCTTTTCTCATTTTTTTTCATTTATAAGATGTACGTCATCTGCATTTGATACTGCAGTAGCATATGGAATAAAGAAATACAGATATAATTCCTTGCAGAAGGTCATATATAAGCTAGTAAGTGAACCATGAGGAAAATGGTTAGTGGGTTTTTTGTGAATGGAAATATAAAGAACATATATTTTATGTAACATAGCATGCTATAAGTATACATAAAAGATTATATTGTATTTTATAGAACAGTACCTTGCAATTTTGTCAATTTTTCAGGCTAAGATATAAATAAACACCTATGAAATTTGATTCAGTACTAATAAAACTAATTATGACATCAGAATTATTATTTTATGCCCTCTAAAAATTCAAAGATAACAACTAAGTATAATGAACTATTAGTTATGTATCATATTATTATTACTGTTAGTTATAGTTGTTATTTTAGACTTTACAAGTATCAATTAAGACAAATTTTGCTAAACAGGTGTTGAAATAAAAATAAACTGCGTGGGAAGAATATTTTTTTTTAAGATGACATAGTTGACTAATGGAAAAGCTTGTAGAGGACCTGCAAACACGATCTCTGAGCACCAGTTTATGTGTAAAAATTTGCAATGGAAATCTTATTCAAAAGAAAAAAGATCTTACAGGGTTTACCTCCTGAGTGCTGTGGGCTCATTGGTTATTCATAGATGATTGTATCAATAATGTCATTAGTATTTTTATTTCCCTGAATTATTTGATGCATCTTCTGTGGAATCATTGTATGCAACAAGTAGATAATTCTCATTCCCAATCCTCTCTTTCAGATTTTATCCCTGAGGAAATAGAATGGACTTTTCTTTCTTTGGAGGACACAGTGAAGTAAACACCTTTTCTATCACAGTATGTCAAAACCTCTTAAATACTCTAGAAGAATTTGTAATAAGGGACATGCTTGCATTTATTTGAATCGTATTCTCAAATAGAGTTCGAAAAACAGGGGAAAGAGGTGAAGGAATGAGAAGGTTGTTAAAATTCTTCCACCAGCTTTCCGAACTGTTTCTAGTTTAGCCTCCCATCTCTCCCCACATTGTTCCTCTGCTCCTTCCACTCCTTGATTATGCTTGGACATATAAAAATGTATATGACTGGTTTGAGAGAGGTTTCCCCCTAGAATATTTTTGCCACTTATTAGTATAGAATCTATGAAAACAGACACTGGTTAGCTATGTCATTAAATCTGTTAATTTTATAAGTATTATGACCTGTTAATACTGTATTTTATTTGTGGTAATAACTCAATTATCTCCTTTTGGAAAGGGCTGATCTTTATTCAGTAAGAATGGTTTTGCTAAAATGCAAAGGGTCCGAAAACCCCCAAAATAGTGTGGTCCTATGTAAATGTTCATTCTAAGGATAATGCTTGTTAAAGTTTCAGATGTGGTGTCATAAGGGAAATCATGACATAACTGAGCTACCAGGCACTTTACTGTAAGTAATACTAGGAAAATTTCCTCCTAGAGCAGACTGAATTTTGACCAGGAGCTGCTGTTTCATTCTTTCCATTTAATGTCTAATTTCCTTAGTGACAGATGTTGCTCCATGAAGATTGTCATGCTCATATTCTTGTTACCCAGGGAACCAGGAGGTTTTCTTTTCCCCGCCAAAATACATCTCTTATTCCCAATGAACTCTGCCAAATTTATCTATTTACAGATATTTCAACCTAGCATCACATTCCTCAAAGTTTTTATATCACATTTTGAAGAAGGCGTACTGAATATTCTTTGATAGTTTTTTCTCATTGCAGTATATGTTTCTAATATAGAAGTGGAAAAGCTGTACTGTTTTGTGTGCTCCCAGTGCTTAACGTGAACATTAACAAAATCTAAATAATAAATGTTATCTTCCCCAGCTTGAGTACATAGGAAAATACACATAACTGTGTAAGACATTCTCATATCTTGTACAGGTAGAGAAGAAAAATAGTTGTAATACATTTAAGGCTGAGTCTGTTAAATGTGGATGCTAAATATAAAGTATATGTATATATCTGTATAAATGTATGTGTATACATATACATTCAGTCAAGACTTTGTTACTGTAGTACTGTAAGAGTCCAATCAAAGAAGGAGTTTTATATCCAGTTATAATATCAAAATTCCAGATTAAATTCCAGATTTATACCGACAGCTATCAATGATAATATTCTTACATTTTTCATAGAAGAAAACTTATTAATATTTGTCCTCTTTATTTCATAGAATCATAGAATCATAGAATAACCAGGTTGGAAGAGACCCACTGGATCATCGAGTCCAACCATTCCAATCAAACACTAAACCATTCTCCTTAGCACCTCATCCACCTGTGCCTTAAAGACCTCCAGGGAAGGGGACTCAACCACCTCCCTGGGCAGCCTGTTCCAGTGCCCAATGACCCTTTCTGTGAAAAATTTTTTCCTAACGTCTAGCCTAAACCTCCCCTGGCGGAGCTTGAGGCCATTCCCTCTTGTCCTGTCCCCTGTCACTTGGGAGAAGAGGCCAGCACCCTCCTCTCTACAACCTCCTTTCAGGTAGTTATAGAGAGCAATGAGGTCACCCCTCAGCCTCCTCTTCTCCAGGCTAAACAACCCCTGTTCTCTCAGCCGATCCTCATAAGAGCTGCTCTCCAGCCCCTTCACCAGCTTTGTTGCTCTTCTCTGGACTCGCTCCAGAGCCTCAACATCCTTCTTGTGGTAAGGGGCCCAGAACTGAACACAGTATTCATGGTGCGGTCTCACCAGCGCCGAGTACAGAGGGAGAATAACCTCCCTGGACCTGCTGGTCACACCATTTCTGATACAAGCCAAGATGCCATTGGCCTTCTTAGCCACCTGGGCACACTGCAGGCTCATGTTCAGTAGGCTGTCAACCAACACCCCCAGGTCCCTGTCCTCCAGGCAGCTTTCTAGACAGACTTCTCCTAGTCTGTAGCACTGCATAGGGTTGTTGTGCCCCAAGTGCAGGACCCGGCATTTGGCCTTGTTAAACCTCATGGCATTGGACTCTGCTCAGCGGTCCAGCCTGTTCAGATCCCTTTGCAGAGCCTCCCTACCCTCCAGCAGATCGACACTTCCACCCAGCTTAGTGTCGTCTGCAAACTTGCTAAAAGTGCACTCGATGCCTTCACCCAGGTCATTGATAAAGACATTGAACAGGGCTGGACCCAGCACTGAGCCCTGGGGAACCCCACTTGTCACTGGCCTCCAGCTGGATTTCACACCATTTACCACCACTCTCTGGGCCCGGCCATCCAACCAGTTTTCCAGCCAGGAGAGTGTGCGCCTGTCCAGGCCAGAGGCTGACAGTTTCTCAAGCAGAATGCTGTGAGAAACTGTGTCAAAGGCTTTACTGAAATCCAGGAAGACCACATCCACAGCCTTTCCCTCATCCAGTAGTTGAGTGACTTTGTCATAGAAGGCGATCACGTTAGTTTGGTAAGACCTGCCTTTTGTGAACCCTTTTTTCTTGTGCTACATACCCTTGTGAAGCCACTGTGGGTCTGACAATAGGCAGTGTCAGCCCTGCCCCAGCAAAAAGTCTGGGGATGTTGCAGTGAGCCACCAGTGACCCCATATCTTTGTGGGAGGAGCATGATGCTGGTGTAGGGGTTCCCTTGGCTTCCTTTTCTTGTATTTTTCTCATTCCAGGTTGCCTTCTCTCCTGTTCTTCCAGGGAAGGAGTGACCACAGCAGCTGTTAGTCCAGCAGGGGCTATCAGTGTCTTCACCCCAGCAGCAGCCATAGAGCTGAATTTCAGACAGGTCAGGAAATAGACACTTGGTTGTGGTGTGCCAAATACACTGCATTATAATTCCTACATGTCTTTTTAAAAACTAGTTGGATAGGTGTCATTATGATTTAAAAAATATTGGGTATCTTTTCAGAATTGGACAATATAGCAGCTCCTTAAGGAAAACTGCATTCTTAGGAAATCTCTGTGTGGTCTTATGTTAGCTCTTATGTTGCTGAGAAAAGAAACACAGGTATAAAGAGGGAAAGAGGACACAAAATGCACAGATATTAAAATTTGTTCTTTCAGGTGAATTGTTTTACAGCATCTTGTAAAAAACTTTCACTCTTGATGCCATTGTTGATCCCTGGAGGTGTTCAGGACAAGGGTGGATGAGACTTTGAGCAACCTGATCTGGTGGGAGGTGTCCCTGCCCATGGCAAGGGCCTTGGAATTGAATGATCTTCACAGTTCCTTACAACCCAAATCATTCTATGATTCCATGAACAACAATAAAAACTGTGTTTTCTGCCAAAAAGGAGCTAAATTAACTCAATTTTTTTGGCTTCATAGAAGAAAAACTCTGTTCTGCATAGTATCCTGTGTCTAGTTAACGTAAGCTTTGAGGCTGCAGAGACTAGCTGGGTTATCAAATACTGCCTGTATAACAGAAAACCTGCATGCGTTCCATAAGTCTTCATTATATTCATCAGCTTCAAATACAAAGCTTTACTAAGTTCTGTCAGAAAAATCTATGTATAATATATACTAATACATTTTCTAATGACTACAGTAAAAAAAAACCCTCAAATCACTCCAATAGTTAAGTGAGGCATAGAGGTCTTATCTGCAGTCAAGTGACTGTCATTTCATCAACCAGATTTTTCATTTCCAGAATATGCTCCTCTTCTTTAAAATTATGTGTGACATGTCCTTGTGACAGCATATGAATATTGATTGTCTGTAACTTTGGTTCCCAACCCAATGTTGCCTCCGTTCAAGTGACTCTTTTCCCAAAAGAAATCTTTCTGCTCTTAAATTCCTATAGAAACCAAGACCTGACTATGTAGACAAGGAGACGTTTGAATTTTCTAGAAAGGCATCTATTTTTCTTCACGGCTTTAGAACTGACCAATACACACAGCCTCAGAATTTCTCTTTTTTTCTGATTTGCTCAAGGCAAAGGAGCACAGATAAAGAGCTCTAAGGAGCAAAATTTTTTGGATGCATTATACAGGAGCTGGATGTTCCTAAATTACCTTACATCAATACATGTTTAGAAAGATGAAATTTCAATTGAAATGTTAGAAAGATTGATAATCACTAATATTGATTGTTGGTGTGTCAACTTTCAAATTTCTAAAAATCAAGTTAATTGTAATTTGACATTCAGAACCAAAATAGAACAGCAGTATAGTTTCAGCTATAAAGTGCCTAATTAATTCTGGGCCCTTACTCTTTGGTCAGTTTTATTAAGTTTTGGAATATCTAAATATATAAAACTTTGAGTTCCATCAAGAATTTTTAGAAGAAAGGCAAATATAAACCTTGACATGTCGTTCTGGTATGCAGTGTTAACTGCCTATGCCCAGTTAGATTGTAACATTAAATAGTGATTATCACTCTTTTGTTCTAAACATTGTTGCCTAAGTTCTAAATAAATGTGTATATCTTGAAAGATAAAGTTTGCAAATAGATTTAAATATAATTAGTGGAACAGTCTTTGTATCAGAAAAAGTAAAATGGTTAATCTTACTAATTACAACCTCTACCCACAAACTATGTTATTAAGTATCACCCTGCAACAATGTCAGTGTTATTAAACAGGAACAAAACTGTACTGAATGCTTAGATAACAAAAAAATAAAACAAGCAAACAAAGCAAGAACACTTACACAAACAAATCTGTCAACTTTTGTATTCCCAGACCAGTAAAATGAATGATAGCAAAGAAGGTAGTTCTCACTTCTGTAACTGCAACAGTGTACATTTAACTTCAAGAAAAAAGCATGTTAAAGAACCAGTGGATTTTTATTTAAAATGATCTGTCACATTGTGTAGTACCATAGGTAACGATAACAGTTCATTCTGACTTTCTGCATACACATTTTGGAGCAAGATTCTTCAGCATAAGCTACTGCCATCATTTGCTTTTTACATCAGTTGTCAGTTTCTGGCAGTAATGCTGTTTCACCAGTAAAGTAGAGTGAACATAAACATCTGCATTTAGTAATTGCAAGGTATTCTTACTTCAAGGCCTTAGAAGGAAATCAATACCATTCCTCCAGAAAATGTAAGCTACTGCCAGCTACGTGTCATTTGTCAGGTGAGTATGAGCATGTCAACACTTAAAACCCGCTAAAATTATTTGCAGGTATTTGCAGGTATTTTTGCAATTAGTGCTGAGCTTATCAGATTACTGTAATGTTAGAAGCAATGTTCTAGAAACTTGCTAGATTTAGCTAGCTTCCTAAGACAGAAGTGTTTTTACTCCGTACTTCATGAAGGAAATGTGTTTTATGCAGGTGAAGATGATATTTCTACAGAACTTGGATGAAGACTGTCAGTAATTTTGCTCAAGGATATCACATTCTACTTTAAGATGAAAGTAAGACATTTTATTGCCCTAGTCCATGTGAGTCAAGAGACTTAGCTAGAAATGGGTTTGCAAAAAAGGGTCGGGATCAACTGACATTATTCACAATGCAAATATGTGTCAACTAGAATTCACTTGCTATTTAGATGAACCATGGAGATCTGGCTCTTCCTTGGAGCAGACTTTCAAGTAGCCAGTCTTCTACATTCTTGTTCTGCAGGTCCAGCTGAACTACTAAAGGGGTCTGATAGTGGTACTTCTAAATTAATTTCATCTGAGTCAGTCTTTGATTTGATGTCTATTTGACCTTTCCAAAACTTACTCTGGCCTTTTTTCCTGTTCTTTTCCAGTCGTGAAATAACGGATATGCTGCTGAGGAAAATCTAGGAATCAGAGATGAAATAGAAACCTACTTGTAGTCAGTGGCTTAACATGACTTTCTATTACTGCTGGACTGGATTTCCAATGGAACAGTTTAATTAAACTGATACATAATAATTCATGAGAAGATATTTTATTTTAAGAAATACTGAATTCCTAGAATATGGAAAAAAGATACTGTCAGGATAGCAAGGAATGGGACACATAAGAGTAAAAAGACATTATAAAGATTGCCATCCCTAATGTTTTCTTTCTTTCCAAATGAAACAAAGAAACAATGAGGGTTTCTCTTAGGACACTGTACACTGTAGAAGAACATATCACAGACAGAGCTGTTCCATGCTCCTTAGAGGAAGAAAAATACAGATCAGCAACAGCAGAGGAAAGGAATTAATTTCAGCTATGGTAAACAAAAGTAAATATGCAAGTTAAATACAAAACAAATCTTTTAGTATATCCTCACAGAAAAGTTTGTTCTCCTTTCCACATTTACCAATAAGACTTTAAATTCTTCTTTTGCAACTTCACCATCATGAAGCTCTGGGCAGTCAAAACGCTCCTAAATGTACAGAGCTCTACCACCACCTCTGCTTCCTTGCTTAACTCTTCTGAAGATATTATAGTCATCTCTTGCAGCACTCCAGTTGTGTGAGTCGTCCCACCATGTTTCCATGATGGCAACTACATCATAGTTTTCCTGCTATGCAATGGGCTCCAACTCTTCCTGTTTGTTGTCCAAGCTGCATGCATTGGTGTAGATGCACTCCAGTTGGTCCGTTGATCCCATCATCTTTTGTGGGGTAAAGCCGTAATTTCTATGTAATAATTCTCAGGTACTTCCATGGTTTCTAACACATCAATAACCCTGGCATCTTTACTGTTGCATGGATCTCCATCCCCTATTTCTACTGAAACAGCAGACAGAAGAACCTTGCTAGTCTACCATCACTCATTAACATACAGCCCATAAGCTTATTTCAAGCAAGCCTGGTTTTACCCTTTTCCCTCTTCAAGTCTAGTTTAAAGCATTTACAATAAGCCCTGGTCTCCTGTGCAACAATCTTTTTCCCGCTTTGAGATGGATGTCTCTTGTCTGTTGCCAGCAGACTGTGTGTTATGTGGACTGACCCATGACCAAAACAAAACCCCAAATTTTGCTGATGATGCAGGCTCTAGGCCAAGTATTTATCTACTGTCTCTTCTTATTCCTTCCTTCTTTATTCCCTGCAACTGGAATAGAATCATAGAAACACAGAATCACCAGGAGGGATAAAGAAGAGCACTACACGTGCTCCTGGTCCCTTAACCAGTCATCCCAAGGCCTTGAAGTCTCTCTTGATTGCCCTTGGACTTCTTGAAATTGTTGCAGTAGCTGTCTACCTGAAAAATAAATAATATTTAATAATCTGAGGGCTGTACTAGAGTAGGAAACTTTCTTTTCACATATTTAATGCAGGCCCCAGGGAGGCAGCAGAAGGGCCTGTCCCACAGAAGGTAGGGTATGATTCCTGTACAATTCTCTCAGACTTGCTGATACTCCTCGACCTACTCACCTCATCCCTGAACTCTATCAGCAAGAAGAGGAGTTCCTTTTCTTGGGCATACCGCCTCACAGGTGAGCTCACCACTGCCATCTCATTACAGGTGTAGAGTAGGGCTCACCTTGCAATCTGACACCTGAATAGCAGTGTGTTCCCAAAGGAGTTCTGTTTGGGAAGCTGCAACAGTCGTGGCAGATGCAGAGCTTAGAGTGGCCATGGTTTTCTGCCAGGTGGATATCATTGCTCTCCGGTTAAGCTGGCAGAGCTTCAGTGCCCTTCCTCCATGCTTCTTTGTGCAAAGTTTTAGAAAAACTAACACACTGCACCCTTGCTGATGTGGGTTTTGCCCACGCTGTCCATGACCCTCCTGTTTGCTAGCAGTCCCTAAGGACTGCTTTTTGTACAATTGGGAGAGCTTGTCTGACATTGCTCCTAGCCCCACCCAGGTCTCTTCTGATGCAGTTGCACAATCCGTGGGGTCCTGGTGGATCTCTCTGCTTCCCTGATGATTCCCTGGTTCAGGACATCTCTCTGTGCACCCTATTAGAGCATTTCTCTGTGGATCACACTGGCACTGGAGCTCTTCATCTCTGTGTCTGAGTTTGGTTACACATAAATCACATTTTATTTAAGGTTTTTTATTCTATATCTCCTTATTTCCAGAAATATTATGTGAACAGGTTCTTGGGTGGTGATCAGTTGTGCCTTTCAGTACTTCAGAATCACAAGAGCTGCGTCATCTGTATCCATTGACTGTATTCAGACTATACGTATTACACATTTATGATACTCTAAAGGAACCTTTCCAAATCCCATTTATTTCTACACTTGTGGCAAGATGTGAATGCCAATGTACTTACTGAACATTTTATGTCAGGGGAAAGAAATCTAATAAATCTTTTTTTTTTTAATTAATCATGTAGATAGCTTACTATGTTTATTTATAGTTGTATTCTGTTGCCTTTCCAAATGAGTTTCTTAGGGGTTTTTCTTTAAAGATACCTTCATGTCACTACAACAACAGTGCACATCATGAGTTAACTAGGTATCTGTATTTACATTAGGGACTCCAAGTCCCTCAGTAGGTTCCTGATTTGTTTCACTATCCTGTTAATATTGCATCACTGCATTTAATATTAGGATGGGGGTTTGTATGTTTTCTGGTGAAAGTCATAAACATCAGAAAGACAGACATACAAAACACTAGGGAACAAGAAAATGAAATCTTTCCTTATACAATGGATGATGAAAAATGGAAAATTACACCATAAGTAAAATATTCCAGTCACACTCCTCCTTGACAGTACAGAGAAAGGCAATTGAATCAGTTTTTCATGTTAAGAGCTATAACTCCTGTTGAAAGATGCACACTATGTTCAGAATTTTAGAATATAGAAACAAATGGACACTGATAATATGCGATCTATACTGTGTTTTCTCGTTGATAGGCTATAGCTGGTTTTGTTGTTAAAAGACATTTAATAAAGTTGTAGGTTACATTTTTAACTAGTAATATTTCATTAAAACCTTGGTTTTGCTTATCCTGTGAACCCTACTTGTAAGCATCACGTATTTGAAAGTCAGTACATGATTGAAATACATTAACATGAATGGCTTCATTAAAAATGAAACATAAAATGTGAAATTCTGGGTCCTGTTAAAATCTGTGTCAGCTTCACTATTGACTTGAACAAATCCTGGAATTTACCTTAGATATAAAAGATGCATGGATCTCTGCCTTGTGATACCTGCTTTGTATATAGGAGTCAGTCTTGGGGAATGACTATGTCATGAAGGACTTTTTCCAATGGAATTTTGTGTCCAGAGCCAGTAGCTGAAGTTTTAATTGTCTGGCTATTGTTTTTTACACTAATATTTCTTTCAAGTCATGTAATACCAGTACAAAACTCTGTTTTTCTCTCCTTAGTAGTTATTAACAGCAAGAAACATCAGAGAAAGCTGAGCCATGACACATTTATGTCAAAATAAACCTCAAAAGCAAGTGGAATTTAGTAAGATGGATAAACACATTCCCAGATCAGAGATCACTGGAAAATCTTAGAAGTTGTGAAGGAATTCCTGCACACCATGGAAATTCATCAGCAATACTCTGGCTGAAAACCACTATACCAGTTGTATGATTGCAATGCATATTAGGATGCCTTGTTCTGAACCATTACTTATCAATGACTGCAGCACAGGGAGCCACTGTTTGTGGAAGCAGAAATACAAATTATATTATGGTTTATTTTTTTTTAACACAGATCCCTTCTGATAACAGTGCATGATGAAGCACAACTCTTTCAGATTCATGGAGAAGTATAATATTGCTCAAACTATGCAGAGACAACAGGTAGCATAGGCATACAGCATCAAATTAATAAAATTGGCTTGCCTTTGCTGAATTAAGTAGGATTCTTAACATTACTTAAAGCAATTTATAGTAGCTTAATAGCTGTAAGTCAATCTGTTCAAGATGCATTTTCTGGGTTTTTTTTTATGAAGAATGCTCCACTAGGATTAAGTCTGGTCAGTTCATTTTCTATTGTTGTCCAACCATGGCTAACTTTAATTAGAGATGTCATTCATACAATAACAAGATCACATGCATTTTAATTCCCAAAATTAAAATTGTGAACTGGATCTACCTTTTGTTACATTTAGTGCAGTGGAAATTAGAAAGATTTATTTTAGAAACTATAAGTTTCCTCTCACTGTGTTTCCCTTGGCTTTGCTGTACATTAGCAAAACATCTCTACAATTATAATACAAATGCCAAATGTTTTTAAAATACAGAAGGGATGAATTTGGCTCTAAGTTCCATAACATTTCAATAGTGTTACAAATAATGGCAGTCTAAAAGAAGTTGATCACATTTCACATAGATAAAATGAGAGAGCTTAAAGTGGAAAATTGCCCTTTTCTGCTTTTGTGTCTAGTACTTTTTGTTTTTCTTTACATAAAGCTTAAGTTTTTAAAAAGACCACACTCACTGAAGACTCTAAGAGCCCTGTCGGCATGCATATCTAAAGATCAGGCCCTTGTGGTGTGCTGTGTGAGATTTTACACTACTGGGACAACTATTCTAAAGAGCTATGAAAATATAAATCAATAATTAAATCCACCTAAGACTTTACTCCTTAAAAAATAAAATAGATTAGAAAAACCCCATACCTTTATTTACGACTTCAGATCCATTAGATTAATCCATGTAGAACTTCTTTAAACTCATATTACTTGCTCCTCGGGAGCTTTTACTGCTTTATACATCAATATGAAGAAATGCTTTGGCCCACCAGCCAGGTAAAGCTCCTCTGAAACCATTGCAATCTATTCCACCAAATCAAGAAGATCTTAAATCTCTTGGTTATATGTCTTCTGAGAATACACAGAATGGTGAAGGGTTTGAATTTTTTATGAAATCTTTACTGTAAAAAAACAGTCAAGGTTTATTTTCAAAACCTTTCTAAATGAAGTAAACTATCTAAATAGTAAACTATTATTCCTTCCCTCTCACAAACATGTATAAGCATTTACCCACAGTGCAAACCCCAGACACTACAGTTTAGCTCCATCCAGTTATGCCAACAGTTTCCAATAGAAAACTTCTGTTAGAGGAGTGGAATCACGTGATATTGCAGAGTTTATGCTCTACAATGCTCTGTTTTCCTGTTCTTTCTCTGTGGAAAATAACTCCCTTAGTATTATATATTCTATTTTCTAACTTTCTGGATGGTTCCTTGTCTAAGTTCAAGATTTAACATGCAACTTGGAAAGAAAAAACAAGAGAAATAAAAGATAAACGCCACTCTGTCTTACTGCAATTTGCTGCAGCTGTTCTGGTATATTTACATCATTCTTTTTAGCATAGAAATTTGCAAAAATACCTATTTCTTCTTCTCTATAGAAATGTACAAGTGTGCAGAAGTACAACGTATATTTGGAATAACTGGATCTGATGACTTTTAACTATTTCTTACAGAAAATTAATTTCATTGTGACTGCTAGAGTTAATGTATTTTTGGCTTTTTAATATAAAATAATTTTATCTGATCCTCCACAAAGAAAAAAGTGTATTGTCAGTTAAAGTCTTATTTTATTTACAACATTAAAATTTAATACATATTTTCCTAATTTATATTCCTAAGGAGATACCATGGAAATGTATATATATCTATCTATCTCAAGTTAATGTTGAAGAAATAAAATTATCATTATTAACCTGTTATTATCCTGCTATGACCCCATTTTTGTTCATCCAGTGTGAGTTTCAATATCAGAATGAAAAAATATCTGTAACTACATCTTAAGAGATCCATTTCTGAAATAAAAAACCCTGTTCCAAACTTACTTTCATTTATGAGACTGCCAGCTTCTGATCCATAGTATGACAGATTGTATTTCATATCTTTCTGCTGTAAAGAATATTCTAAGTCCCTACATTTTGATGCATGATATGATTGTGCTTGTTAAGTTACCTACAAATATTTTATTTTCTATATTTTGATTCAAATGCCCTAAAATTGTTAGTGTTTTTACTTAAACAAAATAAAGTAAATAGCACATAATCCTGTTATTTCTGTGTCAAACTCTACATCTTTCTAGTAGTTATCAAATTTGTAACTCTAGATACTTGCTTAAAAATACTTTTACAAGAAAATTATGTGTGTTTGGTTTAAATTATCTCCAATTTTTAGAATGTGCCTCTTTTCAAGAAGAAAAATAGAATTTAATTCAGTGACCAGTTCTAGTTTTAGAACATTTGAATACAGAGATAAATTCATACCCTTAGATTGTTTATTCTGTTCAAAGTATTACAAGAATCACAGTATTAATATGTGCTAAAATAAGGTAGCTAAGCAAGGAGATAAATGATATTCCTATATTAAATTATAATTCTTCAGGAGTAATTTACAGATTAAGTTAATGGAATCAGTGAGAAATGAATGAGAAAACCTCAGTCCACAGAATAAATATTTTACCAGTGTTAGGAATCAAGTAAACTTTCTGATTGCCATCTTTAATCTGTGGTGTGTCTTAGTTTTATATTTTTATAGCAATGTTATTAATAGAGGGGTAGAAAAGGACATAAAAATAGCAGGGCTGGCTTTATATAGGGTATAATAATAGAAAATATATTTTAAATGTGTCCTTTAGAATTAAAAAATGCTCAGTACCTGAATAATGCCATTTAAAATGAAGGAAATTTAATTGTTAATTGTGCAGTGTCATATATGTGGATTGCATCATCATATTACTTCTTTTCTTCACAAATATTCCTCATCAAATTCACGGCAGTAGACAGAGGTTGCTGTAGTAAAACTATTATAGTGCACAGAGGCAGGGATATACCACATCTGTGGAAAAGGTGACATAATGCCTATATATTATATATAAACGTTAGTTCTTTATATGAACAAACCCATACGTTTTTCAAGGAACTACTGAGTCTTTGTGGAAAATATTAGTTTGAGTTTAGTCTACCTATTTTCAAGACAGATGAATTTGAGACAGAAGAGGCACAAATAATGATTGGCGGAATGTGGAATTTTTTATAGGAAGTAATTGAAAGTGCTTGACTTGTCTAGGCTTGCAAACTGCAAGTTAGTGAAGGATATGATTTTATGCTATAAATATATAGGAGAAAAGTTGAATGTAGAACAAAAGAAAATTTTCCTGGACTTGACATATGTCTTGGTTACAAAAACAAATCAATGTAAAATAGTGCACAATACAGAACATACATAAAGAATTGTGTATACAGAATTGTGCACAAGAACTGTTACATTTGATATTTTTTGCTTATAGGGACAGTACTTCATAAGTTATGTGATCTCTCCAATCTCATGGCTTTCAGGATTTTATTCAGAAACAAAAAGTAGAGGAATACATTTCCCTTAATTTTTGACCGTTACTACTCTAATTCATGGCTGCAGTCTTCTCTTTTGAACAGTCTTTTCCCTCAGTTCCTGCTCATCTTGAGCTGTGTTCTCTTCACCTTTTATTTTTGTCCCTTCTCTACTCTGCATATATCAAATGTCCATTTGGTCCCTCTGTTTCTGTCCACCCATCAGTGCTTCCTACTGATTATTCAGTATCCTTCTCCCTTCTCATCCATTTCTTATGTCCTGTTCCTCTCTTTCCTCTTACCTTGCACTACCAGACTTGCTTCGCAAGCCTCTTCATATTTCCATGGTTTAAGTTTCAGCTTGCTAAATTTCTATTTGGTCCTTTTTGTTCCCTAATTCCCTCGCAACTAATCGCCACACATGGATCTCTTTAAGACCAAAAGCAGAATGTTTTTCTGCTTTTTTGTGCGCCAAGTGCCACAACCACCAAGAAGAACAGATCTCATTCATATCCTCAAGCTCTGAAAAGCCTAGTTCAGAAAAATTTTCTAGGTGGCTTAGCTGTAAAACCTCAGAAGATGATAGACATGTCTGAAGTTCTCCTTCTTTCTCATGGGACTTTTCTGATGTTTATAGTTTGGGTAGCAAACCAGAGTTTCACTAATGTGAACGAAATTACATCCTTTTTTCCAGGCTGAGCACTTTTCCAAATTCTCATCATTGCTTAAAGAACACTGCTTCAGAGACCAATTCAAATTCTTCCCTGATCTCAACCTTTTTAAAATATTTCTACAGTATTATTTCTCCTAATCCTGTTCCAGAAAAAGACATTTTAAAGAAACAGGTGCAATCTGATAAAAGTGTTGGTGATTTTGGTGCAGAACAGAAGCTTATCAAGGAACCTTATAGAAGTCTTCCAGTCTTAAAGGGGGCCTACAGGAAAGCTGTGGAGGGATTCTGTTAGAGTGTAGTGATAGGACATGGGTAACGGTTTTAAGATGAAAAATGGCATATTTAGACTAGATATCAGGAATAAATTTTTGACTCTGAGGGTGGTGAGGCGCTAAAGCAGATTGCATAGAGAAGTCATGAATGCCCTATCCCTTGAGGTGTTCAGCCCCAGGCTGGTTGAGGTTTTGGGCAGTCTGTTTTAGAGGTAGATGTCCCTGCCAATGGGGGGAGGTTGGAACTCTCAACCTAAACCATTATATAATTCTATACTATGACTCTATGAACAAGAAGTTTCAGGCAATCTGAAATGTAAGAACTCTTACCAGAAAGTAATATAGTGACAGTTATAAAAGTAGCACCACATGTATCTTGCTTGAAGTGATGAATACAGTTCAAATTAAATTCAAAACTATAAAGCGGTATGAAGTGTCAGCAGTGATCATATGGGTTTTAGTTTGGTTTTCATTTTCTTTCCAATGGATGTTGCGAACATGGGACAAGAGTTTAGATGAAGATATTTCCTTTCAGAAACTGCAGGAGGGGCAAATGTGTTTAAGTATATCAAGAATTATCTGTAGTCATTGTCTTGAATGAATATGGATGAACAATAACTATATGTACTGCATGGCACTAAAATGTACACAATAGTTCTTCCACTTGTCAAACTTTATCCTCAAGGAAAATCTTAGCTTGCACAACCATATTAGTAGAAGGAAAGAAGGTAAATCAATAATCAATTTATCTTTGAAGAAATGCTAACGTTACTTATATATAAATTCACTCCAATAATTGGGCAAAGTCACATGTACTTTACTTTGGCAGTTACAGTATACAAGCTGTAGAAAATACAAGCAGTGTTTTAAGTGAAAGACACTTTAAGCACTAACAGACGCAAAGCTATGCCTTAAAATGGAAATTCTAGTCTCTATCTCAGTAGGATGATACAACTCATGTTGATTGTGTTGAAACCTATAGGAAGTAACAGTAATTACACTGATTTGCATACCAAAATTAACATAATTGTTTTTAAATACTGACAGTTTAGAATCCCAAGTGAGGTTTGGACTTCAATTGTAGTGAACGTGGGCTACAGGAAAAGGCAGCAGTTCAGCTTTCCCATCCAGTGATCCATCTTACTAAGGATAAAATTTTAATTTTACACTTAATTACTGTCTAAAGAGTATGCAACACAAGTGTCATTGTACTTCTCTAGTTGTTTGAGGTGTAAGAAGATTTTATATAATTGGAAAGACTACATAAATTACTGCTTATCTGCTTCCTGAAACCCAACAATTTATGTTTACGAAGAGGACACACTGCATTTGAATGTATCCTTTGAGCGGCTGAGAAATTTTTACAAGAAGTGTTTGGAACTTATGTAATACTATTGATTGGAGTCACTTTGCCTCACTTCAAATATCTACATCTGATCTAGCTTCCCTCAGCTTCCTTGGTAGTTAGTACAGAGAGACACAGAAGAGCTTGAGATTTCATATAATTTGGCAAAAAATGCCTGCTCAATACTTTAGGTGAGCCTCAAGGGATTTGTTCAGATATGGAAGTCATCAGAAAAAATCCTTTCGACGAATCATACCTTTCATTCCCAAATGTTGTCCATCATATTTGAATGCTATTTATTATATGCTTCTGCTCTTCAGCAAATCCAGTCTAGAGTCCAAAGCTGAGTAAATGTAAAGAAAATATTTATAAAATACTTTCAAACAGATATGTGTATCCATGTGTAGTAGCAATCAATGTGTTATTAGAGTACTATACATGATAAATTCCACAGTTTGTACATAAAGCTACAAGAGATTCAGTCTAGCTACTACAGGTTGGCTACAGTCATTAGTGTCTGATGGTAGCAATCTGCTCATGAGTGTTGAAGTCTGCATTTCACTATAGGTGTTAGGTTTTAGCCAAGAAAAAGTGAGAAATTATTTGAGGTTACTTCATCTTCTTAACTGAAGAAAAGAAAAATTAGTTCTATAAGATGATACACACATCTTGGACATATTTAGGGGAATTTTTAAAGACATTTTTAACAAGGTGTTGGGTATGACTGCAGATCCCATTTAAAATCTCAAAAATCACTGTCAAAAAGATATTTTTCAGTCTCACCAATTAAGACAATAAGATGACAGTCCTTATTAAAAGAGTTGCATAAAATATCAAGAGAATACTTAAAAAAATATCCTCGTCATTGTACCAGTTTGCACAAGCTAGAAGCATTACGTTTTTGTGGAAAACTTTCAGAGACCATCTGATATCTAAGATTATTTTTAAGTAGATTATGTGTATCCAGAATCTGCAGATAAAAAAATCTAGATTTTGGTCTACAAACCTGTTTGCTCAGTCCTTCTTTAAATTTGTACGGAGTAGATTATTTTCTCAACTACTTTCATCTTTAATCATCAATGCAGATATCTTTTCCGTGATTAAATATTCTGTGACATATTAAAAAGTACTTACAGTATAATGAATATTTACGGCTATCCACAGACTAGTCTACGCTTTCAATCTTATTCTCTCATTAAGTACAGATGTATAGGGTTTTTCATATCTATACAGGAATTCAGTGCAGTTTGTCATCTCCATCTATATTGTGTTCAGCATTGCAGTATTTTTCTGCCTTCTCCAAGTTTGTAAAACATCTTAGAGTAAAAGTTATGTTAAAGTACTTTAAGAAAATAAGATATATCTATTTAATATTTGGAAAAAAAGAATTATTTTCCTTCTCTGATAAGAGTCTGGAAGAAATATATATTTAAAGAACTCTATACAAGCATTAAGAAAACAAAACATGATCTGCTGTCGCAGGAAATATATTGGATGAACTGTTTAGTAGAAATCATTAATTTTGTTTTATCGAAATTCACTACTATCTTATGTTAATTCAAAACACTTTTTATGCTCACATACTATCCTAAAAAGTCTTAAATATTGAACCCCTTGACTGCTTTTGATGAAGCCCAAGCATCTCAGAGTACAGTATTGCAGTACAGAGTAATGGGAGTCTTTAAAGCAAAGAATTTCTGTGACAAAGTGACTACATTAGAAAAAATTAAGTGCCACAATTTTCAGACTTCCTTCCTTCTCCTTGTTTTAATTAGCTTGTGGTGGTTTGACCAGTACTGACTAGGGTATTTCTAAGTAGTTGTTAGCTGTCACCATTAGTTTTTTTCTTTCTGCAGGAACCTTTCATGTTGAAGTACATATTCATCTTTAGTACACTAATTGTAAATATCATGCATTGAATATTTAAGGTAATAGTCTGATTTTCAGTGATTAGAAGGTTTTAAGTGCAATAAGACAGTAATTTTATCTTTATGTCATGGAAGACGGATTGAGCGGGCTTGAAAACCATTTTACTGTTTAGCATCAAAAGTCCCTTATAAAGAAAATCAAGCTAAATTCTGTACTCGATGCAGGCCTATTTTTGCAATAGGCCTGAGTAATATAGAAAATGTTACCAGTTCTTACATTTTAAATCATATTAAAATTATTATAGAAATGTTAAATATTTCTGAAACATATTTTTACAAAGTTTTGAATTATTTCATTGCCAAATGCATGCTATTTTGATAGCATATTATTCAGCAAAGAACAATTTCCCTTTCTTCTCCATAGAATTTCTTAGGTTGACTTCATCTTTCAAACATTAAGCTGACAAAACTGTTAATGATTTTGTAAGTGAGAGAAAATCAAATTCTTTAAAGTTAAAGGCAAAACCTGCAAATAACTTTCTCTTTTGATGAAGACATCACATGAAGATAAGATACATGGACAGTTCTAAGACAGGAAGCTTTTCAGATGCAAACTGTTTAGAGTACTCCAAAAGAAAAGTTTGTTGAATCTATAGAGAAATATATCAGCAAAATGGAATGTTCATAATATTTCACAGATAGCTTTTCTTCCTGAACCGACTTCCAGAGTTCTAAAATTGCCAAGAAACAAATAAATTATGTGTGGGTGCAATAACATTGGAAATAGAAGCTGAACTTAAGACCTGGAAAAGCTCTTTATTTGTAAGAACTGATTGCTTACCAGACAGTTTTTCCTGTTTTTTTGAATCCACTGTAGGTCAAACCATGGCTAAGTCTTCATGTTATGACAAGCTGTTTGATTTCTTAGTTATGATTAAAAATATTTCTACAATCTTCCTTTTATCAAGAATCATATGAAAACTGAAAAATTCTTCAAAAAAACAGCAACAAGAAGTAAAATGAAAGCTTATTTTTGGTTTTATTTAATTATTTTTTCAAGGTTCTGTGACAAATGCTCTTAATGCTGCAGTGAAATTTCCTAAAAAAAAATTAATTTAAAAGATGAGCAAAAGGAGTAAGTCACTATGTGCTTTCCCTGACCTCCACGATAACTATGAATAAAGAAGGAAAAAATGAACTCACTACACCCAACTAACAAACCTCT